>NW_006400039.1:278439-300479 GCF_000299155.1 Elephantulus edwardii | reverse complement strand
ACAGCTACAATCACAAAAGACAGGAGGTGAGTGGGAGGAAGAGGAGGGGACAGGGCCCCCCATCCCTAATGTCCCCCAGCAAAGGTGTCTCTGTGGGCCGAGAGCAGGTGCCCCAGGACTTGCCTAGAGCAATAAACACTCAGGGCTCCATGTGGACAGAAGTCTGATTGCCCAGATGGGGCAGCGTTTGAGGCTCAGGGAGTGGACACACCCTTAGGACAGGCGGCATCCTTTACTTCTCAAGCCAACTGAGACACCCATTTCACAGACGAGGAGAGTGAGCTTCATTCAGCCCGTCTGCACATGGCTGGGCTGAGACTCAGGGTCATCCCTGTCTCTCCCCTTAATCACCTCCCACGGCCCAGGAGGGACCTAGTGCCCGCTCACCTGGATGCCCTCAATGCGTTCGGTGACGACATAAGCATGGTGCATGGCCACCAGGGGGACCTTGACTCCTGCCATGCGTCCTATGGCGCCAGCCCACACGCCTGCAGGTGGAGCACATGCTGGTCAGCGATGGCACATCTGGACAGCGCTGCCCACCAGGTGGGCACAACCAGAGGCCAGCTCCTGAGACCAGTCTGCCCTGGCAGTGGCTCTGCAGAGCACATCTGGGCCCAGTCCTCTGCCTCAGGGAGACCATGGCCTGCAGAGCCCACCGCCTCGCACACCTGCACAGTTGACCACGACAGGCGTCCGGATGGGGCCATGTTCAGTCTCCACCGCTGCGACCCGCCGTACCCCAAAGTCATCCGTCCGCACGCGGATGCCGGTCACTGGGCAGTTCTCGATGACCTGGGGGTGAGAGAACTGTTCCCAGTGATGTTTCAGGGCCTCTCAAATCCTGCCCCTACCTCCATGGGAACCAGGGCCAAGGGTATCCCCACAGCAATACCATGGGGCATGAGCAGCACGGGAGTGATCTAGAAGTCCTCCTGGTGTGCCCAGCCACCATCAGCAAGAGGACGAGGACAGCTGAGGGTCCAGGAGTCGAATGAGGCTGGGCACGTCCCCTGCAGAGGGCTTCCCAGAGGAGGAGGCCCAGTAACTAGACCCCGGACAGTGGCCCTGAGTACCAGGCTCCAAGGGTGGCATGCCTCGGTACCTGAGCTCCTCGGATGGTGGCAGCCCGGGCGAGCGTGGAGCAAGTGCCAGCAGGGTCCATGGTCCCGTCGTGCGGCACATAGAGGGTCCCGTAGAGGTCGTCCACATGCATCAGTGGGTACAGTGCCTTGGTCTCTGCTGGGCTCAGCACGTGAGACTCCACGCCATAGGCCTTCCCCAGCTGGGGACCCGAAAGAAGTAACCAGGTGGTGACAAGCCACTGAGGTCCTGTCTCCTCCTCTCCAGACCTCGCAGGCCCCTCCAGCCCCACTCACTCCTGGGAGCCTTGATTGTCACCAAAGCCCCACACGCCCTGTCCCCTGTGTGAGCTACAATACACTCAACGCCCTTTCAAAGATGGGGTGTGATGGCTCCCTGGAGGAGCCTTGGTGGCACAGGGCTTAGTGCTCGAGAGCTAATTGAAAGGTTGAGAGTTTGAAGCCACCAGCTGCACAGAAGGATCAAAGACCTGCCAACAGCTTACAGCCGAGGACACCATGTGGTCACAAGAGTGGATGGCTCCCAACAGCTGTCTGTGTCATTGATGCAGATATGGATTCAGACCCGGGCCTGGCACCAAGGGCCTCACGTCAGAGTCCAGCAGCTGTCGCCTCACGGTGCTGGGCAAACACTGTGGCTCTTACCAGCTGTAGGACTTTATGACCCAGCGGCCAGGGCTCACTTTGGGTCACCGTGTTGTATTTTGGTCGTTTCAACTACATTTCACACTTTTTCCATAAACCTGCCCCATACTCAACACACTACAGGGCAGGGTTGTTGTTGTGTGCTGTCAAGTCACCTGCAACTCACAGCGACCTTGCGTACAACAGCCCTAAACCCTGCTCTAACCCGTACAGGGCAGACACGACCTTTCTTGCACTGGAATAGAAAACAACACACGTGGCTTGCTGCCATGGGCTCTCTGCTCCCCTGGGAGGGTCTGGGACTGGACCCACAATACCACCAAGGACCAGCGGTGTCCAGTGGCCCTGGCTTGCCGTGACCACTCACCGGGCTGCTTAGGAGGTAAGTCTTTATGGAAGGAGACTCCCCATCTCTTGAGCAGTTAGCTGGGGGATTCAAACTGCTGACTTTTGGGTTGTTATTGTTAGGTGTCATCAAGTCAACTAGAATTCACAGTGACTATGAACAACAGATCTAAACTCCCCATCCTGTGCCATTCCCGTCACCTCTGACGCTTGAACCATTGCTACAGTCTCCACGTCAATCCACGCTGTTGATGGGCTTCCTCTTTCTCTGACCCTCCACCCTTCCCAGCATTTACAAGGACTGGCCGCTTCTGACAAAAGTATGTTGTGATAATGTTTCACATCTTTTCCTCTAACGAGCATACTAACTGGTCATACGTTCTCCAAGACAGATGTGTTTGTTTATTTGGCTGTGCATTGGATATTCCGTACTCTTCTCCAACATCACAACTCAAAGACAAAAGTTCTTCTGATATTCAGTGTCCAACTTTCAGACACACAGGAAGTAACTGAGAAGACCATGGCTTGAATCAGATGCACCTTGGTTTTAAACTGATATCACTGTTTCTTGGCACCTTGGAGAGATCCAGTATATTATATTTTCTCAATGCAACACATCTTTTGATTTTTGACTATTGGTGTCAAGGTGTGGACTGCAGATCCAAGTAAGATTAAATCGTTGACAACTTCAGTCTCCTCTCTGTCTATCATAATGCGTCTATTTGCTCAGTGGAAAGGACTTTTGTTTTCTTGATGCTGAGACATAGTCCATATTGAAGGTCTTAGTGTTTGATCTTTTGCAGCAAGTGTTTCACATCCTCTTTACTTTCAGCAAGCAAGCTTGTATTATTTGCATAGCATAGGTCGCTATGAGTCGAAAACGACTCGACAGCACATAATAACAACAACAGTCTGTTGAGCCTTCTTCTGATCCTGATGCCACATTCTTCCTCATAAAGTCCAGCTTCATGCATTATTTGCTGGTGTAAGATTGAATGGGTGTGGAGAAAGGTTCCAGGAGAAGACACGTATGCCTTTCTTGATTTTAAACCGTGCAGTGTTCCCTTGCTCTGTTTGAACAACAGTTTCTTGGTCTAAGTACAGATTTCTCATTAATACTATCAAGTGTTCTGGAATTCCCATTCTTCTCAATGTTAGTCAAGATTTGTTATGATCCATACAGTCAAATGTCTTTGCATTTCAATAAAAAACAAACAGACATCCTCTGATATTCTCTGTTTTCAGCCAGAAAGAGTACTGAAGTGCAACGACATCAGGCTGGAGACTAAGGTGCGCCTGATCCAGGCTATAGTCTTTGCAATTACGTGCTATGCATCGGAGAGGTGGACTGTGAATAGGGATGATAGAAAGAGAATTGATGCCTTTGAGTTGTGGTGCTGGAGAAGAGTGTTGAATATACCATGGACTGCAAGGAGAACAAACAGGTTGAGGGTCTTCATCTCCTTTGCTGACCCTCCACCCTTCCCAACGTCATGTCCTCCTGCAAATACTAGCCCCTCATAGCAACATGTCCAAAATATGTGAGGCAAAGGCTCATCATTCTGGCCTCCAAAGAGCATCCTGGCTGCACCCTCTCCAAGACATAGCTGTCCATTCATTCTCTTGGTGTCCATGGGATTTTTAGTGCTCTTTTCCAATGCTACAGATCAAAGGCATCAATTATTCTTCTGTTATCCTTATTTATTGTACAGCTCTTACATGCATAGCAAGTAATTGGAAAGACTATGGCCAGAATCAGATGCACTGTAGTCCTCAAACTGACATAGTTACTCCTCAATAATTTTGAGAGGTCCCTAACTGGAAGTGTGAGGATGGCACAGGACAGAACAGGGTTCAGATCTTTGGTTCATATGGTCACTATGAGTCATATTCAACTCGATGGCACCCAACAACAATAACAACAAGTTATTGTACTACTTGTTGGCCAAGTAGATGTTTTCCAAATTTCTTGGCATAGACTGGCGAGCACGTTCAGGTCTGCATCTTTGTTGAAACATGTCAGTTGATGTTCCATCATTCCTGGATTATTTTAATTTTTTTTCTTAATGCCTTCAATGCACCTTAAACATGTTCCTTCATTGCTATTGGTTCTTGATCTAGCACTACTTCCTGAAGTGGTTCCATGTCAATCAATTTGCTTTGGTGCAATAACTGTGTATTCCTTCCATTTTCTTTAGATACTTCCTGAACATTCAAGGTTTTGCTCATAGCAAACATCAGTATTTCAACTTAGGCTTGGATTCCCCCATTCTTTCAGCTTGAGAAATGTTGAATGAATTCTTCTCTTTTTATTTCTGACTCTTTGCACATTTTGCTGTAATACTTTGGTCTGTCCTCCCAAGTTGCCCTTAGAAATCTCCAGTTCATCTCTTTTACTTCACCACTTCTTGCCTTTGTTTTGGCCTCATGACATCCAGTGTAATTTAAAAGTATTTTCTGGCATCTTTTTTGATCTTTTCTTTCTCCACTGTCTGCATAATGACTTTTTGCTTTCTTCATGGATGATAACTTGATGGCATCGCACAACTCATCTGGTCTGTGGTCATTGTTGTTCATTTGTCTCAAACCTAGTGTCTAGGTGGTTTTTTAAAATCAGGTGGGATAGTCTCAAGATCATATTTTAGTTATTGTGGGCTTGTTTTGATTTTCTTCAGCTTCTGTTTGAACTTACACTTGAGCAATAGGAGGTCTGCTCCATAGTCCACATCCAGTCTGATTTTGGCTGCTGATATCGAGCTTCTCCAATGATTCTTTCTACAAATAAAGTCAATCCGATTCCTGCGTAGCCCATTCGGTGAAGTTAGTCACCATTTTTGTTTTTTAAAAAAGGTATTTACATTTTCCATGGCAAACTGTGGTCCCAGTATGAATGGCTGCCAGTTCTTCATCACCTGTTCTCAGTGTGATTGGTTGGACAGGAAGCAAGGAGTATTTGGGAAAAAAAATATGGATTGACTTTTAGCAATGAGAAAAATTTAGAATGTTCCTATCGGCCTCCACAATAAACCTAAGTTGCCTGTAGTGACCTCACAGGTTGGGGAGACATAACACAGACAAGACTCAATCAGGATCCTTCCAAAGGACATTCCTGGTGGAATCGCCCGGACTTCCCTGCCTTTGCTCACCTGGTTGCTGTTCCATTAAATCAAAAGCCCTGGAAGTACCAAACTCGGGATAAAATGTTTGTGTTTATGTTTTCAAGTATAAATAAATTTTGGAGGTCTTTTTTAAAAAGTATTTATGATGAATAAATGACTGATTGTACAAAAAAAAAATCAGTCTTTGATTTTCAGCTTCATTTCTGTCACCGAGCCTGTCATTTCCAACCACCAATCCTTTATTTCCAACTTCTGCAGTCCAGACACCAATTATTATTAATGCACCTTGATTGCATTTTTGGTCAATTTTCAGGCTGCAAAACCTCAATTTCCCCCTCTTTGGCTTTTGATAGGCCCTGCGGGGCTGACTCAGCAACACCACTACTTCCTCCTTCGAGAGACTGCTCGCTTAATGGCATCACAGATGTCACCAAGAGTGGCAACAGCTGCAGCCAATCAATGAGCTATACGACTACTTTCTCTACCAGGAGTCGGCATCTTCCTCCCCAAGTCTGAGAGCCCCAATAAAAGCTGCTTTGCTTATTTTTTGTTTCTGCACCTGTTTTACTTAAAAGCTTTAGCAGTTGATGTGCATATTTGAATAATAGTTGTGTTACTAGGTCTTCCTTGTATGCACATGGATAGTACTCTATCCTTCACTGCACTGCACTTCAGGACAGATCCTGACCTGGTCTTTTTTTACTATGGATACAATCCCTTCACGCTCCATGCAACAGAGAGCATGATTATGTGCATGTGAGTGACTTCCAAGGCTCTAACACGTGGCACCTGACACTCCTAGGGTTGAGTGACATCCCCAGACAAAGATGGCTTCAGCACCTACCAGGTCTGACCTCTTCACATTCGACTGGCCTGCGGGCGGATAGCCAATCTCACATCCTCAGAGGGATAGATGCCCCTCAACCAGCGCAGCAAAGCCAATCGGTCTCTGTGTGGGATTCTGGATAAATGGAGGAACCCTCCGTTCTTCAGAAAGAGCTGCCTTAAACTCAAGTGATGAGTTATGAGAGGAGAGAGCAGAGTGAGGCAACCTTGAGTTCCCAAAGCCAGGGACTGGGGTCCCAGGCATTCTGATAAAGCCCACTGCCCCTAGCTCCCATCCTGGGCCCCCACAGGCATGCTAGCATCCTGCACAGGAGCTCTCGCAGCCAGGTGGTTGAGATGCAGGAGTATGCCCGCCCCATGTCTGGGGATTTGAGGTGCACCCTGGCTGCTTTGACCTAAAATCACCCTCACCCAACACATCCATTGGTGTGGAATTGACCTCAAATCACAGGTTCCTTGTCAGACAGAGTAAAACAGCCCCTGGGGTTTCCAAGGCGGTGATCTTCACTGAAGATTTCTCTAGTGGGTTTGAACCACTAATCTTTTGGTTGGCAGCCAAGTGTGTTAGCCACTATGCCACTGGGGTTCCTACTCCAATAAAGACTCGTTGTCATTGGGTTGGAACTGCCTCACAGCTGATGCCTGACTGAGTCTCCAAGGCTGGAAATCACACAGGAGGAGATAGATCCTTGGTGGATTTGAACCACTAGATGTGCAGGCTTTGTGTCAGCAGCACAGCCTCTATGCCACCAGAGGTCCTACCCCAAATAAACTCCCCTCAACACAAATTCCACAGCCACCAAGCCAGATTCCGCTCATGCGACCTGCCAGCTGGCTCCAGAGGCTCGAAACCTTTACAGGAGCAGGTGAGCCACGTCTCCCCAAGAAGCAGCTGGTGTTCAATGGCAACCTTTCAGGTAGCAGCTCAGTGCTTAACCCTAACTGCCACCAGTGCTCCTTACCCAACACCCAAGTGTCGCCTGAATTCAGGCCCCTCTCCAGCATAAGGTGCCCTCCTGCCTGCCCCCCCAGTCTGGTCCCCAAGCCTAGTGCTGAGCAGACCTGCCCAGGGGCCCCCGTGTGAGGTGAAGGGTCTTAGCTCCCCTTATGGGCCCCGCCTTCCTCCCCCACATCATGTGTGGTCACTGCCATCAGCCCATTGCACAGACAGGAGAACTGAGGGTGGGCAGAGGGCAGGCGGGACCCACCGACATGAGCCGCTTGTACTCGTCCAGCCGCTGCCGGTTGGAGGCAATGAAGAGGCCTCCATTCTGGATCCAGCCTGTGTGCAGCCCAGTCTCCTCCGGCAGGTCATGGTTGACCACACGGCGCGTGTGGGCCAGCAGCTCCACCTCCACGTCGCTGGGCCGCAGCTGCCACAGCAGGCCTGCAGGACAGGACCAGCACCTCAGGGCCCGTGTCAGGGAGGGAGCCCCGTCCTCCGCAGGCCTTGGGAAGCCTGGGAGATTGCCAAGCAGGGAGCATGGAGGCAGAGCTGGGTTGTTGGGTGTCCCAGCCTGGGCAGCTCATGGGTCAACTCAAAAAACCAAACCAGTGCTGCTGAGACACCAGGGACCTTGTGCGACAGAGTGACCCGTCCACAGGCCTCCTGAGGTTGTAACCTCCATGGGAGCAGAGGGCCACATCTTTCTCCATCAGCGCTGCTGGTGGGTTTGAACTGTCAGCCTTTGGGTTAACAGCTAAATGTCTTAACCACAGCACCAGGAGGCCCCCTGACCAAACCTGTGCACTGGCCCAGA
Source organism: Elephantulus edwardii (assembly GCF_000299155.1). Lineage (NCBI taxonomy): Eukaryota > Metazoa > Chordata > Mammalia > Macroscelidea > Macroscelididae > Elephantulus > Elephantulus edwardii. The sequence goes on along the minus strand of NW_006400039.1, from coordinate 292,661 downwards.
CCAAACTCAGTGGTCGCAGATGACCTCATCCCATCACCTCGGCAACCCTGGGATGCGGGTCTTCTAGAAATGGAACAAAGGGGGTGAAATACAGTTGAGACTTGCCCAAGTGTACCAAGGTCAGCAGTGAGGCGGGGACCCCAAGCCAGGACAGACTGAAGCCCCAGCCCATGCTGCCCCAGCAGTGAGGACACGGGGGCCCAGGCCATGGTGAGTGTGACATGGAAGGGCAGTGGGAGCCCCGCTGAGCTGGTCCTGAGGGGAGGGCAGTGGTGTGCTGGACCCTGGGCCCAGCTGTCTGTCCTTTTTCTAGCATCTCGGTCATCAGCCTCATCCTGGCCCCACGAACTGCCCAAAGTGGGTGTTACAGAAACGAGCAGGTGCTTCTGGCCACCAGCACACTCTCCTCAAAGGGTCAAGGCAGGAGTCTGCCTCCCTGGCGACACGAGCAGAGAGGCGTGAGATGAGGGCCTCTGATTCAGAGTCACCCCATGTACATAAGACAGGAACCCCGCCTGGTCCGATGCCATCCTCGGTTCACTGTGCTTCACCTCCTGTGGTGTCATCACATCACTGTGCCTACGTGAGGGGCCTCCCTTCCCCTGAGTCCCTGCTTCTGTAAGCCGGAGGTCTTTCTCCAGGGACCCTTCTGATCACACGCCCCAAGCACATACAGGGGGGTCTCCCATCCCTCGAAGGAATGCCCTAGCAGCATCCTTCCTGCTGTGAGCTAGTTGGGGTGAGGACCACAGAAGCAGCAGGTGTGGCCCTGCCCTGTCTGCCCTGCAGCCCCTTCCCCACCTCTTGACCTTGTTGGCCAGTTGGGAGGGATTTCTGCTCGTTCAACAGGCTGGGCACCCAGCTCTGCCCCACCTCAGACCCTCCCTTCCATCCACAGACCTTCGGAAAAATGGGGAGCACATGGCTCCTCAAAACTGCCCTCCCAGCCCGCCTGCACCTTCCCTCACCTAGCCCCTCTGTCTTAGCTGGCCCTCAGCCCTCTCCCCCGCACCCAGGTCCTTACCTGCAGTGTGCCACGTGGTCCCTGAGGTCAGCTGATCCCGCTCCAGCAGGACCACCCCCCTCACGCCCAGTTTGGCCAGGTGGTACAGGGTCTGGCAGCCCAGGCTGCCCCCGCCAATGAGCACCACGTTGGCTTCACTGGGCAGGGGCCTGCTGGGGCCTCGGGAGGAGTCCTGCTCCCTCTTCAAGGTCTGCTGGTAAGGGACACTTTTCTCCGTGGTGGGGCCAGCAGAGCTGCTTAGAGGGCGCGGACCCAGACCCTGGAAGATGATCCACCGAGGGCGGGTGGCCACTACCCGCAGGGCCCAGCTCAGGGAGGCCATGCGGACTCAGCCTGGATGCCTGGGGAGAGGGGACATGGCTGTTGGCGAAAGCCATTGCTGCCCCTTCCCGGTGCCCTCGGTCCTTCATCTGTGCATGCATTCATTCACTGGCTCACTCATTCATTCATTCACTCATTCATTCATTCTTCCCTTTACGTGTCCATTGATTCATTCGACCCCTGTTCCTTTTTGTGCGTTTCTTTCATCGACTCACTCTTGCACATACTCATTTGTCATGTGTCCAGTCACTCAGCCCTTCATCTCTGTTATTCACCCCTTGTTCTGTTTTTCATCCATTTCTTCCCTCATGAATTCTCTGATAATGTGGAGCTCGGTACCCATCGGGCTGTGCTGAGCCCTCAGCCGACTCCAGTCCCAGAGAAGACAGGAGACGTGGTGAGGACGGATCATGCTGGGCACAGCTCCACTTCACAGAACAGGAGACTGAGGCTCGGAGAAGCTCGCTGACGGGACAGCGTGCCTGGCCGAGTGGCGGCACTGGGCTCCTGGCCAGGTCTGTGACCTGGAGCCTCTCACCCGCTCCCTCTCCTGGCCTCCTGGCCTGGAAGCCCGGGGTAGGCTGGTGGAGAGCTTGCACACTGGACAGGGCTTCCCCCACCCCATGACCTTCCACTTGCCTTCTGCCCAGAGGTGGACCCCAAGGCAGGACGGAGGCCCACCCCCAAGGAGCTGAGCATACCTGTGGTCCTGGAGGCTTGTGCCAATCTTCTGGGAGCTCCTAAGGATGGAAGTTCAGCTCAAGGGGGCTGCTCATGGGTGACACACCCCTATGCTGTGTGACCAACACACTGGACAGTCCACCTGGCCTGCACAACCGGTCTGCCCTGTCCCAGAGCTTCCTTCCTCCCTCCGACTCCCCCAGGAGAACACTGCTGGCCAGGAGCCTCCACGTTCCATGCACTGCCCACTGAGCTATTCCGGGCACCCTCAAGGCTGCACTGGCCATGGGAGCACAGCGGCAGCAGGGGCAGCCGGACGCCCTCCCCCAGCTCTCTGGAGGCAGGAATTCTAACCTGGACCAGCTCCCACACCACCACCACCCCGCCCCCGCCCCTTCTCCCCAACTCTCACTCCGCAGGCCTGCAGAGGCCTGGACCAGGAGCTTAGACCAGAGTCAGGAGGGGTAGGGGGAGAGGCCTGGGGAGCTTGGGGCAGGGTGAGGAAGGAGGGCAGGGGAGGCCAGGGGCTTGGGTTCCCTGAAGGGTGTGTGGGCCCCCAGCCACCCAGCTGTTGAATCCTGCAGGCCCAGGCAGAGAAAGAGCCAGATGTCAGGGAAGCTCCGCTGTGTCCAGCCCCGCCCACCTGGGGGAGACCTCAGCCTGCCTGCCCACAGGGTGGACCCAGGCCTGCTCCGTGGCCACAGCACCCCTTGTCTACCAGGCCACCAGTGCGCAGCCAACGTGGTGCCCTCTGCCCCGCTCCTACCAAGAAGGAGCTGAACGGAATTCCCAGCCCCCAGCCACACCCCCCATCCCTGCCAGGCCTCAAACCACCCTGTGTCCCCGCCCAGGATGGGGCGGGAAAACACCACCCACTAGCCTAGCAGAGCGGGACAGGCCATTAACCACTGCGTGACCAGACTGCCCTCACTCATTCTAAACAAGGCTGGCAGGCCTATTTTAGGGCTGCCAGGACCTGCCTGTGCCTTTCTGCTCTGGATGCAGTTAGCCTAGACCAGGGCCAGGGCAGGAAGAACAGTGCAGCAGGAGCCAGGGCCCTGCTCGAGGTGCACGTTTGTGCATGTCCAGGCCTGGGCTCAGGGCCAGAGGTGGGTCAGTGCATGCCAGGTAACCTCCCTCCTGCCTTCTAGACCCCAGGCTTGCCCCTCAGCCAGCCGGCAGCCTGAGGTTCCTGCTTCCACTTGACTTTCAGAGTCACTGGGCGGAGAGGAAGCCAGCACTAGACACCCAGCAAGGAGGGGTAGCAGCCCTGAGCCCTGCACCCCAATCCACATCGAGGTATCTATCACCCCAAGACCTCACAGAGGCACAATTTGGGTGGGGCCAGTCCCCTGAAGCCAAGAAGACAGAGCCTATGGACCTTCCCTGCTGCCAGCTGTCTGTCCTCTGCATTTACCGAGTGCCTACTGTACACACACACTGAGATCCAGGGCCTCAGTGACCACTGGAAATTATAACTCAGGGAGTTTGGGGACAAGGTGACCTTTTTAGCAGGGAGTCCAGGAGAGCTTCTTGGAGGAAGCGGCATTGGCTCCAGGCTGGACTGTGACCTGACCATTTCCAGCCCCCATCACGTCGCACCGAGACCATTGCATAGTCCCCCAGAGGCTAGCTGACCAGCCAGCTGCCTTGGGAGTTGGGGTGGGGAGGAAAAGCCTGGGGCTCTGTGGGCTGGGGGCGGGGTGTAAAGGGGACAGCAGGTCCTGGGCCACATGACATCACTACAGCCCTAGGGCAGTGGCCTCAGGCAGCTCTCTTGCTGCCCCCAAAAACTAACCACAACTGTTACAGAGCTGGCCTTGGCCAAGTGCAGCATGGTCCCTGGACTTTGGACCAGATCGCAGGCTGGGGGACCAGCCCGGCTATGTCACTGCCTGGGACAGGTCTGAGAGGGTTGGAAGCATGCTGGTCTCCCTCGGTCTTGGAATGTGTGTCTAAGGAAGGCTCAGGGGCATCAAGAGGGGGCCCTGCCCACTTGTCCTAATGACTGAGCCTCAGTTTCCCCATACGAGAGGCAGGGACTATACCCCTGTCCAGGCTCTTGTTCTTGAAATGTTCCTGGATTTGTACCTCCAGCAGCCCGTGAAGAACTCCTCGTGCAGGCTGGCCTCCAGGTGAAGTCTCAGATGAGCTGCCTCTGGGTCCCAAGTCCTTTCCCAACCTTTGGCCTCCAAATCAGACAGGGACCTTAGTGGCCACACCTTGGGCCTGGATCACCTCCTGACTCAGCTGGGCCTCCAGGCAGGCTCAGGCCAGCCCTCTCTCCCACCTGCTGGACACGCTCCCAGGGCCAGAGGGAGGTATCTGAGGCCGCCTTCTGACTGGGCGGAAGTCCAGGGCGGAGCATGGGCAGGGTCTGAGGGGGGAGGTTTGTCAACAGAACACAGCCAGTGAAGAGGGGAGAGAGACAGAATAGAACTACAGCCATGGTCGCCAGCAGTGCCTTTGACCCAAAGGGCAGGTGACAGCCACTCCAGGTGCCAGTGTCAATTGGGGACAGGCAGCTGAGTGCTTTATTTTCACATCTGGGGAAGCACCTACCTCAGGACAGATGCTGGCCCTCATGGGGATGAGGCACGAGGGTGCACCCTAGGCAGCTCAGTTCTCGGGCCTGGATTTCTCCTGCCCAGACTTCACTTTTCCAATAAGAACCTTGTGAATTGAGCTGTTCTCTCAAAAGAAGCCCTTGAAGTTATAGCTCCATGTCTGTGACCATGACCTTGTTTGTAAAGAGGGCCTCTGCAGCTGGGAGCTGTGGTGGCCCAGAGACAAGGAACTGTGCTGCCTGCCCGGGGCATGAGGGCAGGTCTACCAGCTGCTCCACAGGAGAGAGGTGGGCGATCTTGTCCCCGTGTGACTTACAGCCTCTGAACACTGGAGGCTCGGCGAGGAGTTGGTTCCGACTCAGTGGTAGATAACATGGTCAGTGTCACCATCAGGGGAGGTCCCCGCGCTGAAGGGGGACCCTCACCCAGGGGCAGTGAGAGCCCTTGGAGGGACAGAGTCAGACCCAGGGAAGATGCCCATGTGACCATAGAGAGATGTCCCAGCTGCAAGCCAGCAACTGCTGGGGCCCCAGAAGCCAGGAGAGGCTAGGAGGGACCCCCAGAGCCTTCAGAGGACGGCCCTGCATCACCCCGAATTCGGACAGCCAGCCCGCAGAGCTGTGAGTATGCGGGTGAGGACACTGCCTGTACAGGCGGGGGCACCCTGTTGGGCAGTCCTGGCCATTAGCTCTCCGCACGACCTCGCAGGACAGAACGGCTGGCACCCCATCCCCCGGGACAACCACTGTTCACCCACTGTAGTGCATGCTGCGCTGGAGAGGACCTGGAAGCTGGGCCAGGGGCCTCTTAATACCGGCAGTTGTCCATGGTGGGAGGGTTCCCGGAGCTGACATACGAGACGAGGCAGAGACCTGCTGATGGACCTGACAGACCGAGGGTGGAGGCCCCCCACGTGGCCGAGGACCAGACAGACCGAGGGTGGAGGCCCCCCCACACGGCCGATGACCGAGGACCGCACAGACTGGTCTCCTGTGGGGCCGAGAACTGGTGCCTGGAACAGCCTCCCACAGGCCGGAAGGCAGCAGCGCTGGGATGAGATGGTCTTTTTCTGCAATCTGGCCACAGGGTCACTACCAGCAGGCAGTGAGTGGACAGCACCTAACAAGAGCCGCAGCGAAGGTACTATCACCCCAGAGTCACCACTGGGCCTCCCCAGGAGGCAGGGGGACACCTGGCACTTGGCCCTTCCCGGGCAGGACAGCTGAGATGGCCTCACACAGAGCTTCCTGGACAACATAATTCACGAGGGAAAGTGCAGTGGGGGATGGGACTGGTAACTGCTCCCCAGAAGTGGACTTAGTGGTTGGTGCATGACTAGCATGCAGGCTTGTCATCCTCAGGTGTCCCTGCCCCTCGGCCCCTCCCAGGGCACTGGAGTGGGATGTCCACTGGGCTTATTCCACCCCCACCGCCTGCCAAGAATCTGCATTCTGCTCCCATCCCCACCCTCACCTTCAAATCCATTCCCCACGATGACCCCGCAGGAAAGAACAGAGGGGCCCAGAGGGAGTCTGTCCCTCACGGGGACCCTGTAGGACAGAACAGAGGGGCCCAGGGGGAGTCCATCCCCAGAGGGAGTCCGTACCCAGGGGGAGTCCGTCCCTCACAGGGACCATGCAGGACAGAACAGAGGGCCCCAGAGGGAGTCCATCCCCAGAGGGAGTCCGTCCCCAGGGGGAATCTGTCTGTCCCTCATGGGGACCCCACAGGACAGAAGAGAGGAGCCCAGGGGGAGTCCATCCCTCACAGGGACCCCACAGAACAGAGGGGCCCAAGGGGAGTCCGTCCCCAGAGGAAGTCCATCCCCAGGGGGAGTCTGTCCCTCACGGGGACCCCACAGAACAGAAGAGAGGGGCCCAAGGCGAATCCAAGGTGGTCCTCTTCACAGGGGCAGCTCAGTGGCGTCCTCGGGATGGACTGGTCACCTGAAGGCTGAGTCTCCTGTGGTTTGAGTCCACCAGCAGCTCTGAGAGAAAGGCAGGCACTTCACCCTCCTCCGCACGGCCCCTCTGGAGGGCCCGCTGTGAGGCTCGGCGGGGGTCTGCGGTCGGGAGGGTCTGTGGTTTCCCTCTTTCTCTGAGGAGCTGCTGGTTGGTTTCAGCTGGGCGCTTGAGTTCTGCTCAGCTGAATCGTTTCCACTGCGGATGGACAGGATGAGAACCTGCGTTTATTGAGTTACTAGGATCTACAAGAACCTCGGGCTTCTTAGACGCAGGTTCTGGTCCACTCCAGGTGAGCTGGGGGTTGTCACAGCAGACCGGCCAGGGGGCTTGCAGAGGAGTTCACTCATCTTTCTCCTCTGGGGCAGTTTGGGGGGTGGGGCGTTCAAACCGTGTGTCTGTCCTTCCCAGTGCAGCTCCCTACCACGAACCCAATGCAAATGCTCAGTATTTCTCTGATTAGAAGTAGCCCCAGGCAGCAGAGTCTTGGAAAACTCAGCGCAGCGTGAATTAAAATGACCAATCAGCAGGACATAAGGTGAGGGGTGCAGACCCCTCTCAGCCATCTGTCCACCCCCAGGAAGGATGCCCTGGTGCCCTTCCCCAACTCCACTTTGCCCAAAGGTCTGGACCCAAAGTAAAGACCACATCTCCCAGCCTCCCTTGCTGCCACTTGTGACCAAGCCACAGCCAACAGGTGGTGGTGGGTGAGCCTTCCAGGGATGATCTCTCTCCTGGTCCCTTTCCTTCCTGCTGGCTGGGCTGTGGGTGCAGCGGCTGGAGCTAAAGCCCCATCTCGAACCATGAGAGGAACTCAGGGGGCCACGGTCCAGACTGCCGTCTGTTGCTGGCCCAAGCCAGGGACCCAGGTCTTTGGGATTAGCTGCTTTTCTTCCGGCTGATTCTCTTAAGGTCACCTGGCACTTCCTTCCGTCTCCATGACAGACAGGCAGGGCCGTGTATGAGGAGCTTTGACCAGGAATCAAACCCCAGTCTCTGGCATGGGAGGCGAGAATGCTACCACCGCACCACCACTGAGGCTGACTCTCCTGACATTCGCAGAACCATGGCCACATCAAGATAGGGAACACTTCTCCGGAGAGGGTCGGGCCAGCACAGCTTCCCCAGAATCGTGGGCATGTTTGCGCTGTAATTTCTCAAGGACAAGTACAGGGTTAAAATGAGATTGTTAAGAACAATTACCAACTGGTGGCAGAGGCATTGTTGGTGTTGCTAGCTGACTCTGCGCACACTCAGTGCCTGTGGGCAGCCAGGACCCTTGCACTCCTGGGCACCACCATCATGGTCTCCTGATCACGACCACGCCATGACCTCTTCGTGCCCGAGCCCAGGGCTCAGTCACTGGCAGGCCATCCTGCCGAGGGTCTTCCTCTCTTACGCTGACCCTCCTCTCTCAGAATGACTTTTTCCAAGGGTTAGTGCCTCCTGACAAGCTCAAAGTGCGGATGAAGTTTCACCCGCCGTTCCTCTAAGGAGAACCCTGGCTGCGTTTATTCCAGGACAGATGCGCTTTTGGAAGGTCGTGAATGCCCGGCTCTCGGCCAGCGCCACCATCAAAGGCATCAATTCGACAGAGACAGGTAAAGTGATTCCACGTAAGCAGGCAGCCTGGGCCAGCAGCCCCACGTGCCCAGCAGGAGAAGAAGCTGCCTTTGGGCAGAGCTGACCCAGAGCTGGACTTTTCAAGCCAGTAACCGGTGCAGATTCGGTACCTTGGTAATTTTCTACTTGGAAAACGACATTTTAAATGGATAATGGCTCTGAAGTACTTCATGGAGACGAAAGGCTGTTACTGGAGGACGGAGTGCTGCCCTCGTGAGGGACACTCTCTCCAGGCCTTGCCGCGCTGGGGTACGCGGCGGGGGGGTGTCTCAGAAATCACAGTTCAGACCCAGAGCACCCCCACAGGGCAAACTTCATGATTAGCTGGCCACTGGGACCATTGGGTTCCAGTACCCTCCACGGCGGTCTCGTCCGTGCGGGCATGACGGGAAAGCTTTACGTGTCGTGGAATGACTAGAATGTGACAGAGACAGGAGCACATGCTGCGGGGGGATGGCACTGGAAGCTGGCTCGGTGCGAGCTGCCACAAACCTCCCATCTGCAGGAGCCCAGACCCTGCGGTGCGGAGCTCAGTGGGGCGAGGTCGGCAAGCCATGAGGCCACCTGTGTCCCTCTGTTCAACATAGGAACCGGTTCTGGAAGCTTTGATCGGAAATGTGTGTCACTCAGTTAAAAATTCTTTAGGATCTTGTCAATAATTATTTAGAAACATGTGTATTCATCTGCAAATTGATGGAGGTTTGCTGGATATTTTAAATTTCTTTTAACTAGCCTAAATGTTTGTAGTTTCATTCAGATTTATCTGAAGGCAAAGATGGGGCACATTTTCATGAAAAAGGTATGTATCATGCAAATGAAAAGGAATCTCGGTGTAGTATGTGACATAGCAGGTTGCTAACCAAAAGACTGGCTGTTCAAACCCACCAGCTGTTCTGTAGAAACATGGGCAGTGTCCTCTCCTGGAGATTTACAGCCTCTGAAACTCAGTGAGGGTCACTGGGAGTCACCATGGACTCGAAGGCAGTGGGTGTGGGTTAGACACAAAGCTCTGCTTCTACAACTGGTAATGAATGAACCTCTTGCACGTCTACAAGCTTTCACAGCTGCCTGGACTAGTTTTCACTATCTCGGGCCCTCCACACTCACTTCCAAGACTTCCCGGTCCCCTCGAACACGTGCACTTTGTATTCTGCTGTGCAGCTGACTCCAGCCCTGCCCTCTCCCCGAGACAACCCTAAGCTCTTTGATGTAAAACTGTGTTTCCCAGACCTTCCCTGAGGGCTTGATTTCAAAGTGTATTCTCCCAGAGACGATCTGTGTTCCCTTCTAGGGGCCGGGGGTACCGACGACCTGTCCTGGGATCCAGTGCGACTCTCAGATCCAGACTTTTCCGCCCCACAGGATGTGCTGACCTGGATCACAGCCTCCTTGTGCTGGGTTAAGGCTGCACCTTCCGCGGGGAAGGTTTTGTGTCTTTCTTCCTTGATCTCCCTTGGTGGTGGTGTATTTTGGGGATCATGTCGTCACCCTGTCATTGAGGGTAAGGACTCTGGGTCCAGGCCCCCCCTTGGGTGCTGGCTTTGTCTCCTCTCCAGTGACCGCCCAGGCTATGGTCACACTCCGGCTCGCCTGGGCAAGCGAACTCCCTTACAGGGGCAGCCCCTTCCTGGATTCCCCCTCCCTGGGCTTTGCACATCTACACTTTTAATTGCCAGTGTATCAACAAGCTTAGGAACATTTTATGTGGCGATTTTTGTTGTTTTTATCAGAAGGCTGGGTGGGTATCTAACATGTTGTGATATGTAAAAGCACCATCACTGTTAGGTGCCATGGCTTTGCTTCTAAAGCCCAGTAACCCCACATACCACACAGTGGCTGGCCCTGAGCCGTCCCCACTATCACAGGCTGTGTCCACCTCGCCGTGGGTCTCCCTTTCTCCAAAGGAGCATCCGGCTGGGCTTCCTTCAGGACAGGCTGAATCCACGTTGTATTCAATATTCTCCCTCAGCACCGCAATTCAAAAGCACCAACTCTCCTTCAAGGTTCCGGAGTCTGTTTATCATACACACGAGCTGACTGAAGATAGTGGCTCGGAGCGTTTCAGTCTCGTAATACTCACCCCAGTGACCGCTGCTGTTATGTGCTGCCGAGAACAGCCCACTGTGATCCTATGAACAACAGATCTGAACCCTGTCCGTCTTCACACTGTTACATGCTTGACCGTGTCGCGGCACCACCGTGTCCGTCCACCTGGCTGATGGCGGCACCACCGTGTCCGTCCGCCTGGCTGATGGCGGCACCACCGTGTCCGTCCGCCTGGCTGAGGGTCATCTCGCCTTCCCTCACCCTCCACCTTTCCAAGCATGATGTCCCTCTCCAAGGACAGACTCTCCGAACAAGCCATCCACGGAACGAGAGATGAAGCTTCACCATCCTTACCTGAGCAGCACTCTGGCTGCGCTTTCTCCAAGACAGACGGGACTGTTTTTCTGGCTGCCCATGGTCTGTCTATTCCGTACTCTTCACCGCAGCTCAAAGGCATCAGTTCTTATTCCGTCATCCTTATTCACTGCCCAGCTCTCAGATGCACGAGTAATGGAAAAGACCCCACCCGTGTGGACTCTGTACAGGCCACGGCCATGGCTCCCCGTGGGCCTCTCGGACGAGGCCTTCTTGTCACACTCTGCTGGAACACGTTTGGACAGAAAGCCAACCCCGCCCCTTCCCCAGATGCAAATGTGAGGACAGAGGGTCCCCCTGAAGCAGGAGAACCTGCAGGAACCCCCAGCCTGAACTGCACAGGTCAGCTCTTACATTCACAGCCAAGTCCCCGGCCACAGACAGCGATGTGGTCAGGGTGTGGGTCTGAGAGGCCAGCAGAGGTGCAGTTCTCTTGCTGTAGAGAAGTAACCATTATATGCGGAGTGTCACTCAGACACCACCCTATCTGTGAGATAACCTTGTGCCAGGCGGCCGGCTACCCATCCAACAGCCGTGCTCTTCTATCTCCTTGGCAACAGGCCCCCACAGTTCTCCAGGGTGGCCATGGCCAGTTCACAGCTGTACTTCCCAGCCTCTGCCACAGCCAGGAGTAGCCTGACCCACTGAGGAAATCCAAGGGGATGTGTGGTGTGGGCCTCGCCTGCTGGAACCGCAGCAGCCATCCTGGACCATGAGGCAAGGTGGGGTAGAGGAGGGGTGTGAAAGGGAAGAGCCTGGTCTCCTGGCTGAGCGTCCACATACGGTTTATACACACTGGGAGGCCAGATAATTGGTGTGACCCCTTGACTTGGGCATTCGCTGCCATGGCATGGAACCATCTCCAAGGTGCCAGCTGGGGTTGGGACTCAGGGTGGAAGCTGCTGAGGGCCATGGGGAGGATCACAGTGGGGACACCCGTGTCCAGAGAATGGCCTAGTTGGTGGCAGTTGTCATTGTCTTGTCCAGATCTGTGGCCTCTGTTTGAGGCTGGATTGTCTGAGGTCTGTGTCTAACTGGGGTGGAGGTTCTCCCCCCAGGTGAAGGCACCCCCATCTCTGTACCCGAGAAGGCCTCCACTTGCCCCCAGACCCTCCCCACATGATACAAGAGGCCAGCACTCCTGCAGAAAAGGACAGAGGTTTATTGGCAGTAAAACCACGGTCTGAAAAATCCCACTGGCAAACGTACAGTTTGTGTTCCATTCGGGGTCACCGCAAGCTGCGGGGCCCCCATTCCTGACCCGCATGCATCAGCCTCCAAAGTGTTCACAGCTAAGTCCCAGGTCCCCCAATCCTACGCTGCTCCGGGGGTACTCCTTCTGCTGAAACCACTGCACCCCAGCCTCCCAGCCCTGCCCCTCCTGGCCAGTGCAAAAACAAACTAAAAACAAGTCTTCAACAGAACAAAACCAGAACAGAGTGTTCGTACAGCCCAGAGTTCCGCTTCTCTTCCAGTCCCCTGGGACAGAGACGGCTTCCCACCTCCTCTTATAAACCTTCTATTGTTCACAGATACATTACGGGAGATTTGCATGAAATAATTGCAAATTTACCCCCTTTCAAAAAAAAAAAACAAACAAAAAACAAACTCAACAAACCAAAAAAACAAAGGCTCTGACCAGAGTAAACACGAGGAGGCTGGTCCGAGGTCACCGGCACAGCGTCCCTGTACCTGACAGACAAGGACCCCGAGCACGCCCTCCAGAGCTCCCTGCATGCCCCGCGCGTCCCCTCACTTCTCCAGGCTTCCGTCCTGAGTCCCCTGGAGGAACATCATCTTTCTGACGCCCCAGGATGCTGGGCGTGTGACCCTAGACGGAGGTCACATGGCTGAGCTCAGAGAGGACCCCGGCCCAGGCAGCATTCAGCACATCCCTCAGGAGGGAGCAGTCTCCTCAGCTGCTTGCTTCCCACCAGCCTTAGGGCCCCGGGGTGGGAGGAGGCTGTCAGGGGGCCCCCAAAAGTCACAGCAGCTTTGGCACAGAGCTTGGAGCGAGTCAGTGTCACCAGTTCTCATGCAATGTGAGGGTATAGTCTGGACATGCCCGTCAGAGGTCAAAGGCCAGGAGACAACAGGAGGGCAGATGAGGGGGAGAGGAGCCCCCAAGAGCACTTATTCCGGGCTGGCCACAAGCCTGGCACGCAGGCTGCAGGAGCCTTTAGGAGAAAGTCCTGGGGACAGCGGGGACAGACGTCCCGTGCAAAGGCTGGGAGGACCTCCAGGGACCACCCTGCAGGACCCAAGGAGCCCGGGGGGCCTGCCCAGGAGGGAGCAACGAAGGGTCTCCATCTGGAATGCGAGCAGCAGGGACCGAGCGAGGAGAAGCCCCCGTTTTCTTCCAGGCCCATTTTAGGGTTTCTGAAGGATGGGCATACCTGGCAGCAGGGCAGGGCAGACACATTCCTAGGATTCGAGAGAAGGGCTCTGAGGGCTGGGGAAGGACAGTACCATGGACAGGGCAGTAGGGTCAGTGGTTTCATCGTTCCTAAGACTCCTACCAAGAGGGGTCTGCGATGGTGCGGAGGGCAGTGGGGAAGGCAAATGGAGTCCTGGGAGTCGGAGTGACCACACGGAACCCCTCTGCAATGCACCTTCAGTGCTCGCATGTAGCCAGGCAGATCAGGGGCCACAGCAGAGGGCTGGCCCTGGGCCTTCCTGCCCTCAAGGACCACAGCCTCAGCCTCGCCCTGGGCGTCAGAGCAAGCAGCAGGCGACAGGCGCTGAGTGAGTGGGCTGGGAAGAGGGGCCTGGACAGTCGGCCTGCTGTCCCTAGCCCTCCCTGGGACAGCCTCTGCCACTTAAACCTGGGCTCCTGAGTGTCATGTCAGCAGGACTGGGCAGGCAGGCGCTCAGGCCTCAGCGGTCACCCAGAGTCTGCCCATAAACCCTGGACAACCCTCCTTGGTGCTCCCACAGCAGGGTAGATTAGATTTCCTCTATGTACAAGTCACAAGCCCCAGGAGGGTCATAAGGACACGGGGAGGGTGGGACACTGAACACCCAGCCCACCCCTACAGGCTGGTCAGCATGGTCCCTCCAGGCCGTGGAGTTAGAGACCGACTTCCGAGCTGGAGCGACAAGTCCGAGAAATCGGCGCGTCCAGCCCAAGTCCCTGCTGTCACTGGACGCCCTCCTCTTCTACGTACGTTGAAGGAAACCAGCCAACCTGAAAGACAAAGCAGGACCTGGATGTGCACGGTGCTGGGAAGCAGGAGGGGTCTTCAAAGTCCAGATGACCCTACCCTTGGAATTCCATCGAAGCCAGGCCGACCCACCAAGCAGAGGGCCCTGGTGCGAAAACCCAGAAACATGTCAGCCTTAACTAGCTAATTCCGAGCAAAGGGACATCATGCTTGGAAAGGCAGAGGGCCAGGAAAAGAGAGCAAGACCCTTAACAAGATGACTGACACAAACACAGCAGCTTTGGGGTCAAGTGTGTCAGCGACAATGAGGATGGCACAGGATAGGACAAGGTCCCGACCTGCTGATCCCAGGAGTCATCCTCATCTCGAGGGCACCCAGCTACAGCAACACAACCAGCTTAAAGCAAACTTCTCTATGCGCCAATGAGAAGATGAAATTGGTGAGCGCTGTTCATGCCGG
>NW_006400039.1:214893-278184 GCF_000299155.1 Elephantulus edwardii | reverse complement strand
GGGCTGGAGGTGATGTCAGGAGCCTGACGGGGGCCACCAGGGGCTGGAGGTGATGTCAGGAGCCTGACGGGGGCCACCAGGGGCTGGAGGTGATGAGGAAGCTGTGGTTTGGGATTCACAGAGCAGAAGAACACCATGGTGTTCTTGGGGAATTTTTGTCTTCTTTCTTTCTAAATACACTAGCTTGGCATTCAGCCAGGAGCCAGTAACAAAATCTAAGAGTGCACACAGATAAGAGAGCCCACGGGTAGTTCAAAGACTGAAGTTACTGGTTAGGAAATTAAAATCATTAATTTACATGTTTAGCAAAATTGATAAAGGACAGGTGTGGTCGCACTGTGGGCATTAGGACTAATGCTACAAGGCAAAATGTGTATGAATAATTGATTAAAAAACCAATAGGCTTTGTTTTCTCACTTAAATCACAACTTACATAAAAGGAAGGAAAATGGATTAAAAAGTAGACATTATTACCACAGAGCTGAAAGAGAAATCACATATATGTAAAGTCAATAAAAAATAACTTGAAAAACAACTATGAGATATCATCTCACCCCAGTAGGAATAGCAAACTTTAGTAAAACAGCAAACAACAAATGCTGGCAAGGTTGTGGAGAAACTGGAACCCAGTTGTAGTGTAAAATGGTGCAACCACTGTGGAAGGCGGTATGGCACTTTCTCAAAAAGTTGCAAATAGAGATACCATTTGACCCAGAAATTCCATTACTGGGAATTTACCCCAAAGGGACCATAACTGCCACCCAAGCAGAGAGAAGCACACCCATGTTTATCTCGGCTTTGTTCACAATAGCAAGGAGCTGGAAACAACTCAAGTGCCCATAAACAAACAAATGGATGGAGAAGCTCTGATATATTCACACAATGGAATACTATGCTGCATTGAAAAACAAGGAACTCATACAATATTATTCAAAATGGGTGACCCTGGAGGAAATTATACTGAGTGAAATATCTCAGTCACAAAAAGACAAATATTGAATACTGCTACTGTTGTAAAACAGGACTGACATCGAGGTTGGGGGGAGACTGAGAAAGATGGGATAAATTATATTGCATTGAAACAGATGAGGAAGACAACCGTTTAAAAGGAATATATGATTAGGTATTATTGTCATGACAGGAGTCCAGAACGAAGGCTGCACAGTGGAGTGGACTTAGGGGAAAGGATTGTATAACAATGAAAGAATTTTACTTTTCAAAAAGCAGAGGGAACTGGGGGTGGGGAGGGGTGAGCAGGGAGAAAAGTGCAACAATGAATGAATGGAAATCCAAAGCCCCTATAATCTTTCATTACAATTAATAAAAAAAGAAACAGTAACTGAATGGAAACCATGTGAAAGAGAAAACAGATGCTAGAATGGGCCACAGTAAGAAGAGCCACATCTATGTGTGCAGAACCAGCAGACCGGCAGAGCAGGAAGGAGAAGAGAGCGATATATTCTGAGCTGGCTGAGAAATTTCCAAACACTGATGAAGGATATCAAGCCATTTCTTTCTGAATCACAGCAAATCCCAAGCAGAATAGAGACCACCACACACACAGGCACAGGTGGTGATGCTGATGGGAGCCATGGACACGTGTTTACACGTAGCTCAGAAAAGAACAGACAGTGCTCCTTCTGCGAGTAACAGTAAGACTTCCCAAAGAAATGATGGAAGCTGAACGAATGGGATGGCATCATCCGGATTCTGAACTAGAATATGCACAATCTAGATCAAAGACAGCTCTCAAAAACGAACGTGCAAAGTCTGCGTGAAAAGAAAGCAGGTCTTCATGGCAAAATGACCGATTCTTGGAGATGGACAGGGAGAAGCACAGAAAGGTTCTCCTTGGGACTGCCAAAGTCAGTACTTTTCAATTGCGATAGAAAGAACTAAACAGGGAAAGAAAACCTAGCAATGAATGTGAAAGCTAGGAGCTCAAAGAAACCTCAATGTGAGGAAGGTAGAGGGTCAGAGAGCTGGACTGACCCGAAGACCACAGCAATGGGTTCAAGTGCATCAGAGGAGGAGGTGGTGCAGGACAGGGCAGGCTCAGATCTACCACTGACAAGGGCGCTGGGAGTCCAGTCGACTCGACGGCACCTAACAACAACAACAACTACTGCAAGATTCACGAGGCGCAGGGCATTTTCCTGATCTCTGGAAGCTGATCTGCCAATTACAGGACACCCTTCTTTGGAATAGGAACAAATACAGATCTCTTCCAGTCAGTTGGCCAAGTGGTTGTTCTCCAGATCTCTTGGCACAACTTGGTGAGCACATCCAGGGCAACATCTGTTAGCTGAAATATCTCAATGGGGATACCATCTATTCCTGGGGCCTTATTTTTTTGCCATTTCCTTCAAAGCAGCCTGAACTTCTTCCTTCATCATCATAGGCTACTGCTCATATGTTGTTTCATAAAATTCTTCTCTGTCTGCCAGTTCCTTTTGATACAGTGACTCAGTATATTCTTTCCACCTTCTTTTAATACTTCCTGGATCATTTAACATTCTGCCGAAAGCATCCTTGATTATAGCAGCTCAAGGTTTTGAATTTGTTCTTCTGTTCCTTGAGCTTAAGAAACGCTGAGCGAGTTTGGCCCTTTTGATTTTTTGACTCCAACTCCTTACACATCTCATTGTAGTATTTTACTTTGTCGTTCCATGCTGCCTTTTGGAATCTTCTGTTCAACTCTTTAGTATCTTGAATTCTTCCTTGTGCTTTGGCTTCTCTGCGCTCCAGTGCAATTTTCAGAGTCTCTTCTGACATCCGTTTTGGTCTTTTCTTCCTCTTCTATCTTTGCAATGACCATCTGCACTCTTCCTGGATGATACCCTTGATATCCTCCCACAACTCATCTGGTCTTCGCTCATTAGTGTTCAAGGCCTCAAATCTGTTCCTGAGATGGTTCTGAAATTCAGGTGGTATAGACTCAAAGTCATATTTTGGTTCCTGTGGATTTGGTTTAATTTTCCTCAGCTTCACCTTGAACCTGCATATGAGTAGTTGGTGGTCTGTTCCATAATCAGCTTCTGGCCTAGTTTTCACAGCTGATATTGAGCTTCTCCAGTGGTTCTTTCTGCAGATGTAATCAATCTGAATCCTATGCATACCATCAGGTGAAATCCATGTATATAACCTGCGTTTATGTCTCTTAAAAAACAGATTTGCAATGATTAAGTCATTGGTTGTGCAAAATTCAATCATTCTCTCTCCAGCTCCATTTCTGTTACCGAGTCCATGTTTTTCAACTACTGAATCTTCTTCTCTGTTCCCAGCTTTTGCATTCCAGTCACACAGTATTATCAATGCATCTTGATTGCATGTTCAATTGATCTCTGACTGTAAAAGTTAGTAAAAGTCTTTATTTCCTCTTCCTTGGCTCTGGTTATTGGTGCATATATCTGAATGATAGTTGTATTCATTGGCCTTCCTTGTATGCGTATGGATATTATCCTGTCACTCACAATATTGTACTTCAAGATGGATCTAGAAATGACTTTCTTAACTACGAAAGCAACTCCATTTTTCCTTGTCTTTTCATCTCCAGAGTAATATATCATATGATCATCCAACTCAAAATGCCCCATGCCAGTCCATCTCATCTCACCCAATGCCTATTATGTCAATATTTATGCATTCCTTTTCTTCCTTAACAATATCTAATTTTCCTATATTCATGGTTCTCACATTCCATGTCCCAATCACCAGTGTCTGCTTACAACTGTTCCTCTTCCTTTCTATTTCCATACTTGAAAGCTCCACCTCAGTTGCCCTTTCTGTTATCTACATGTGTTCTGCTGTACATAGGGTTTTCAGAGGCCTGCTGTTTCAGAAGTGGATGGCCAATCCTTCCTAGTCTATCTTAATCTGAATGTTCAGATTTAGAGAAGTACCAGATAGACCAGCATTTTACAGAAAAGTGAAAGATATATCCCTTATTGTGGAGTTAACCATTAGTAACAGTGTTGTCCCTGCCTTTGGCACACATGTCTTTCACAGAAAATGTCAAGGCCATACAAGACAGAGAAGGCTGAGACACTGCCCCAGGCTGTTACTGTATGTACTGTGGAGTCAACAGTGACTCATAGTCAAGAGGCTCTGAACCCTGTCCTATCCTGGGCCAATATCAGCGTCTCTGACACACGTGCCCCCACTGCCATGGTCTCAATGCCCACCCATTTCATCTAAGGCCAAGTACATTCAATTCTGGATGTACTAGATCCAGGACCTGTGAACAACAGCTCCAGAAGCTATTGAGACAAGTGGTGGGATGTGAACACAGACTATGGTGGTGACGAGAGTTCCTTTATGAAGCCTTTGCCCTCCGTGGTGCTTTGGAAAAACAGCTTGAGAAACTTTCCTTCTAAAAGCCCTGAGGAGTTACTTTAAGTCAGAGATTCTACCCCAGAGGGTCTGTCACTCTGTCCAGCTTCACAGTCATTTCCTGGGTAAGCTCTAAAGAGCCTGTGGTGTGGCACTTCTTGGCTGATCCTGGACTGCAGCCTGACCTGTGATTGGTCAACAAAAAATGCAAATGAAGTGTTTATGGAACATGCAAATAAAGTTTGTGACTTAGGGGGTGTGGCATGTATAGAAACTGACAAGGAATTTGTATACGTAAGCAGGTAGCCGCTCCCATGTTTTTCAGACAAGAGAAAAAGCAAGAGAGAAGAGGCAGAAATAAATGAGGCCAGAAAAATGGAAATAGCTGTAAAAGAGGCAGCAGTGGTAGGCCCAGAAGAGGTCAGCAACAAAGTCAGCGCAGGTGACATGTGGAAGGGCCAAGGCGACTCTGTCTTGGGGGCCTGGGGGTGATGCGAGGCAGTGGCCTGTCTTGGGAGGGGGAGGAGAAGCGTCTGTCCTGAGCAGGCTGAGAGGCACTCAGCACATGCCCCTCTGGCGGGAGGGAGCCTTTCTGCGTCCTGCTGCCTTCATACACCACGTAACAGGATGGTTTTTGCGGCCACTGCAGCAAACCATGAAACCCCGCAGGAAAGTGGAGTGTGATGCGAAGAGACAGCTGGTAAAACTGTCAGAGGGGCGGAAGGTCTGCCCTCTACCTTGGAAGAGCAGCTCTGGGCCAATCCTCAGCCCTGAAGTTAAAGGGCCAGGCAGGGAGGAGGCATGGGCCCTCTCACGTGCTGGAGGAGGAGGGTGGTAGGAGTGGAGACCAAGGTGCCTCCCCTCTCACATCACGAGTGCAGAAACGAGGCTGTGGAAGAAGGCAGGAATTCCTCCTTAGACCCCGTCCTCCCTCCTGCCAGCGGGGACTGGACACCTGTGAAGGACACCAAGATGGCTGTGCCCCTGCCCTGGCCATGAGGGACAGGGCCCAGATGTGGCTGTGCAGTGGCTCCTAGGCTTCTGTGGCCTCAGTTTCCCCACTATGCCCTGAGGTAATGGTGCACCTGTGTGCATGCAGCATTGCCATGGCCCAGGGTCCCCAGCACAGGGTGTGGGGCACGGCCTTCTCTGCTATGGGCCCATCCACGCCCCACCGCAGGCCTGGCCCCACGCGGCCCACTCACCCGCCCGTTGGCCTCGCCCTTCCACCAGCCCTGGTCCCCGCCGATACGGCTGAAGATCTTCACCACGTCGCCTTCTCGCAGCGAGAGCTCCCGCATGTCCCGGGCGGCGAAGTTGTACCTGGCCACGGCCGTGCCGATGACCCGGGGCGTGAATACTGTGGATGACAAGGTGGTGTCACATGCCCAGGGCTGTGCCCAGCAGAAGGAGGCAGAGCTGGGAACTGGCATGAAGATGGGCTTGGGCCCCAGGGCTTCCCGCACCCCTTGGTGACCTCTCTGGGGCTCTGGACCTTCCTGTGCCCCCATCCTCACCGACAGGAGTGTGGGCAGGTATCCCACCCCATTCTGGGCAGCTGAGGGGTCTACAGGTACACATGAAGACTGCCATAGCACCTGTGGGTCCCCACGTGGCCCTCAGACACTGTGGCGACAGTCCCAGAGAAGCACCCCAGCCCAGATCCTGTTGTCAGACCTGCAGATCTGGCCCCTAACTTCTCTCGTGTCCCCAGTCCCCAAGGCCCAAACCCAACTGGAATCCCTCTAGTGTGAGTGGGGCCAGGGACACAGGAGTCCTGGTGGTCGGGGGAAAATGACGGTGACAAGGGAACTGCACACGAATGCAGGTGGCACTGCTGTTCTCAGGTGAGTGAGGAGGGGGCGTTGGCTCTGGCAGCAGAGGTATCCTCCCCGCCCCCACCACCGTCAGCTCTGCCCCACCGCCTGTCCACCCATTTGGTCGCCTGCATTCTCAGCTACCAGAGGCAAAGCTTCGGAGGAGCAGGGAGAGCAAAGGACAGACAAGACTGGTATGGTGGACAGCAGGTGAGTACCCCAGAGGGGTCACGGGGAGGCCGAGCCCTGATGCCTCCCCAGGTGCCCGCAGCAGCTCTGTCCCCTCCTCCCTTTCTTGACCCCCACCCCACCCCCTCCAGGAGGGCTCTGCAGGCAGCTGGGGACACTTCCAGGCAGGGCCATGGGCAGCAGTGGGCAGCCTGGCTGGTGCCAGCGTGTCCCAAGCCAAGCAGCAGCGGTACCTGACCAGAAGGGAGCAGAGGAGCCCTGAGAAGCAAAGCTGAGGCCCTGAGGACTGAGAAAAGAAAAGTTGTAGGAAGCACAGGAAGCTGCAAAGAGGCGAGAGAGAGCGTGAGCGGGGCGGGCGTGGGGGACGTCCACCACACTCAGGCCGCAGGGCCCGGGGCCCACTCGGAGGTCACCCGCTCCACGGGCCGCTGTCGTGGGGAGTCAACATACAGCCAAGCGTGGGCTGAGCTGGGCTGTGAGGACATGCAGGGAGCCCTGGAGGTGTTAGCCACTGGCCAGTTGGCGCTCTCTGCCCAGGGGGGCCCAGGGGGCCTGCAGCCTGTGCACTGGGGGACGCAGGAGGCTCAGTGTGTCAGCAGGGAGAAGCTCTGGGTTCCAAGCTCCCCTGGCCCCTAATCCCAGACGGGCCTGAGCCCTTCCCTGTCTGGGGCCACGGCTGCCCCTCTGAGCACGTGATCACAGCCCGAGGCAGGCATCTGGGGACAGACGAGCCCTGGCCCTGCTCCCCGCCCCCCCAAGCGGAGTACTAGGGTGAGGCTGCAGCAGGCATCTGTGGACAGATGGGATTGGGTCTTCCTTGCCCACCAGTGACAGTTCAGCATGGGCGTCTCTGTGTACGGCCCGAGTCGGCCTCTTGTCTGTCACCCAGGCAGGGGAGGGATGCACTGGGGGACATCATACACCTTCAGGATGGGGGCCAGGAAGAGGTCCCTGGTTTATGTCAGCATGGTCCCAGGAGGGCTGGCGGGTGAGGAGGGCCGGCAGGCCAGGGGCACCGGCCTTACCTGGGGACCGGCTGGAGGCCCTGGCAGCTGCACGCTCCCGGGACTTGTAGGGGTACTTGAGCGTCGTGTCCAGCTGCTTGAAGCTCTCCTTGAGCGAGTGGCACTGGTAGTACTCCACCAACTCCTGCAGACACACACTCACTGGCCGCCGCCTCCAGGCAGTCCTCCCTCAGACCCAGGCCTCCACCTGGGTTCATCTCTACCTGAGTTCATCCGGGGGCACTCTTCTCCTGAACCCCTTCCCGTCCCACCTCAGCACCCAGCCACGAGGGCAGTCAGCGTGAAAAGGCCGTCTGGTGCAGTGGTCACTTCCCAGGGGCCTTTCTAAAGGAGCCAGGGGAGCACTAGTTACTCCAGAGACCACCCAGGTGTCCAGCAAGAGGGGTCCGGCTACAAACAACAATATCCAGCAGGGCCCAGCGGTGGGACAGGGGACTCGGGCCATGTGAGGAACACAAAGGAGGTTCTGATTTAAAAAGTCCAGGTGGCCAGACCACAGACCACCTGTAAGGTCATCAGTAACCAGACAGCACTCGCTCCTCAGAAAAACCAGCTGGGGAGGGGCAGACGCAACCAAGCAGGGAGACAGGATTTCAAGGCCATTTCTAGGTAACTACGGGTTCACTGAGTGGCAGTTAATCTCCAGACTGCTGCGCAAAAGGTGACTCCCGCTGCCCCTCGGGAGCGAGGCCTGCAGCCCTGCTGCTCACGGGTCAGGCCTCTGCAGGGCTCTGCAGCAGGTCCTCTCTGAGATGAAGTTGACTCGACACTGAACAACAACGAAAGCCTGAGCTCAGCGTGGCCGGGACAGTGGGGCGCGGGCTAGACTCTGTGTGAGGGTGGCCCCACAGAAGACGTATTATGTGGGGACTCCACAGAGATGTGTGAGGGGGGACCCACAGAGACGTGGGGGGCCCACAGAGATGCGGGGGGCCCACAGAGACGTGGGGGGGCTCCACAGAGACATGTGAGAGGGGCCACAGGAGACATGTGAGAGGGGGTGACCACAGAGACATGTGTGAGGGGCCACGGGAGACGTGTGTGTGGGGCCACAGGAGATATGTGTGAGGGGGGCCCCACAGAGACGTGTGTGAGGGGATGACCACAGAATCTGTGTGAGGGGCTCCAGAGATGACATGAGTGAGGAGAGATCCACAGAGACGTGTGTGAACGGGGCCCACAGGATCTGCATGTGAGGGGTTTCCACAGAACACATGTGCGGGGCTCACACAGCTCTGGCTGGGCCCACTAACCACTGTCCAGTGTCAGCCCCGACGTCCACTGCAGGCTTTGAGGACAGTTGTCAGGACACAGGGGCTGTGACGCGGCTGTACTCTCTGAGGAGTCTCAGTCCCTCCCGTCTTCTCTACTCTGAGAAGTTTTCCTGATCGTGACGTTTGTCCCCAGCCCAGGACGCTCACCACAGCCAGGCCCTGGCCCCACAAGCCTGGCCTGTCGTGGCGGTGAGCGGCCATGTTACCAGCCAGGAGCCCCAGAACCACCTACCAAGAGGCTTTCAAACTTCTTTGCTTCTGTGATGTGGATCCAGCTGTCCTTCTCCACCACCTTGATGTGTTTCACCTCATCGTTAAACCTGGCCACAGAGCACGCGGTCACTGTGCAAGCAGGAGGCTTCCCTGGGCGCCAGGCTGACCGCACCGTGGGGAGAGCCTCAGCCTCTGCCTTCACCGGGCTACCCCTGCACATCACTGTGCCCCAAAGCTCCTGGCTGCCCTTGTCTCGGCCAGTTTTCCTTGGGCAGCTGCCTGTCCACCTTGGCTGGTCATAGCTTCCTTCTCAAAGCCCCACACCTCTGTCGCTCAGCTCCTCACCCAGCCCTGCATCTGGGCATGCCCTGCCCACTCAGCTGTCCAGGCCAGCCTGCGCCCACCCACCAACCCTGACCCTCACAGTTCTGGTCTCCGGGGGAGGGCTGCCACCTACTTGATGCTGATGGCGAAACGCTCAGCCTCGGCGGGCCGCTCCCGTATCAGGTAGGTGCCGCTGGCGTGAGCTTTGAGCAAGTTGTCCGTCTGCTGCCTCTCCATGTTCCCAGCAAACCTGCACGAGGCGAGCGGGGAGCGGGGAGGACACCATGTGACCACGTCAGCCGTCCTGTAAGGGCCTTTGACCTCGCAGCAGGTCAGCGAGGAAGCAGACGCCAAGACCCTCAGGATGGATGGGCTCAGAGGTGGGTGGCGGCCCAGACACAGCCTGGAAGGCCCTGGGGTCTAGTGGTCCCTCAGGGGCCAGTGACCGGAGACGCCGGGAGTCTAGGCTCTCAGTACAATGTGTACACCCAGGTTTCTTTACTAAACTGTTTCCACCGTTTAAAACGCAGCCACAACACAACCAGGTCCTCTGCTGCTGTCGAATTGACCACGACTGCAGTGACCCTAGGACAGCTCTAAACCCTCTCCTGTGCCACCCTCACCACCATCGACACGCTCAAGGCACGGTCACTGTGCCAACCTCTCCTCTTGTGCTGACACCCACCTGTCCCAGCATCTCGTCCTTCTCTAAGGTCCCTCCTCACACAACACGCCCAAAGTACGTGAGGTGGACTTTCACCATCTTGTCTCCAAAGGGCTAACAGTTCTCAAGTTCAGTTGTCGGGGGAAAGGCCAGGGGTTCGAATCCACCCAGGGTGTTGTGCCCAGGCCCAAGCACGGGGAGGGGGGACTGCATGAGAAAGATTCTCACTCCTGAACACAGAGCCCTTGCCGTGAGTTAGAGGAAGTGAACAATCTGATGGGCTCCAGCCATTCAGAGCAGAGGGTGGGGCTAGGGGCTCAGCGCATGTCCCCTCCGCTGGCCCAGGGCCCTAGGACTGTCCCCCCGCTGTGGGGCCACGCCCTCCACACCCGTCTGAGCTCACTCACCAGGGGTAGGCTGTGTAGTCGATCTCCCGGGATGGTGGCCGGCTGACGGGTGGCTGGCGAGAAAGAACAGGCGTATTACTGTCCCCAAAGCCACCCGCAGAAGAGGGGCAGAGGGCCTGCCACTAGTCACAGATCCTCAGGTGAGCACGGGCGGCTTCTGTGGACTGAGCCCGGCTAGACTAGACGGCAAGGTCCTCAGGACAGCAGCTGCTTAGAATGTCCGAGGGAGTGAGGAGGAGGACACCCCAGTGCTTCCACAGCCTGGAAATGCGCATACGCCAGCCTGCGGCCTCAAGGCAGCTTCCTGCCTGTGACAGCTCCCTCCTGGGGGGACCTCAAGGTGGCCAACACCCTGTCCAGTCACAGCACTCCACTCAGCATCTCGCTGTCCACCTCCTGGTCCCTGCTCACCATGCAGAAGGGGAAACTGAGGCCGAGGGTGGGGAAGGGTCTGCCCCAGGTTCCTTGAGTTGCTGCCCATTCTCTGCAGTGTGGTCCTCTTGATGTGTCTCTGTCACATGGACAGACGGACCATAAGGAAGCCGCAAGGCAGACCAGAAGGGCAGCGCAGGGCATCCCTCAGTGTTGGAGACCCTCAGCTTGAATCACTGGGCATGGGGAGACTTCACATTCTCATGTTGACTTGCCTTTTTCTATTTTGGGGTGGGTGTATCGGGAGGGTGGTGTGTCCCACTTCTTGCCTGTTCTAAGGCCTACTGTCTGTCCTCTTAAGTCTAAGACTATATAGTTTTATCCACACCAGGGACGGGAAAAAATCCTGCTGTCTTCCCCCCCCTCAGGACGGCTGCCAGAGTCCCAGCTCTGCCTCTCCTACACCAAAACCCAAACCAAGGGGCCCCTTCGGCACGATGGTTAAAGCATTTGCTGGCTCACGCCCACCAGGGGCTCCACAGTGAAAGACGGGCATCTGCTTCTGTAAAGGTCATAGCGTAGGGGGCCCGGGGGCAGCCCTCCTACTCTGCAGGGTCCGCGAGTCACACTGGACTGTGACAGGGGGCTTCAAGTCTCAAGCAACAGCCAGTCCATCGTCCAGGACTCAGGGAGGAGCATCCCCCAGTAGCCCCCCCGAGGGGACCGCATCCCCGTCCACAATCACAGAGGCTGTCCACCAGGGAATGGGCAGGGGTAGCCCAGCACGCCCACCTCCTGGCTGCTCCGCTCTGGAAGCTTCTGTGGAGGAGAACTTACCCTTCCGTCCACGGGACAGGGCTTCACAGACGAGCTCGGGAAGTAGCCTGACTTCTTGGTCTGTAGCAGCCGGCCCTGAAAAGGAGGGAGATGGCCAGTGCACGCTGGGCTCGGACTGAGCTCAGCTTGTCTGCTCTGGTCCCCTGCTGTGGTCTCAGGTGACCTTATGACCCTCTGGGACAGATGAAGGGCATGCCCACTCTGCAGAGGAGAAGACAGGCCTAGAGGTTCTGCCGCTCGCTGAGAGGTGGAGCTGCAGCTCTACGCTGCCTTCTGTCCGGTCGTCTCCCCCACCTGCACCCCTGCTGGTCAGGACTGTGTGGAGGACAACAATTTGGGGCCTGGGACAGGCAGGCAAGAGTGGCCTTCACTTCTGTCCCCTTTGCCTGGACGACCCTCCAGCGTCCCCCTAGAGGCCTTCCTCGCCTCCATTTTACCAAGAGCCCTGGTCAAGCCGGGGAGGGAGGGAGGACACTGGGTGGGGGCCCTGAGCAGCCAGTCACCCTACAGGACAGAGACACCCAGCCCACAGAGCCAGCCCACAGAGGGACTGTCATGCTGCCCATGAGAGCAGGCTGGCTCCTGCACACTGCGACTGCCCGGCTGGGCTGGGGTACCCAGAGCCTGAGTGGACCTGAGGGTCTCTGGCCCCTGGGGCACAGCAGAGGGGCTGGGGGTCAGGGAGGAAAGGAGGCATGGGAAGGTCTGACGCTCTCAAAGGACCACAAAGAGACCCAGAACTGGAAGCCATGTCCCCCTGATGTATGTGGCCACGTCAGAACCCCCACTGGACAGGTCCTAGGAGAAGGCAGTAGGGTCAGTGCTGACAGTGGCTGGGGCCCAGGGAGGGCTCTCAGCCGCCTGAGGCAGGAAGCTGGAGTGGGAGGGGGTATGGTCTCTCCTGTGCAAGGGCCCATGAAAGTGGAAGGGATGATGTACCCCTAATGTCACCAAAGCCTGTACCTCCAGAAGACTGGCTCCACGGGCTCCCTAGCAGTCGGGAGCACACAGGGTTGGGTGACCTGCTGACCTGTCCCCTCCCTCTCGCTCCTGGGGGGTGAGGACCCACCTCCCACCACTGTGACTCAGGGTCACCACGAAGCAGCTCCACCACATCACCCGTCTGGAAGGTGAGTGCCGGCTTCCCAGGGGGCGCAGGGTTACCGTGGTAATTCTGCACGGCCACCATCCTGGGACCTGCAGAGATTGCGGGGGGAGGGAGCACTTGATGAACAATGCCGCCAAGCCAGCCAGCAGCCTACTCGTCACTGACCTCCACCCAGCCCTGTGCCCGCAGGGATCCTGTTTCCTGTTAAACAGCCTGAGTGCTCACTGACCACTTTTATTAAACAGAAGCCTGTGTGTTTTTGTCCAAACACCTTTTCCATTGGTTGTGTGCAGTCGGGATGGGGGCTCCTGTCTCAGAGAAGCCAGTGGCAGCTGGGGCTAGACAGGGTTCGAGCAGGTTTCTAGAAGGGCCCAGAGATGTGCCAGGGTCCCTTCAAGCAGTCCCGGGCCCCTGCTCTGCTCAGATGTGTGGCCCCTGCACAAGCGGTCCCCCTTGCCAAATCTGTTCTCAAACAAGGAGCCCCGGTGGGGAGGGAGAAAGGCAGGCTTCTCCCATCGGTGCCCACTCCCCAGGGACTGGACCAGGGAGGGGAGAGGCCAGGCCCTAGACTCACCTGGCCCTGCTCCGGAAGCATCCTGTGAAGGACAGAGGGTGGTGAGGGGTGGCTCCCACCCAGCTGACTCCTCCCTCCCTCCCCTCAGGTGGGAGAGCAGAGGAAACAGGTAAGAGGTTGACGGGGCACGTCATGACCCCACAGGTGTTTGGTGACCATGTCTTCCACCTCTGTGCCCTCCCCTGACCCTCCCCTCCTCTCTCCCACCCTCTCCAGGGAGTCTATCCTGACCATTGGCCCATGGACAGCACCCCTGCCAAGCCTGGGCTCCCCCTGCCACCTGGAACGTGGTGTGTCATGCCTCCCTCCCCCTCGAGGGAGTCTGCATCCCCCCAGATCCCTGTGAGATCCCAGATGGTGGTCAGCATGACCAGACCCCACAACTCAGTAAGACACAAAGCTCAAGCCCCACAGACAAATTCCAGAAGTTTGTCCACAGAGGTGCTCGCCCACGCCAGGCAACGGGGGGCAAGGACAAGTGACAGAGCGAGGCACTCAAAGTCACTTCTACTGGACAGTCCAGTGGGTGGGCAGGTCCCTTCTATCATGGTCACTCGGGGCATAAAGGGACCACAGCCGAGCCTGGACCACGGGGAGGAAAAGCCTTAGATCGACAGTGGGGTCGGGGGTGTGGCCCTGGCTCTGGGGCCACCAGGGCGCAGGGAGGGCGGGGTTGGGGGGCAGCCTTACCAGGTCAGCAGGAAAACCTGAAAAGGAAGCAGAGGGAGCATCAGATGGGGCCACAGAGACCCCGGGGTTGGCCCAACCCAGGACCGGTGTCCCCACTGCCAAGGCGTCCCACGGGCAGCTCAGACAGGGCTGCAGGTGCATGGACTGTGGCCATGTGACGACCAGGTGCTGAGCCTGGTGCTGGGGCCGCAGCTGAATGGAGGCCTAGTGTTGGCCCCCAGGTGGTGAGCAGGGCTGCCTCAAGCTGGAGGCTGCACCGGACTGGACTCCTGGGGCAGGCGGCCACGGGTGACCAGCCATGCCTGCAGCGGCAAGCTAGCGTGGTCGTCGCACTGCCTGTTCTCCCGGTTCCCCGCCACCACCCTGGGCTCCCCAGTGGGAGGACGCTGCCCCAGGCTGAGACCTGGTCACCAGCCAAGCAAGGCTGCCTCCCCGCCCTGAGACATGAGAGGACACAATGAGCTTCTCCTGTTGGTCAAACAGGGAAATGGCCCTGGGGTCGGCGTGGACACAGCCTGAGGGGCAGCTCAAACTGGACAGCAAGTATGAGTTTCAGGTCAGAGAACGCAGCTTGGCATGGAACCGATAGGCCAGTGGGAGGGCCCAGCAGAGGGACAGCTGGGGGATGCACGCTTGGGGGAGGCCAGAGTCTCCTTAAGATCCTGGTCACTAGAGTTTCCATAAAAGTTCAAACAATCCATTCCGGGTCCATTCTGCCCTACGGTTCTCAAGGTCATAATGGGCAGTGGCTCCAACCCACCAGCTGCCCCTCAGGAGAACGGGCCCCACAGTACAGCCCGCAGCTCTGCTCCGCGTGGCAGGGTAACCATGGGCTGGAGTCTGCTTGATGGCAGCGGAGGTTCTGTTTAGTCTTAAATTTTTGTGTTTTTCTCTTTAAAAAAACCACAGAAGTGCTTATCTGCTAACCAAAAGATCAGCAGTTCAAAGCCACAGGCTGCCCCTTAGGAGAACAACAGGGGCCACGTGCCTCACAAGGACACTGGGGCCATGCACCCTGTAAAGGAGAGAGACGGGGCCGTGCGCCCCGTGAAGGCTCTGTCCTACGGTGCGGCTGTGAGTCAGAACTCACTCGGGCAGAGGCTTGCTTAGGCTACTCTATACATGCTCCATTCTCCGAGAGGAAGCGGGTTACTTCATAACTTGTCTGCCATCAGTTCAGAATGGACCCCTAGCTGACCCTGCAGTGGATTTTCAGATGCAGTAAACTGCACCGCAGGAGACTGTGCATCCTTCTGGTGGATTCGAACTGTGTGTCTTTGGGATTGCAGTGCAGGTTCTTACCATCAGGCCACAAAGCTCACTAGAACTAGAAAGAAAAGAGTTATTTTTAAAATACCCCATGTGTAAAGAAATATTGCAACATAAGGTGGCTGGCAGTTTCTGGGCACTTTGTGGGTGAGAAATGCCTTCTGTTTGTTGGGTTTATTTGCTCGAACACGCTGCTTTTAGGCTCTGAATGGCACAAGTGTGGGCCAAAGTCCCCAGATCTCTGCAATCTAGACTTCTGGGTCCTGGAGTTTGGGGACCCCAGGCCATGGTCCTCATGCAGTGTGGTGATCCCCAGGCCACGGTCCTGAGGTAATCTTCTGAACCCTCGGCCACCTCCAAGTCAACCAGCAGTCTCGCTGGTTAAAGAAGACCTGGGCACTGAGCCCTCTGGACATGTTTGGCTGGTAACCAGAAGGTGGGTGGTTCAAACCCACCTGCAGCTCTTATTAGGAGTCACAGCCTTGGAAACTCCACGGAGTTTTGCCAGTGCCTCCAAATCGACTCCAAGACGTTGAGTCAACTGATTTCTTTCTTTTTTTAAACAAGCCTACGTCTCCAGGTGGCACAGACCACCACTTACTGAAAGGCTGCAAGTTCAAGTCCACTCAGAGATGTCGCAGAACAAAGCCCTGGCCACCTGCTTAATAAAGAACACACACACCCCACCCCCAGCAAAGAGTGCAGCCACTGAAACCCTTGGACTGCTGTTCTTCTGCCGAGAGGGAGGTCACCATGAGTGCCAGGGACTCCAGTCCATGCTCACGGGCTGCGCCGGAAGCGCCGTGAGGGTCGGCGGCCACTCGGCCAGCACTGTGCCTCTCCCCGCAGCGTCCGCTGGTCCCCGCAGCGTCTGCTGGGTCTCTGCATCCCTCGTTTCTGAGCTCCGGCTCTCCTCGCCGGTGTGACCAGAGGCCAGCTCGCGTGCAATAGCGGTGAACTCAAGTCACTCTCCCTTCCTGCTGGCAGCCAGCCCGCTGTGAGGCGGGTTTCATTCCTTTCTCTTTTCTTTCCAGGAGTCCTCCACGCCTTTGCCCTCTCCTTTCACTCTTCCATGTGGCCTACTCCACAAGCTATGCCTCTATCTTACTGTCTTCATAAACCTCCTTTCACTTCAATCAACCCCTGTCGTCAGGCAAATGCGGCTCTTGCTGGCTCCTGGTCACACACTTCAGTATCAGTAGAGTGTCCAGTTGTCCAGGGACCCCAGAGCCACCTCTGCAGCCGGGCCTGGTGACCTGCTTTCCAAAGGTCACAGCCTTGAAGCCCCTTGTGGGGCGTCTGCTCTACACAGTGGGGTCCCGGGCAACACCCACGGACGAGGGGTGTGGTCAGAGGGCAGCGTTGACAGAGGAAGCAGGGCCGCTGTGTGTTCTCGGACACGTGCAGGCCGGCAGACAGACAGACGCGCAGGACACTGCCCCAGGGCTGCAGGATGGGGGGCTGGTCCTCAGCCTCACAACAAATGAAAACTTCTGACCCGATCTTGGCTGTGGACACAGTGACCTGGGCAGATGCCCACCAGACAGAGCTCACACCTGGGGACGGGTGAGGCACCGAGACTGCCAGCCTGACACCAGTGCTGCCATATTAAGCCTTGCTAAGCTCCCGCCTAAAAATTCCGAATATTGTTTTCTCTGAACTGTGCTTGTTTTGGCTCCTGTAAAACCGCTTGCGTGCTGATAAGCAGGTGTGGCAGGTTAGCTCAAAGAACTGCCGTGACTGAAAGCACGCTGATAAGCAGGTGTGGCAGGTAAGGCCGCAGCTGCCACCGCTGATAGCGATGCTTTGAAATCCTCTCAAGGTTTCTCATCTGTAGGAGAACGGGGGTCTCAGTACTGGATGCGACACCAGGCAGGCGTCTCTCTGAACAAAGCTCAAGATGTTCGCATCCAGACACGCAGCTTTGTCGGCCCCTGGCCTCCGGGTGGGGAGCTGTCAGGAGCACACCCACCGCCCCACAGCGAGCTGGAATCCTAACTCTGTGCCTGACGCGAGCTCTGGTGGCACAGTGGCTACAGCGCTCCCACCAGACACAGATTGACAGCCTCAGAAATCCTACCGGGCATTTCCACGCTGCCCTTGGGGCCTGGCAGTCAGGATCTCCTTTGATTCCGTTTTCATACCTGGGGGTTTATTATTATTATTATTTGGGAATGAGGTTTTCCTTGTCATGATAACGAGGTCACATCAGTTCAAGGAGAGTTCTAAACCCCCTCCTGGCGGAGGGACTGAGCAGATTCGAGAGGGAGCAGCCTCGTGCACGTGCACGATGGAGACAGAGGTCTCACGGGACCACTGGGGCCTGAAGGACTGAGAACTGCGAGGACAGAGGGACGTCAGGGCTGCAGAAGCTGAGACCGGACAGTCCCCAGAGCTGACAGGGGAGCCGCGCCCAGACCCGGCGTCCTGAATCTGCCCTCCTGACAGCGAACACAGAGGACTGACGCCTTTGGACCGGGGTGCTGACAGGGCAGTTCCAGGCTGACAGCACAAGTCTGCACTGGAAGGAGAGAAGCCTTCGAGGCGAGGCGGGTTAGGGTTAGGGTTAGGGTTAGGGTTAGGGTTAGGCGGGTGAGGCTTCATTTCAGGGATGCTGGACGCAGGAGCAGGAGGGGCTGGTTCTGGGAAAGGATTTCATCTTCTGTGAAGCAGAGAAGCGGTGAAAAACACCCTCAGTGCTACAGACTGATCAGAGGCTGGGACAGAGGCCCTGACACCGCACTGGCTGTGGGGCTGCTGCCCAGCACTCAACAACATAACCAACACTGACCAAGACGGACTGATAGACGCAGTGGCCATAACAAGGGCTCAAGCACAGGAAGGGCCACGAGGACCAGCAGGGCTCTGTTCCGACGCGCATGCGGTCACTACGACGTGGACCTGACGTGACAGCACTGAGGAAGCCTCTTGGAAGGTGAGAAAATGTGTCTGTACAAGCACGCCCACCCGTCACTGCAGCACTTGGAAGGTGAGACAAGGGCAGTGGGGACAGCACCACTGCCTGAAGCCACTGAGGAGGCCAAACACTGTGGCAGCCACTGGCCCATGTCCGTGCTGCATGACTCTGTCCCTGTGGCGGTGAGCTGATGTCCAGCTAGCTGGCCTGGCTGTAAAAACTGCCCCCAAGAGAGCTGCAGATCCCCAGCCACCCCACCGTTCCCGCCCAGGACCCCCCAGCCACCCCACCCTCATCGCCTTCTCAAGGTGCTCACAGGCCGCACTGGGCCCAAGGCTGTATGTGACCCAAGTCTTTCTGTGAGCACCATACAGGTGTAGGGGGTACCACAGGCCCCCTCACAGCCTGGGGCAGAGGGGGTACGGAGCCCTGAGCACCAGCCTAGGGTCCTGTGAGAACAGTAGAGTGGGTGAGGCGCTCAGCCCAGGACTTCTAAACTCCTCAGAGCACTGAGGTTGCGGAAGTCAGAATGACCCTCATCCTGTCCTGCCTGCCCTCGCAGCCCTCAGAGTGGAGTGGTCAGTCTCCTAGGCCAGGGCCATCCTGTGTGCCACCACAGCCCTCCCTGGAGGTGGTCAGTCACACCCCTCACCCGACGCGGTACTCACTGATCTTGCAGGGGGGCATCACCTCCAGACACTCCTTATGCGCCCCGACGCCACACTTGGTGCACAGGTAGCCCTGATAGAAGGTGCCCCTGTGTGGGAAACAGGGCGGAAGTGGGATCAGGCGGGCCTGAGCCTGGAGGTCAGGGCCCCGAGGCCTCCTGCTGTGGGCGGCCACCTTGCTCTCTGGCCCGTCCCTCAGTGCCCAAGGCCCTCGAGGCCCCTGCACATGCTGCAGCCCACCTTCCATCCAATCCCTTCTAATGCAATCAGAGGCCACACATACTGTTGACTGTGACCTGTCCCTGGTTGGGTCACGGGAGTGGTGGGTGACAATGTGGAC
The DNA here is from genome assembly GCF_000299155.1 of Elephantulus edwardii. NCBI lineage: Eukaryota > Metazoa > Chordata > Mammalia > Macroscelidea > Macroscelididae > Elephantulus > Elephantulus edwardii. Next base: position 259,164 of record NW_006400039.1, on the reverse strand, counting down.
ACAGGACACGGAAATGGACAAGGACACAGATGTGGACACTGGACATGGAAGTGGACAGATGATACGGATGTGGACCAGGACACGGATGTAGACACATGACACGGAGGTGGACACATGACACGGATGTGGACACAGGACACGGAAGTGGACAGATGATACGGATGTAGATACTGGACACGGAAGTTGACAAGGACACGGATGTGGACAGAGGACACGGATATGGACAGAGGACAGGAATGTGGACACAGGACATGGATGTGGACACAGCACACAGATGTGGACAGAGGTCACAGATGTGAAACAGGACACAGTGTGGACACTGTAGCCTCAGTGGGGGCAGGGTGGCCACGGGGACACTCACCGGAGGAACATCCTGCAGGCTTTGCAGCTCGTGGTCTTGTCAAACGTGTACATCTGGAAGCTGTGGTGGTTGGCGTGAGCTTTGTCCGGCTTAATGTTGGACCTGAAGGACGGATGCAGAGTGGAGTCATGTCAGCTGAGAGCTCTCAATCACCAGCTCCCCTGATCCCGCCTGCAGCCAGAACACCCGGAATTGGCAGAAGCCTGGACAGGGGTGGCCTGGACTCAAAGCCAGCTGTGCCCTGTGATCCTGGGCACTCCAGGGCCACGTTCACGTGAGGAGAATGAGAGCGTGAGCACAGGGGTTTGCACTGGTATGAGAGAACATTCTAGAGCGTTGGCAGTATAAGCTGGGTATGGCCGGTGTCAGCATTTGTCAAAACCCAGCCAGTGTACACGCTAACACGTCCATGTTTCCCGTGTAACTCAAACAACACACACGTAACACGTTCACACCCCACACGTGCCCTCCACACGTCCCTGGGCCGGTGAACACACAACCTGCCCACACGTCATCGTACGTAAGCTCGCCAGGGATGACTCCGGCTTCTCTAACTGCAGCTTGCACCACGCAGGGATGTGAACCACTACTCAGTCCTCGCTGAAGTCCAGGCTGACCTCAGGGACGCTGCAGGCTCCATTCCCATCAATTCAAAAAAGTGGACACTGCCATAAAGCGGTCCCTTGAGGACCTTGATTTCCCAGTACAAAAAGTTAGGTCCACGCTCCCTCGGGGTCTACGGAGCGTGTGAGAGCGTGATGACAGAATCTGTGACAATAACGGACACAGGACACAGACACGAACCGAGCTCGTGCTGTCAGGAACACGGCAGCGGCAGCCACAAAGCTTCAGTTTGGGAAAAACACGGCATCTTCAAAGGGCAATAAGCGAGGCTGGCCTGAGCCTAGCATGAGGGGACTGAGGCTCTGTGGGTGACACGTCATAGAACAAGGAGCAGACGTGATGCGGGGACATCTGAGGTGAGCATTCGGGTACTGACCACACAATTCTTTCCATTCTGCCAAAGGCTTGGAATTTTCCAGAATAAAGTGCAGAGGGGTTTCTGTCCATGGCAGACACGGACGCCCTCGGCTCCCACGAACAGCCCTGGTGCCCCGGGCCCCGTGCACTCTGATGTGATCCCAGCACACCAGCTCTCAGCTGCTGGTCTGGGCAGAGTGGGCTGGGTTAACCAAACAGCTGGGTCAGGACAGGCCACAGCAGAGAACCCGGCCCTGGGCAGGAAGGTCAGCAGCTGAGGTGGCAGGGGGACAGGGCTTGGCATGTCCCCACGCTCCGGCCCCCAATACACACACTGTGACTGTTCCTGGGCAGGTCCACGATCCAGGGGTCAGTGTGGATGCTGCTGTACACCGCACCCCCGAACCCCGGGCTCTGGGGGCCACCACTCACATGGCCATCTCGAACTGCTCCATCCACTTCCTCTTCATGTCCTCCGTCTTGCAGAAGAACTGGAAGCCCTGCTTTCCTTGAAGGTGGATGAGATAGAAGCCGTAGGACCACTGCGGGAGAGGAGACACGCTTGTTGTGCATGTGTTGTCTGCGTGTGGGCGTGCTCCCAGGTGTCTGTATGTGCCCTCACGTGTGGACGAGCTCCCAGGTGTCTGTGTGTGTCCTCACGTGTGGGCGAGCTCCCAGGTGTGTGTGTGTGTCCTCACATGTGGGTGAGCTCCCAGGTGTGTGTGTGTGTCCTCACATGTGGGTGAGCTCCCAGGTGTGTGTGTGTGTCCTCACATGTGGGTGAGCTCCCAGGTGTCTGTGTGTCCTCACGTGTGGGTGTGCTCACATGTGGGCGTGATCCCAGGTGTGACATGTACTCTCAGGTATGTATGTTACCATCTATGTGCACATGCATGCATGTGCATGTGGTCCTGGTGTGTGCACATACGTGGGACAGTACATCCGTGTTCAAACGCTCACATGAGCATATGCCTACATGTACACGTGTGTTCTTATATGCACTCATCTGTTCTCATGTGTGTGCATGTGTATACATTTGTGCCTGTGTGCACACGTTTGAAGGCACTGATGTGTGCTTCCACACACAGGCCCGTTTACATGTGTGTACATGGACATGTGTGTATTTGTGACCAAGCACATATGTTCTGTGCTTATCTGTATATATACACTTATGCCTGTACGCACGCATGATTTGTGTATGCAGCCAGAGATGTGTGCCTAGAGGTGTACACGCGTCCCTGGGTGCGTATGTGCGCACCTGTACACATGCTTGGTTTGTGTATGTAGCCAGAGATGTGTGCCTGGAGGGGTACACACTCACATGTGCACATATGCTCGTGTGCATGCATCCTTGTGTTCACGTGCACATGCCTGTACCTGGGTGTCTATCCATGCACACATTCATGCCTGCTGTACACGTTCTCGCATGTGTGTGTGCAGACGTGGCTGTGCATGTGTGTGCACTCACGTAACTCTGTGCATACGGCGTGCCCATGTCTGTACACTGCTCTTCTCTGTGCCCACCTGCATGTGTGTGCAGGTGCATGTGAGCACATGTGCCTGTGTGTGTGCACACCTTTTACAAGGGAGCTCTATTGGCCTAACAGTAAGGAACCGCGCTGCCAACCTGAAGGCATGCAGTTCAAATCCACTGGCTTCTCCACAGGAAAAAGATGGGCAATCTCCTCCCGTGCAGTTTACAGCCTCTGAAAACCTGCTGAGGGGCCAGCTCTGGGCGGGTCAACGGTACTTAAAACAATAACCACCCCTTTGACAAGGAACGCTGAGGCCTCTCCATTGTGGATCTGGGGTGGGAGAGCCTCCCCAACTGCTTCCACCTCCTAAATCTAGAAAAAAATCACTCCCCCAAAATGAAGCATCAGAAGAGGATGGGAGCAGAGGACAGCCACAGGCAGGGGCTCGGGGGCTCGGCCACACCGGCCACTAGCAGGGTTTTTTAACAGGTGCAGGGGGGAAAGCTGGGAAAGTACGAGAAAACTTGTGTCAGAAAAGCTGGAGGGAGACAGAGCGCGGGAGGAGGGGAAGGAGGAAGGAAGAATGTGGGGAAGGGAGGGGAATTCTTCCGAAAACTCTGTGGAGTCCTCCTGACCCTTCACCCAGGAGCGTCCCCGGGGCCAAGGCGCAGGCTGGGCTTTGCTTTCAGAAGGAGCCAGCCCTCTGTAATGGCCAGCCCTGCTCTGCAGACCCAAAGGTGGCGTCTGTCCGGTGTTTAATCCACCAGCAGCGCCTTTAGAGAAGAATGACAATTCTCCTCCACTGCCCACGGAGGGTCAGCTACAAGGCAGTCCTGATGCCACGGCATGACCGAGCTATCATCACAAACACACATCGCTCTTGTGGTGAAGAAAGACAGGTGATGGTTCAAATCCACCAGATGCTCTGCTGGAGAAGGAGGGGAAATCTCCTCCTGTACCAGTCAGATCTGATTTGACGGTACACGTAAAAATAATACAATTAAAAAAAAATTTAAAAAAAAAAAAAGACAGGTGAATGACCCAGGCAGGCTGGGGCCTTGTCCATTTTGGTTCCATCCCTGGGAACACAGCCCTCCACCCCAAGGATCCTGGCTGGACACTTGGGGCTCTGGCCACACACCCGGCTCAGGTGAAGCCTCAGGCCCCACACCAAGGAGGCAGGTGCCAGGTTCTTACCATTTTCCCGTGAGACTAGAAGCATGAGAGGAAGGAGAGAGAAAAGAGTCATTCAGAGGGTTGGCCTGGCCTGAGTGGGCACATGCCAAGCCCAGCAGCTGCACGGGTCCTTAACCCTCTCACTACCACACGGCCCAGGCTGGGGCTGCCCAGGGGCCAGGTATTGCTGGGGTAGGTGCTGGAGGCTGGGACTCACAGGCCAGAGCCCAGTCCATGCGCTCAGCACTTCCACATCCTCCCTGGCAGGATGGCTAGACCCATCCATCTTAGTCCCACCTCCAGCAATGTATCTCCAACCCTGGAACATGGTCCTGAGTCCCCAGCAATATAGCATCTCCATCAACTACAGCCCTGTTCATAGGAGTACAACTCCACTCTCATTATCATAGTCCCACCCCCTGTTCCATATTAATGTGTCTATTCATCGTGGCCCCACCCACAGCCACATAGCTCCACCCCCACAACATGGAACAGAGTTCCAGCACTATGGCCCCATCTATCTTAGTCCTGTCTACACTGGGGGACCCCACCCCAGCTGGACATCAGAGTCTCTGCTGAGCAGGCCACAGCCATGCCCATTAGGTCAGCTGGGGGCAGGAACAGCAAGGTTGGTGTCCACCAGGTCCCTGTCCACAACCCACATCAGCCCTGACCCTCACTACCAGCCTGGGCGCTGGGGTCCTACGTGCACCTCGGGGAGGAACTCGGAACCACAGCCACCCTCCATGACAGAGGAGAGGCTGGGACCCCAGAGCATGCCGCCCTCACCCACCCTGTGTCACGACGGGGGTCTGGGATGGTGCACTGGCCCTGCAAGGGGCGGCCCACCTTCTTGATGTCCTTGTTGTTCATGGGGTCGTCGGTCATCTTGTGGAAGAGAAGCTCGATGATCTCCTTCAGCTCGTAGCTGTAGCCCTTCCGCTTGCAGACGATGACCACCTTGTCAAACAGGAACAGGTACCTGGCCGCCCAGGGGAATGGGCAGTCAGCGGGCAGTGCTTCTGGGCACGGGCCACCTCTGCCTGGGAGCTGAGCTCACAGACACACACCCCACCTCCGAGACCTGGTGCCACCTGAGTCAGGAGCAGGACCCAACCTACAAGCACATCCTGAAGCCTGGGGCTGCCTCCCCAAACCTCGCCACCACCACCCCGAACCCTAGCTTCCTCCCCCGTCACCACCACCACCCCGAACCCTAGCTTCCTCCCCCGTCACCACCACCACCCCGAACCCTAGCTTCCTCCCCCGTCACCACCACCACCACCCCAAGCCCCATCAGTGCTCTGAACCCCAATTACTCCTCCCTCACTCATCACCACCCCAAATCCAGACTTACTCTTCTCGCACCCACCACCACCACCCTGAACCCCACCAGCACCCTGAGCCCCAGGCCTGCCCTCCTTGTAGCCACCCCAGAGCCCACCATCCACTCTGGGGGTGTCCAGACCCTGGGCCTTTGGTTGTCCCCAAACTAGCCTGGAGCTCACTGGGGGCTCCAGACATGAGGACACCTCACTGCTGCTCTCCAGAGAAAGGAAGCAATGAAGACAGACAGAGCTCACCAGCCGAGGCACTGTTACCCCAGAGGGAGGGCTTCTAGGCTCGGGCAGAGCGGGGCAGAGCGGGGGCAGAGCGGGACAGAGCGGGACTGAGCAGGACTGAGCCAGGCAGAGCGGGCCAGAGCCGGGGCAGAGCCGGCCACATCCTGGCCAGCGGCCTCACCTGTCCTGCTTGGTGTGGTTGACGATGGACCGCACCTTGAGCTCCCCATCGATCTTCGGCCTCCCAAACTCCTCCAGCTTCACTTGCTGGGAGACAGAGATAAGTCAGGCCCTGCAGCCCCGGACGCTGGGCACCACATCAGGAGGGCAGATGGACAGGCACCCACCCACGTGATCCCCCAGAGACCAAAGGCAGTGGTTTCCAGCCAGTTCTCCAGACACAGGGGCGCAGAAGAAAGAGCAAAGAACAGGGCCCGGGGCTCCTGTCCTCACCCAGGCCTAGCCGGAGCCCCAGAGTCCTTCAACATCCAGGACAAAAAGCGATTGATGGGGTCAGGGTGACAGGCCCCACTGTGTGACGTCAGCAGGGCCTCAGGAAAAGCTGGACGCTGCCAAGGGGCTAGTGAGGGAACAAACAGCGCTTATCAGACACGCCGTCTGCAGGAAGGGGCTCGGCAGCTCCCGAGGCTGCTGGCCCTTCCGCCGTGAAGCTTTGATCCTCGGACAGCTTCGCTGGGCAGGTCCTGCATGTGGCTTTCAAGGAACTGAAGGGGCAGTGAAAAAAGCAAGATGTCCTCAGGGCTGTGCCTGGGAGGTGCTGAGAGGGCTGGCTTCAGCGTGATCACTTCTGAACCTTCCAGAAACTTTGAGTGTATCAGCCAAGCAAGATGCTCTGGTACCCACACAGCACAGGCCTCTGCGTCTCACCTCCATCAATACGGACTTCTTGAACTGGGGACCTGCTGACGGCTGCCGCGAGTCACTGCTGAGTTATGGACGAGCTGCGAGCACCTGACCCCAACATGGCACCTTCATTGGCCTCTGAGAGGTGCTGGACATGATAAGACATGGCACTGGGGGGTGTGGGGGTGTGTGGGGTGTATGTGTGGTGCTGGACATGGGTAAGACATGGCACTGGGGTGTGTGTGTATGTGTGTGTGCCTTGTACTTGAAACTCAGGAAAGAAACCACTGCATCCCAAAACAGCTCAATATTCAGGTCGGAAAACGAGGGGCTTTTACCTGCCCCCTCACTCTGAAGCCCATTCCTCTCCTTCAGCGTCCCACAGACGAGCACATATTCCACGTGGATAGTTAATACAGAGGCCGGTGCGGCCCCGCTGACATCACCAGACAGTCGCCTATTAGACTGGACTCGTGACGCTGGCCTCCAGGTTCGTTCCCACGGATCCTTGTTTGGGAGAGCAGTGGTCGGCACAACCTCTCAAGTCATGCCCACGCCGTGCCACCGAAGCTGGGCCCAGGACAACTCTGGGGGGCAGGCAGGGCGACAAGCGCCAATCAGGGCCTCGGTTTTCCAGCAAACCAAAGGAAGGCTTTGCAAACCTCTAGTTAGTGTTGGCAGAAATAACAGCTCCAAAGAGTCTTCTCTTGGTGGAAAATGACGGCTTGTACCTTGGCTTTTCCTGTCCTTCACGTCCACTTTGTTGTCACACACACAGCAGGGATGTTTCCACTTACTCGAGCCGCACCCCTAGGCCAGTGGGGCACATTCCTATAACCCCTGATGCTGGTCCCCTGGCCTGGATACAGCAGCCCACTCGCAGGGTCCCCAAACTTCTCCTGGCCGGTTGTGTCCCACACACTGGACTTCATCGGTCCTCTGCTGGTGTGGAGCACGCGGGGATGGACCTCCGTATCCGTGGCGACATACTCCTCACTCACCAGTCAGATGCCGATTCGTGAATGTCCTTTTCCCAGGGCTGCTCTCGCTACCACCCCAAGTTTGAAGTGGACTTGGGGTTCTCCTCAAGCGGCCAGCGTTATCAGTCTTCCAGAAGGGTCTCAGAGCACGGATGCCTCTGATGATGGTGGAGCCGAGTGCTGCGTATTCCGCAGTCCGCCGGGAACACACAGGCTCCCGGAGGCAGGGCTGCCAGCGTGTCCTTCAGCAGCGGGGACACAGTGTGTCTCACACACCATGTGTGCTGGGAGGAGGGGGAAGGACGCCAGCTTGAAGGATCAGGCAGAACAAGGATGATTCTCGACGGGACGGACTGACAGACAGACTGCAAGGTTGGCGCGGGGCAGGGAGTGTCTCAGTCTCTAGACAGGGCACTTGACAGCACCTGACATCACTCCTTCATAAAGCCTCAAAAAGCATACTTCACTCAGACCCAGCGAGTTGACAGCGGCCCATTGTGGGCACCTAGAATCTCTGATGACAGCTGGGGGCCCGCGGAGGCATATTGACGTCCGTGGACACAGGTGGCCCACCTCCCTCTCCACGCTGACATTGGTGCTCGCTGCCATGGAGCTGACCTGGCTCACATTACGGGCTCAGACCTGGGCTGGGAAACTGATCGCAGGCCTTTCCTCCTGACCATCGCTGGAAGCTCTGCTGAACCACAGGCCTCCGCGGGAGGCAGCCGCACATCGGCAGGAAGTCGGACCCGAGTCTCTCACTGCGTCTCAGACACTTTCACTCCTTTCACAGGGTAAGCGGTGGTCACCCCAAAACGGGCACACAGTACTGCGGGTTCACCTCCAGTCCTCCCTCCACAGGAAGCGGGCAACGTTGTCAGATGTCATTGATCCCACTCCTGCTGCCAGCCACCCTGTGGACAGCAGGCCTAGGCCGCCCCCAGCCGCATGAACCCCACCCTGTGACCAGCAGGCCTGAGCCGCCCCAGCCCACACCACCCCCACCCTGTGCCCAGGCCTGAGCTGCTCCCAGCCCGCACGAACCCCACCCTGTGCCCAGGCCTGAGCCGCCCCAGCCCGCACCATCATCGCCGCCCCCTCCGCGTATGAGCCCGCTGTTACAGTCAGTGTGTCAGTCCATCTTGTCCGGGGTCTTCCTCTTTCTCTGACCCTCCATCTTTCCAAGCTTCCTGTCTTTGTCCAAGGACTGGCCCTTCCTGAAATGCCCAGAGCACACACCATCCTCATCTACTGGTCCAGAAGGAAAGATTTCTGTCTCCTTGACATTAGGATGTAATCCGTATTGAGGACTGCAGTCTTTAACCTTCTGCACCAAGTGTTGTGTCACCCGCATAAGGCAAGACGTTGACGAGTCTTCCTCCAATCCTGATACCAAGCACGTTCTCAGTTCCCAGAGCACTGAAAAGTGACGTGGGCACTCATCTGCCAAGTGTGCAATGGCATGTGGACAGCGTGACACACTGTGAGAAGGACCAAAAGGGGGCACGGAGCCAGGAGTGAGCTCAGGCTGCCGGGGAGACAGGGCAGGAGACGGCTGGACACAGCGAAGTGCAGTGAGTGACTGAGGCCCACCGGCTCCGTCGGGCCACTTTTCTCTCCTTAGGGACGACACGACGTGACACTTCCTGTGCTGTGCAGTATCTGCAGGGTCTGGTCCCTGGTCTCTAGCGCTGTGAGCCACTCAGGGTGGATGAGGGCAGCGGGTCTGGCTGGGCCCCGAGTCTTCCTCCTCCGTCACGGCCTGTGCTAGTCTTTCCTCTTCAGGGACCCCTCAGGGGTCGGGGAGGAATACATTTATGTCAAAGCTGACGGTTCTCCTCTTGGGTGATGCTGGTACCCAGGGGACACTTGTCTGCCTGGGGACATTCTTGTCACCACCAGGGGAAGGGGATTAAGTGCAGACTAGGATGCTTAACACCCTACACAGGACAACAGGACAGCCCCATGACACAGCAGTGCTGGCCTGAATGCTGCTGTGGCCAACTTGGCACATGGAGGGGACTGTGCCAGTCCAGCCATGTTGACCCAGATGCCTTGTGTCGATGCCTGTGTCCTTGGCTCCAGGTCGTGACAACTGACCCGGCACACAGAATGGAGCTGGTGCTGGCCCAGACACAGTGCCCTGGATGCCTGTGTCCTTGGCCCCAGGAGGTGACGGCCAACCCAGTACACGGAAAGGACTAAGCCTGCCCAGCCAAGGTGCCTGGATGCCTGTGTCCTTGGTCCTAGGACAGGATGACTGATCTGGCATCCAGAATGGAGCTGGTGCTGGCCCTGCCACGGTGCTCCAGAAGCCTGTGTCTTTGGCTCCAGGACGTGACGACTGACCCAGCACACAGAATGGAGTTGTGCTGGACCAGCCACAATGCTCCAGGTGACCTGTGTCCTTGACCTGAGGAGGACGTGACACTTTGGAGAGGACTGTGAGGCGTGGCCTTGCTTGATGGAAAAATGGGGTAGGGGGCCCAGAGGGAGATCTGAGAGAGAAGCGGGTGATGTCAGACCCAGCCTCCTGAAACCACGCCCTCTCAGAGATAAGAGAGTAGGCTGGGGGCCTGACAGGAGCCTGCACCCCTGGATCCACGGGCATCCACTGTCCTTGGCCAGGGAGGAGAACCAGGAGGCAGCAGCACTCACTGTTCATCATGGTCCACTAGTCATGCCCACAAGTACCAGGCCTTCTGCAGCCTGGGGCCAGCACGGGGGTTGAGAGAAGGTTCCCTGAGTGTCCGCCCCCACTAAGAGACACACTGGCCCCTCACTGACCCCAGGACTGTAGTGGTCATACGTTCCACGCTCATCCGTGGAGCCCACCACACTAACTAGCGTGGGATGAGAGAGAGTGCTGACCTGGGTATCTGTTGCTGGGATGTCCACCCCCACTTGGGGACAGGATGCCCACCAGCCCCTCCCTGACCAAGTACTGGGCTAGTCACACGTTCTACGCTCATCCGTGGAACTCACCAAGTTCTCGATGGAGGTCTGAAACTCGCTAATCTTCTTCAGCGTTTCCTTGTCCCGCTTGACCTCGTTGATGTACATGGCCAGGTCCTGGAAGACGACAAGGTGGTTAGCGGTCTGTGCTGGCACCACCAGAGGTGCCTGGCCCTCCACGGAGAACAGCGAGGCTGACACGTGCACCCCGACATGGCCAGCAGCGGGTCATGCCCACTCCACACTCCTGACCCCAAGCAGGTGCCTCTGTGGGATGCAAAAGGAACCCTACTTTCTGGTTTTCAAGAACGGGGACCCTGACACGTTAGTGCCTCTGGAGCTGCCGCAGAACAAGGGGTCTCACGTCAGAGGACCAGCCAGCAAGGTAAGCACAGGCTCCCTCGTGCTGCTGACTGCAGTGCAGTGACCGGTCCCAGGCTTCTCATTGCAGAGATGTGGCCTCTCTCTCCTGGCCCTACGGCCTTACTGCTGAGCCAAAGCCTCGGAGGTGTGGGGACAACAGGTGAGCAGGCCTCACTTCCTGACGTAGAGCAAGCACTGCGGACAAAGCCACAGAGCTGTGAACCACAGGTCAGGAAGGAGCACCTGTCAGCCTCAGCTTACCTGGCTTCTACAGTGTTCTAACATTTTGGGGAGCCTCTATCACTTTGGGGAGCTACGTATAGCTCACCGCTGGGCACTTCCCATTTCCTGTGAGATGGGGGCCAGGGCCTGCACTCTCCCGCCTGGTGGGTCAACCAAAACCCACCTTCAGGCCAGTTACCTACACGCAGAGCACTGCAATCCCCATGTGCGCCACCAGGGGGCAGTGCTCACTAGCAGTCTGAGAGCTGGGCAAGTTAGCAGGGCAGCTGGACAGGGCACCCAGCGCTGAGCAGAACACTGGCCCGGCCCAAGCCTGCCTCGGGTGAGCCCAGAGGCCAGTCATGCCCTGCCCACTAGAAGGGCCAGGTTTCCTAGGGTGGAATTCCCCGAAATGTTAGCACAGAGCCAGATGCGCTCGTGCGGCAGCCTGGTCCTTGGGCTTCCCCCACCTCCTCTGCTCCCTGCCCTGTCCAGTCCACGTCTCCCCTGGCCCAGACATCCCTCAACTCCAGCACACACGTCCGCCCCCACCACAGGCGTCTCCCACCTCACTCGGTCCCCGGCGGCAGCCTCCAGCCTTGACCAGTCTGCAGCCCCCTAACCCTGACCTCTGCTCTCGCCTGGAGCCCAGCCCCCACCCACCCCCCAGGCGGGGCTGAACTGTCGCTGTCCTCGAGGTGGAGCCCGAGAGGCTGCCGTCCACTCTGTGTAGGACTGTCTTGCTGGCTCGGCAGTTCGTCTAAGTGGCCACACTGGTCAGGGACAAGGGCGCCACGGCAGAGGCACTGCTGGTGGTGGGCTCTAGACGAGTTCACAGAGCAGCGGTCCGCCAGGCCCGGTCAGAGGTCTCAGGAGTCACAGGAGCCGGCTAAATGGCTGGACTCTGAGCTAGGACACCTGGCCGGTCTATGAGGTCAAGGCTCGAGCCGGGCTCAGGCCCATAGTCACAGAATCACGGAGATTAGCCAAGGCCTACAGGTGCGGAGTAGATGGTGAACAGGACCCCAGCCTGTGTATACGGAGTAGGGCCTCCGTCCACAGGGGCAACCAAGCTGATGGAGAGTGACTATCCACACAGGCTATTTCTTGAACTACATCCAGAATGCTTGGAGAGATGCTTGAAATCTTACCCTGGAGTTCTCACAGTATTTGAGGGTGTCAGGGGACAATGCTTAGAGGTGATGAGCTACACTCTTCACACAAGTCTCCAGTCAGGGGTCCGGGGCAGCCTGGCTGACGGTCAGGGTGTCGAAGGCCAAGGACACGCACACAGTCTGTCAAATTCCTCAACGTTAGACACGTCTTAGCTCAGAGCCACGGTCAGCCCACCTTCCTGGGGGCTCGTAGAAGGACGAAGGTTGAAGCTCGGGTCTCCAGAGCGTGGGTGAATGTTTCAGAACTGAATCCCAGGACAGCCGGAGGTTTCCCAGAGGGAGTGCTCAGCACTGGGCTGAGTACTGGGGTGCTAGGCAGTCCAGGGGGGCCAGCAGATGGGATGGACACTGGGTATCCTCCTGCCCCTCCACTCACCACAGCACCTGGGCTGGGGCGCTTGCACACACAGTCTTAACACCCACATAGCTGTAGGCCACCCTGCCCCAGTTTACCCGCCCACCTGCATGGCTTCCAGGGCTTCTTTGAGCTGCTGTCTCTCAGGTCGGTCGGTGGAGTGACTCAAAAGTTCCTAGAGGGACAGACGGGGGCCATGTCAGCACTCAGTGGGGGGTCCTGGCCTCTGTCCCATCTCTAGTCTCCAAAGGCCCAGCCGTCCAGCTCCAGCAGACGGGAAGGCTCAATCTGCAGTATGGGTCCCCCAAATCTCACAGATGAGGAGGTGACAAAATCACCCACAGAAAAGATGTGATGGAGCAAAGAAGGGGCTGGGGCACTGGGACACTGAGCGGACCAACTCTGCCCTGATGTGCACCGATTTCCCTTTTTGCTGTACCCACCAGGGTGCTCAGAGACACGCCCCGGCAGTGACAGGCACCTCGGCGGTCAGAGGCACCTCAGCGGTCAGAGGCACCTCGGCAGTGACAGACACCTCGGCGGTCAGAGGCACCTCGGCAGTGACAGACACCTCGGCGGTCAGAGGCGCGCCTTGGCAGTGACAGACACAGGACCCTCCCCGCGCGGAGGCATCTTGTCCCAGCCCCAGTTTTCATCATGCCTCTCCCACACGTCTTCCCTGTGAGGGTCTCGGCCCCTGAGGATGGAGCGCTGCCCACACTGGGCACTCCATCCTCAGCTCGCGGCCCAGGGGCTCACCTTGAGGAGGAGGTGGTACTTGAGCACCCTCTGCATGGGCACCACAAGCAGATCCTGCAGCTTGAACTTGCCCTCCTGGACCTTCAGCGTGCACTCCTGCTGCCAAGAGGGGGCGGGGCTGAGGGCTGGGGGGGCAAGACGTCCTTCCCCAGGATGCTCTGCCCCATCCAGGCGCCCAGCTCTTACAGGAAGACCCTCGGCCCCTCGAGGAGCACCGTATCTCCTGGAGAACCGTAGCTCCATGGTACGTGCAGCCACCCGTTCCCAGGTGCCCCAACTCATCCTGGGGAGCCTCACACCACTGCCCCCCCTTTAATTAGCCTGGGATTCTGGATCCTGAGCTCAAGCCAGGTCTGAGGCACCTGCAGAGGGCAGGGCCACAGCAGGTGGGACACTGGATTCCCAGTGCCCGGGCCTGGAGACCCCTGCTTTCTTTCTCAGAACTGGAGCCTTCGAGAGGGTGCTATGGGCTCCCAGTGACTACAGAGACCAGGGTTTCCCCACCATCTGCCTGGGTACCCAAGACAAGCTGATGCTTTTCCCAGGGGTGCAGCCCCAGCTCCTGTCACTAGAGGAGCAACCTATACCCCAGGATTCACACTGGCTTCTCTAGGAAAAGGAAGTAAGACCCCCACGAGCCAGCCTAGGGGCCCCCAACAGGAGGGACACACAAACTGGGAACCTCACGGTCCAGCCAGGCAGGTCCCAGGCCTGGGGGCCAGAGGCTCCAAGCTCCCTCGGTCCTCAGGTCACACAGGGCTGGGAACCCTCGGAGTCTGGGTCTGGTCTCAGGCTTATGCCTTCAAAGGCCCCAGGTCAAGTGCACCCCAGGCGCCCCTGCACCACTCAGGCCTGGGACAGCTCCTCTGCCTCTCCCATCCCAAGAAAGTCAAAGAAAAACCCTGAACGAGATCTCCTGCCAACAGCAAATGCTCCCCTCCACTGGGATCCAGAGGGTGCTGCTGGCAGGAGGGTCCCCCTTACCTCCACTTTCTGTCGGAAGTCCTCACGGCCCGCCAGGAGCTGGTTCAGCGTGTGCTGGGCGTGTTCCATGTGGCTGCAGTACTCACCGTAGATGAGAAGCCTGGAGTACATGCACACATGTGAACACGTGTACACTCGTGAACACACACGCGTAAACACCCTCTGCCCGTGTGAGCAAGGTCTCAGGGCGGCAGCCGCCCGCTCCCCACACCAGCTGCACAGTGGGCTCTGCTTTCTCCTCACTTCCTGAAGCTGCCTGGCTCGGGGGAGGGTACCCTCTCTCCCAAGGAGGTCCCTCCTCACGGTTGTAAAATTTACAGGGTGTCAACCCAACCCCCAACTTATCCCAAGGGGACACAAACTGGGGAACGGCTGCCACTCCAGGGTAGACAGCTTCTCTGCACATCGCATGGACATAGCCAGCTTGCCTCGCACCTCTCGTCAGGTAACCCACAGACCACTAGCTCCCTCGGTCTGCACCCCACCCACCAGGGCCCCCTTGTCTCTTACAAGCAGGTGGCTTCTGCCTGGTGCCCTGCTCCTGCGTCCTCTTCAGGGTGAGGGGAGGAGACCCTGGGGCACAGCCACCATCTCTGTCCAGCCCCTACCCTGTCTCCCCTTGATTCACCTGGGCCTCTTGACCCTCCCCCTCGGTACAGAGCGGGGCCCCCAGCATGGGAGGCCATGAGCCCCTGACTGACCCTTGGAGGAAGGGGCCTCACAAGGTGACCATGGCTGACACGGGGATGGTGACAAGAGCCACTGCTCCTCAGAACACCGCGTGCAGGTGCTCTGCCCAGTGTGACAATCTCTACACCCCCTCATAAGACAGACAGACGGACAGCTGCTGTCGAGTCCACTCTGACACCTGGTGACCCCACGTACAAGACATCCAAACGCTGCCGGGTCCTGCACCCTCAGTCGCCTCCCTGTTCCTCAGTCCCTCCCGCAGGGCAGCGCTGTGAGAGCCACCACCCCTACGAGGCTGGGTCTATGGCTGCTGCATGCCTTCCAAAAGGGGCCTCAGTTTTCCTACCTAAAAAATGGGGTTAGCGGCCCCCCGTGGTCAGATGACCTGGCAGCTGTCAGCCTGCTGACCCTCGGTGGCTTGTGTGTGGTGGTGACGTGGAAGCTGTGTCTCTAGATGGCACATACCAGCCGAGTCCCCCAGGGCGGGCAGGTTTCGGCAGCTTCCAAGGCAGAGCAGGAAGAAAGGCCTGCCGGCCTAAATGAAAGACCTGTGGCTCCCTAGAGAGCAGGGTCTGCCTCGCCTGCTTTGGGTGCGTCAGTGTGGGGGACACTGTTTTTGGGGAGGGGGACGGCCTTGTTCTGCTGAGTAGCCGCAGTCACGGCCTGCCTGTCTCATGAAGTGGACGGACTGTCACACCAGGTGGAATGAGTAAGACCTGACAGCGATGTGACAGCCACGCAGTGAGCACCGCCTGCTGGGAGAGGATGCTGACAGAAGCGGGGCTGCCACCACTCCCCGTCTGAGAAGCCCAGGGAGGCGAGGGCGCTGCGTCCGGTGCACACTCCGCACACGTCTGCCAGCGCTGGTCTGAAGGTTAAACCCAGCCCGGGGCGGGGGGGACAGCTCACAGGAGGCCTGTCCCTCCTCACACACACCTGTCCCCAGGCAGCGCCGTCTGGTTCTAACACGCCTGGACAGGACTGGAGCTTGCAGGGGGCACTGTCGTGACTCAGCCCTGCGTGAGGTCACAGGGACAGGCTGTGTGCACATTTGTGTGTGTGTGTGTGTGTGTGTGTGTGTGTGTGTGTGTGTGTGTGTGCGCGCGCGCGCACATCTTTAAACAAGGCCCGCGGTCTCCCATGGCGAAGGCAGAGCCAGCCTGGCCAGTTCCAGGTGGCTGCCCAAGGGTCACCTCATCCCTAGTCGGAAGCTTACAGAATCCCAATCTTCCATCTGCTCTGGCAGGCCAGCCTGAAGCCTGAGGCGACCCTGTCCACCTTGAGCAGGTGGGGCTCAGACAGACACAAGCAGAGGGTCTCCCAGCAAAGGGCCAGGCCGTGCCCAGGTGTCCCGTGACAGAAGTAACAGTTTTTAAAGGTGGCCAGCTGTGGTGCCAAGCTGGAATGAGGGCTGGGGCCACGTCCACACGGGGAGAGGTGAGCATCAGTGATTCACACTGTGAGTCCAGACCAGCCCTGAACAGGAGCCCCAGGCAGCCTGCTGAGGTTGGAGGTGGCAGCTTCTCCGGGGAAACTCCACCCAGGGCGGTGAAGGCCGAACAGGATGCTGTCAGACCCTGGGAGCCCACTCCTTACACGGGCATGACCTCGTCAGGGTTCCCCCAACTGTGCACGCCTCTACATCCACCCACCTGCCACCCCAAAACACGGCCACAGCTCGGTCCTGTAACCCCTTACCAGGCCTCACAGAGCAGGCTGGCTGGCAGGGGGCACAGGCAGCTTCTCCCAGGAGGCCCTACTGCCCTGGACAGCAATCCCCTCTGAGACCTGAAGTTATTTTCATGGATTCTGGGAGGGTGGGGTGCCCTCAGTGACCGTATACCACACACTAGGCAGAAGTTCCTGCTCCACATGATGTCCGATCCCAGGGCTGACCCTTGGGAGACCCGGGGAGGTCTGCAGACAGGGAGGGGCAGGAAGCCACCACACTGCCCTCAACTCACCTTTCCTTGAAGTCCAGGAAGACCTTGGCAAGAGTGCTGCCTCCCGCCATCATGGACAGGTCGATGGCCCGCAGGAAGCTGTGATGCACTTTGATCAGGTCCTGGGGAATGGTCAGCACGTTAGCAGGACCAAGGCAGGAAAGGCCGGGAGCTTGGCGGCTCTCCAGTCCCAGTTACAGGCTTTTGCAGATGGGGCCCAGCACCCAGAATGCACTGCACCATGGATGCCAGCACCTGGCGGGTTCCTGCATGACTGCGGACACTGGTGTCTGGTGGGTCCCTACATCACTGGTACAGGCTTTCACAGATGGGGCCCACCACCTCACACACACCCACACCAACAGAGACCCCAGCACGGGGCGGGCTGCCAAACCACCACAGAAATCAGTGCCCAGACACGCGTGCACCGCCACAGGCACCAGGGTGGGATGTTCTACCCAACAGCGCACAGGGTCCCGGCACTTCCAGGGAGCGTCCACAGCTCCCACAGCTGCTCAGGACACATGGGCCATGCTGAGTGTCCAGGACTGTCCCCTCCCTGCCAGGCGTTCTGTGGGAGGGTCCTTCTATCAAGAGTTGGGGACTCAGCCCAGGAGAGGGAGGTGTTTCTGCACATCCAGGAGCAGATGGTGAGTGGACAGTGCTTGGGCCTCCCTTCTGGCTGCCTGTCCACCTGTCTCCTCTGTCCTGACCACAGTCCAGGGCCCAGAACCAGAAGGACACTCCAGTATGGGGTCAGCCTCATCCAGAGCTCATGTTCAGTGCCCACCCCAGACTGACAGGGAGGCCAGTCGACGGCTGCTGGGTCCCACAACCGTGGGGCGAGGGGAGGTTCTGGGGAGGCCTGTGCATGGCTTCCCCACCCTCCTGAGGGAGCGCCCACTCTGCTGAGCAGGGCATGAGCCCTCCATGTGAGCAGACACGGTGGGCAGTCAGCAGGGGGACCTCCTCCTCTCGGACAGTCGCTGGGGTCCCCAGTGCCTCTTCTTCAGGGTGTGTACCTAGCAGCACCCCCGTCCTGTGGGCCACCACAGAAGCTGCCTTCATCTCCAGAAACCAGTCTCAGGAGGAGTGCTGTGTCCCCCTGGGGGTCACACGGTCCCAGATAACCAGGCCTAGGTAACAGACTCCAGGAAGGGGAGGTTTTGGGGGAGACCCAGTGAGGCTGGGACTCACCTCTAGGTTGATAAAGATGGCCGCCATGTCCCCAGGGGTCAGCACCAGCCTCAGCGGGCTCATGTAGTTCTGCAAGAAAGTGGACGTCATGTCTGTGTGTCTCAGTGTGGCCGTCGCCAAAGGTCCAGATGCCACATCCAATAAGCTGCACTTGGTCCTGCCCACTGCACTCGGCCAGTGCTCAACGCTTGCGGCAGGGAGTTTGTGTTCTGAGGGACCACTGCCCCCAGTGACAAGGGTGGGGCCGGACGGCGGCGGGGGAGACTCTGTCCAGCACGGGCAGGTGAGGGGACCCTCCTCAGCATGTGACTTAAACCCTCAGCTGCTTGTGGAAGACATGTGACATGACGGCTGTGGGGAGAGGACTGACCCCCAGGGTACGATGCCCGTCCAACACCCTGACACCTCAGCCTGCCTTCTGAGAGCCTGGGACCAGAGGGCCAGTGGCCAGTCCTCGGTCTGGGCCAAGAGGGACAGCAGGTGTGGCTGAGGCTGTAGTGACTGTCATAGGGGCACCAGAGGCCCTCAGGGGACAAGGACTGCACCCCCACACCCCCACAACCCAGGTCACACTACGGGGGTGGGGTAAAAGGCCAGAGCCGAGCTCCATGCCCAGTCTGGAAGGAAGTAGATTCCAGCGCTATCAGTTCTAAGTGGGGGTGGGCATGAGCCAGGCCAGCACCCCACGGCAAGGCAGCGTGTCTGGGAGGCCTGCAGGTGGGCAGTGCGGAGCGGCTCCTGGTTAGATTCGGCAGCAGGGCTGGGGGCAGAGGGCCTGTGGAGGCACAGGAGGGGTCACTGCCTTCCGGGGTGGGGCGCCCGAGGCCTCTGCACGTTCCAGTCCAGCCGTGACTGCCCTTGACGCCCACCTTCTCGATGTCCTCCAGCGTGCGGTAGTACTTGGCCTCGGTCTCCTGAATCTCCAGCAGACAGCAGTTCCTCTTGTCGTCCTCCGACATACCCATTTTCTGGAGAGAGTGCGTGCTGTGAGTGGACGAGCCCATCTCCACGTGGGTCCTGGACCTCCACAGCCCGCCCCTGGGGGCCTCACAGCCAGGGTGTAATGACCAGGGCAACGTGATCCCGTCCATTTGCAGATGAGAAAACCAAGCACGGGGAGGGGCGTGACTTGGACCCAAGGACCAGCAGCAGCACGAGGAGACGCAGAGGTTTCTAGAACCTCAGGGAGCAGGGGGGGGGGGGCGGGACTCGGCCGACGCACACCTGAGATGCCATGTGTGCGGAGGACTATGGTACAGCTACCATGTCCACTGCTGCTGGCTGAGCAGACGCCAGTGCCCCTCAGAGGCCACGAGAGGCAACATCCATCGAAGTCCGGGGCGCCCTGGACACTGAGGAGCTCTCTGAAGTCAGTGGTTGGTCACCTCTGCTGTGGCTCTGGGGGTAGCACTGACCCATGGCCTGTGGTACTGGAATCACTCAGCTCTAACCCCATTACCCCTCCAGGAAACACTTCAGCTCCCCAAAGCAGTCAGTAGGAGAGGTACCCACATACAGAGCACAGGGTGCCCCCAAGTCTCTCTCCTGAATGCATGGCCCTGTCCACCTGGGGCTGTTCTGTTAGTTGGGGCGAGGGATGGGTACTGGGGGCTACAGTCCCCCTGAAACTGCTGAGCTGTGTGGTACATGGTGGTGTGTCCCTGGGCACAGCCCTAAGGGTCTTCATTCTGGGACCTCCCCAGAGGAGGACGGCACAGGCAGGGCCCCCGTGCTCCCCCCACCACTCACCTGCATGTACCTGATCTGAGGGCATGGAGAGAAATTACAGACAGGTTAGCAGTGCTGACCTCATGACCACAAGCTGCACTCCCCATTTCCACCCATAGGGGGCCCGGCACCATCTACCGGCCACGGGCCAGCTCACCCAGAGAGGGGTCAGCTGTCCTCCAGCTGTGCTTCCTTTGGGAACATCCTGATCCTCCCTCGTGACCATGCAGACAGCTAGTCCAGAAAGGACAGTGGCAGGGCACAGGGCCTGCCCCCCACAGGACCACTGTCCACCACGGGCAGCTCCAGATGAAGCCCAGCTCCCTGGTGGAGATCAGAGCCAGCCCAGCACCTCAGAGAAGCTGTGCGGCTCCAGGAGGCACCCAGGCTCGATGGCCTCTGATGGCACAGATGGGCGCTAAACCAGGCAGGGTCCTCTGAAGGCCTCACACTAGCTGCTGGCCTCCTTCACGGTCAACCTCAGGACTCCCAGCTGTGCTGCCTCACAAGAAAGGTCTGGCCACCAATGACACCATAGTGAAAACTGTCAGTGTTAAAGGCCAGAGGTTCGAAACCACCTCTGTGGGAGAAACATAAGGTAGACAGAGCCCAGCAAAGCCTGGGAGGCTGCCCGCTTTGTCCAGCGAGGTGGCCACACGCGGAATGCGTCTGCTTCTGCGTCTACTGAGAGCCTGGTCATTGGAGCCCTTTGGAATCCTGGTTCTCTGACTGTGCGCTCAACAGACGTTGACCTGATGGCAAAGGGCTGTGTTTGTGGTCTACCAGTTCTAGCCCGGGCCGGCAGGCCACCTGTCAGAGGGCCTGTGGTCAGCACAGGAGCCAGCAGGGCATGCTGCCTGGAAGGCCCTCTGCTGACACTGGGAGGGGCCCCTCCACTCTGCAGTGAGGCCATCGGATGCGGCAGGCCAAGCACAAGGCCACTTTTCAGGAGAAGAGTTTAGGGGAGGCCAGAAAGGGGTGTGAGTCCTGCCCAGCATCTGCCTCCTCCGGCCCACCATAAGCAGGTGCTCCAGCAGTCGGCGCTCCCAGATGGGCCCCAGGGGAGCTGCCCCAGCTTCCTGCTACCCCACAGCCGGCTGCATGCATCACCGAGATGCAAACGCTGACACGGGCCTGAGGGTCTGCTGCGCTGCTCAGGGACAAAGGCCTCAGCTGCCCACACGGCCAGCACAGGGCTCCGACCACCAAGTTCAGAGTGACAGCCAAGGGTGAAGGGGAGCCTGTCACCCCGCCCCCACACAGCCCCCCTCCTGCCGGCGTCCTCCCCACGGCAGCTGCTGCCAGTAAACCACCGCGGGGTGAAAACGCTTCAGAGAGATTAGTCCGCGTTGCTCAGAAATAAATATCCCTCCACATAAAAGGTGCACAGCTGGCTAATTGAGGCCTCTCGCTCCCGGCTCTGCCCACACGGGAGGCGGGGCGCTGAGTCAGGGTGCCCACTGGGGTCCCCCCCACCCCGGGCCGGAAGAGCTCCACAGCTTCACAGCACGGGGCTGCCAATGGCAAGGTGCGTGTTTCCTCCCATAAGGAATTGTGGTTGTTGATGGTGTTGAGTCAACGAGGACTCAAAGTAACAACAGCCTGACCCCAGGCCCGCCCACACTGTCCTCGTCCTCGCCCTGTTCAAGACCCCCTGCCGGCCTGTGTCAGTGCATCGGGGGAAGGGTCTCCTTCATTCTCCATGACCCCCCAACTGTTTCCAGCACATGCAGAATTACAGCTGGAGACCGGACAGAGGGTCAAGCATGAGGCTGGGCTGACCACGGGGGACTGGGTTGAGCACAGAGCAGGACAGCCCAGGGCGCCACAGCTGCACCCCACGGATGCAGGCAGACGTGTCTTCCTCACATTGAAGCTGATGGAACTGAAGGCGGACTTTCTGTGTTAAAGAGCCTGGCCCTTAACTGCATCAACTGCCCTTCCGAGCAGAGCAGACCGCATTCCGAAAGGTCTCCAAGTCACCTCCAGGTCTCCCCAAACCCCAACACGTGAGATGAGCACATGGCAGGCTGCGACCAAGGTGAGATTTCCAGAATGTTCCACAGGGGAAGCCACATGGGGCCCAGGAAGGACCCAGGGACCAGCACAGAGTCAGAGCTGTGGCCTCATAGTCGCTGTCCTGAGAGGACAGGGCACTCACCATGGGCTGCTGTACCTCCACCTTGATGATGTCCTCATAGATGTCGTCCCCTTCATCTTCACACGGGACGCAGTCATAGATGTCCTCGCCCAGGTCATGCTCGCTGCGGCAGGAAGAGAGCGGTCTGAGGGCAAGAGGCCGGACCACGTGGGCCCAGGAGCCGCAGGCAGGCCAGGTCCTCGGGGGAGACCGCACCCGGCTCAGCCCCTTGTGGGGTGGGGACAAGTTTACCCACTCCTCAGTTCTGCCTGCACCAGCGGTGTGCTTGGGGCCCCCAGTGTGACCGCCCCCAGCTTCCGGGTGGGCAGTCCGTGTGGTGACATACTGGAAGCCCAGGAAGGAGGCCTCGCCTGAGTGGGAACCTTCTCATGGCCAGGCCCTGGGCACTGGAGCACATCCGGGGTCTGGGCAGAACCTGTTCTCTGGCTTCCAGCCCCAGCCCCTGCCCAAACCCATGACCCAGGCCCCACAGCCTGCGTCCTCAGCCTGCCCGTGGGAATGTCATGCCTCGTGACCCCCGCCACAGTGCTGGGGGAGCGCCCAGGATACACCCCGATGGAACTCAGTCTCCGGAAAGGACCAACCAAGCCCCCTTCACTGACCCTCCTTGGGTTTCAGGAGCTGCAAACCACAGAGGGAGACTGACCACCTTTCTGCCATGGATCCGTGCTATTGGATCAAAACCAGAGGGTGCAGCCTGTGTCAGCAGCCAACCCCTACCAGCCACACACAATGCCCACACAGCGCTAGTGAACTGCTGAGGTGGGTGTGTTATGTGAGAAAACACAGTCCTCTTCTGGGCCTCACGTAACCCTTCCAGGTGAACATCCCTGTGGCCATGGTACAGAAGAAAACCAGCAAACCGAGGCTGAGTGACGGGTTAGGGGTGCAGAGCCACAGCCCTCCTCACCCCCTCCTCTGCAGGGACGTTCGGGGCATCTCCACATCAATGAGGACTGAACTGAGGTGCATGGCCACAGACCTCCTCACCCCCTCGTTTGCCCCTCCCCCCAAGGATTCTGTCTAGATCTCAGTGCACCAGTAAGGACTGAATTGGGGCGCATAGTCCATGCAGAGCTGGGTGGACCCCACTCAGGATGCACCACGTTTGGGGAAGAAGGTTCACATCAAGGGTTTTCTCACTACCCGTTCCCCTGAGGGGACTGGACAGTCCCCTGGAATCAATTACTTGTGCACAAACCCAGCCTCCCTGCTTCCCCAGATGCTGCCCCCGGGAGACCTTCCCTTCTCCTTGCCTGCCACGCTCCAAGACCACGCATGTCACAGCAGAGTCACTTGTCAGCAGGTGTCACCCCCAAACTTTCCTCATGCAACAGACCAAAGCAGGAGACAAAGCCCCTGTCGAGAATTGTGACGGCGTGGAACTGAGGGGACAGGGCAGTGGAGGGGTGGTGAGCCTGTCCGTGTGTGGAGGGGGCCGTGGGCTCTGCCCAGAAGGAGGGCTGTGCAGGAAACAGGCAGCCCGACAGTCGAACAATCAGAGCTGAGAACACAATTAGAAGTGGGCTGGCTTTGAGGTTGGGGAACAGGGGTGGAGCAGCTGATGCAGGACCCCCCTTCCTTGGCCATGTCCATCACTCACCAATCCCAGGACTCCATCTGCCCAGCCCAGTACCCTTCCCACAGTCTTGTGCTGCTACCCCTGCCCCACCCGGCCACTAACCACAGAGTCAGCCCTGAAGCCCTTCCGGACGAGCCCCTGGATCGGGAGGAGGTGGGGTGCCAGGGGCTGCAGGCAGGGCCCATAGGAGAGCTCCTCGTCACAGTCATGATCCGCTGGACCCCAGACCATGATACACCAGGACCCTCTCAGGGACACAGACCCTGTAACGCACCGAGCCAAGTGCTCAGGGAAACATAAAATGAGGAGGGAACACCCAGTAGGACCACGAGCCTAAACGGTGTGGTGGCCATTCTACAGAGGGTGGAGGAAGTGAGGGCCTCAGTCATCAAGAGCACCCTAGAGCAGGGGGGCCTGGGGATGCAGCAGAGTCATGGGGGCCCTGAGGCCAGGAACCAGTGCCTGGAGAGGTGGTCCCTGCTGCACCATCCTGCTGCCCCCTTTCCAAGTCAGGACTCACACCTATCCCCAGGTCTACACCTGCACTGGCTGAGCACAGGCTAGATGCTGTGTGTGGACCGAGCACCTACTGTGTGCTGAGCACAGGCTAGATGCTGTGTGTGGACCGAGGACCTACTGTGTGCTGAGCAGACAAAATGCTGCATGTAGACTGAGCACCTACTGTGTGCGAGCACGGACTAGATGCTGCACATCGGCTTGTCACACCTTCGCTGCCACAGCAGCACCTAGTTCACCTAGGACAACAGGCACAGCCTCCTGGCTTGCACAACTCTGACAAGTGGATGTGGCAGTGTGACTCACCTCCAAATTACAGAGCAAGTACACCTCCCCACACAGCTCCCCAATGACCTCACAGGTCAAACCGTCTGCTGACCACTGTTTCCCCTACGCTGGTTTAATTGGTTCTAGAACTTCCTATCACCCATCGTGCATTATGTTCTACTGGGGGTTGGCTTCTTGTTCTCAAACGCACACATCTTGAACTCATCCACACCGTGCCTCCACCAAAGGCTTCTATCACCACTGTGCACCGTCCATGGGTGGGTTACTGCAGGGCACTCTCCCAATTTTAACTGAATCTATGTTGCTAGGAAAGGCTACTCCTTGGCTAGGAACATCTTGCTTAGAAAGCCAGAGGGCCAGAGAAGGAGAGAAAGGCCTTCAACAAGACGGATTAACGTAGTGTGACTGGCAATGGACTCAACTGTGTCAGAGCTGATGAGGATGGTACAGGATAGGACAGGGTTCAGGTCTGCTGTTCATACGGTCACTATGAGTTGTACTTGACTAACAAATAAAATAGCTAAAACTGGGGAAAGCTGACATTTCAACAATATTATCTTCCAGTCCGAGAACACAGTATATACTTTTGTCAACTTAGGCCTTTAAAATCTTTGCCTAACAACATTTTGCTCTTTTATCCAGTAGTTTTGGAATTTAGGAAGTTTGGGGCCATTGTTTTCCAATACTCTCTCTGCTCCTCTCTTCCTTGCCCTTCTAGTACTATCATGAGCTGAATTGTGCCCCCCCCCCAAAAAAAAGTGATATTGATGTCCGAGCTCTGGTCCTATGAATAGGACCTTATCTTGAAGTAGGGTTACTGTAGACGTGATTAGTCAGAAGACCCACCACCAGAACTAAGAGAAGCATGGAATGGATTCTCCCAGAGCTCTCAGAAGGGATCAGCACTCCCCACACCGTAATTCCAGGCTTCCAGCCTCCAGAACTGTGGAAGACTAAGACTGTATCGTTCTAAGTACCCAGTGTGTGGTACTGTTACAGCAGTGCTAGGAAATGAACAGACTCCAATTACACCTATGTTGGGCCCCTCAGCATTGCAGTGTGTTTAAGACACTTGGTTTTGATTTCTTTCTTTTTGTCAGGGAGTCTTGGTGACATCATAATTAAGCAGCTGCTAAACCAAAGGTCGCAGTTCAAACACAGGAAGAAAGATAAGGTGCTCTGCTGTGTCATGACTAACAGCCGTGGAAGGCTTGTGGGCAGGTCGACTGTCCCGCAGAGCCACGTGGAGTCAGAACTGACCCGGCGACAGTGGACTGTGGTGGGTTTACTTTCTTCAGTCTTTTCTCCCCTGAATCACAAGCTCCCGGATGCTTCCTTCATGCCCAGTCTTCTACTGAGCTGTTCATGTCAATTATCATGATTTCCAGTTTTACAATTTTTCTTCAGTCCTTGTCCATTGTTTCTGTTTTTTCTCGTGAAGATGCCCATTTGTTCATTCATTTAGTACATATTTTCCCCCTCAGTCCTGGTCACATTCACAAAAAAGTGCTACTAAAGAACTTGTCTGGCAATTTCAACATCTGGGTCATCTCAAGGTTGGATCTAGTGGCATCACTTTTCCTAGTCGATGCCTTACCTTTTCGTGTTTGTCTGCCAGTTTAGTGATCCCTTCTAGTGCCCTGGATGGTATAAAGGACCATGAATCTACTATTTCTCCTGAAGAGTAATATTCATTCATTCCAACAAACAGCAATCTGTCTGAACTCTGCCGGGCTGCCTCCCTGGCATTTACAACAGCTAAAATCATCTCACAGATGCTTTGCTGCTGGAACCCATGGGGTCTCCTGTGCCCGTGAAATTCAATGATCACTGAGGACTTGGGCACATGCACATGCTGGACTCGTGAGCTCTATGGGTCCCCCCATGCACCCCTTCCCTCCTAACTTTCTGGCCTCTCTACCAGCCCTCATTTCTGTACTTTGACACATTTAAGACAGCAATGATCTTTTTCTCTGGGTTTTGTTCTCACATAATATAAGGCCACAAATTGTCAAATCCTGTTCCCTGGAGTAGACCTCCCCGAGAGGTCCCATGTGCCTGATTATTCTCCCATTCTGCCAAATAGACTTCCTCCTCTCACATCCTATAACCGGTAGCTACAACAGTGTCAGTTCAACAAGCTATCCTGCCTCACTGGAGATCAGATGTTCTCAAATTTATGATTTATCATCTACAAAATACTCAATTTTCCCCTAGTGTAAACTGAGGCTCCGAGAGGTAGCATAATGTATGTGCGTCCAGCCAGCGAGTGCTGTCTTTCCCGTACAGTGAGCATGTCCTGTCTGGCCTGAGTGTCCTGCCAGCTAAGAACAAGATGACACCGTACTTCCCCCTCTCGGTAAACCCATCGGGGCATGACCACAGCACCGAGAGCCAACGTGAGCGCCCGCCCCCACGTGTTCACTACCATGTCCACAGCTCGTTCTTCTCCCCAAATCAATAAACACATTGTACATTCATCACTCACACCACAGTTCTCATCCATCGAATTCACCCGGGTACTGACGGTAAACACAACGAGTAAAAGCCCTCGAGGGAGAGCTGCGTTCTGGCCTCTTAACTTGGGACAGAAAAATCTCAAAAATGCAGACACTGTTCCTTCTTTCTCTTTGGCAAGGTGCCTGCGGTCCAAACTCTGCTGAAATGGGAAGTGAGTCACCCCCTCTCTGCCTGTTCTTCGTTCACTGTCTTCCCTGCAGACACCCCCATCGTGTGCTGTACATCAACAGCACATAAAAAGTTCTCTGCCAACCAATGTTTTATCTCACAGCCAGCCAAACTAAGACCCAAAGAGGTGCCATGGCTTACCCAAGACTGCACACCTCAATCTAGGTCAATGAACATTGGCATGACAGTAGAACGAAAATTTCATTACATGCATGTTCCAAGTTATGGGGGATGGTGGGGCAATAAATGAAAAAGCAAGCAATGGGGTTTCATTTGATGAATGAGAATCAGAAAAGCAAATTCAAACATATTTGTTAATAAATAAATAAGATCAAAACTGCAATGAAAAGAAAGAGACCCAAATGTAAGCCACGCTGTAGATTGACTTGTATCTCCCAGCAACACATGTACATAAAGGTACAGGAGTGCACCAGGGATGCGTCCTGTCTCCAGACCTTTCCAATCTGTATACGGAGCAGATCATTCAAGAGGCTGGACTTTACGAGGAGGAACATGGCATCAGGACTAGAGGAAGACTTGTGCTGTATAGATGATACAAGGCTGCTTGCTGAAACTGAGGAGGACCCCGGAGCATTTGCTGCAGAGGGTCAAGGACTGTGGACTACAATACGGACTGAAGGTCAACATGAAGAATATGAAGATTCTCAGCACGGGGCCGACTGGCAGCATCAGGACAGACAGTGAAGAGACTGAGACTGTTAACTGCAGCTTGCCTGGTTCCACAATCAGCACTCTTGGCATCAGCAGTCAGGAAATTCAAAGATAAACTGCATTATTAAAATCTACTGTCAGGGGCCTCTCCAGAGCGCTAAAGAGCAATGATGTCAGTCTAGAGAATAAGGTATGCCTGATGCAAGCCAGTCTTTACAATTTCTTCATAGACATTAGAAAACTGGAACTAGATTAAGGACGATGGAAGAATCAATGCCTTTGGGTTGCGGTACTGAAAAAGACTTCTGAACATACCTGGACTAGCAGGAGAACTAACAGATATGGCGCAGAGAGGGTAAAACCAAGCTGTTCCTGGGAAGCAAGGAATTTGAGGCTCCATCTGACATACTTTGGGCACGTTTCCAGGAAGGACCAGTCCTAGGAGAGGGATATCAGTTTGGAAGGGTGGGGGGACAGTGCAGGAGAGGAAGATTCCAGATGAGAGTTCCTGGGGTAATGAGGGCAGGTATGTTGGCATCAGTGAGACTGGCTTAGGACAGAGTGGGGTTCAGAGCTGTTGCGCTTGGGGCTGCTATGAGGTGTAGTTGACTTGAGGGCACATACCACCACCACAATGGTACAGGGTAGAAAATCTGTGCTGAATGAACCCCCACAATATGACAAACCAAATCGCAGCAAGAGGAATGAGGGTGGAACACCACACAGCCCTGAGTCGTGTGAGGGGACTTCCCCGTGTGGCTCTAACACCTTTTATCTCACAAGCCATAAAGGGGAAGAAAGTGAGGCCAGCGTAGGGTGACCTCAGTGCCTCCGAGAGACTCCCCAGGAGCAGAGAGCGTCCTTTGGCTTCAGGTCTCAGAAGAAGGAAGCTCCCCGACCCCAGGGAGACTGGCTACGTGGAGATCTACCAGGAACACCTGGCCTGCCGATGCCACAGGACACAAGGACTTCCCCACGGCTGACAGCATGCAGCCTCCCTGACAGCCAGCACGTGGAACTGGAAGAGAATCAACGTCTCTTTGTTAAAGCCATCTACCTTTGCTGTCTCTTACAGCCCTAGAGAAGTAAGCCAAGGCATGGAATCAGTATTTATCCCAAGACCAGCTCTGTACCAGAAACCTGTCAGGTTCTGCGGACGGGATAAAGGACCAGCTCTGTCCCGGAGGATCCCCAATCCCGGCGTGGAGACTCAGCAGTGGTCCCTGTGTCAGGAGGGGCGTCGGATGAGGAACAAACACTGAAGCCATTCGTCAGGCTCCTGTCCCTGCACCAGCTCCACGACCTCAGCGTTCCAACCCCGCTCAGTGAAGACATGGTCTCCACACGTGAGTTTCCTGGACGAGGCAGGCGGCACATCGTACATCGTAGTCATCCACTGTCTTGGTTAGTGCTGCTGCAGCAGGGACACCACACGTGGACGGCGGCGGTCACCAGGAATCTGTTTCCTTACAGCCGAGGGGCCCAAATGCAGAGTGCCAGCTTCGGGGAAAGGCTTCGCCCAGTCGGTTGTGAAAAGGCCTTGTTTCCTTCAGCATCTGTACACGAGGCCATTTCTCAGCGATCTCCCTGTGCCTTGGTCTCCCTGGTGTCAAGAAGCGTCCCAGGACAGGGACCCGAGTCCTGTTTACAGACACATCAACTCAACTCCTGTCACTGAGTCAGAATGACTGACAGCTGACCTGATATCCCAGGCTGGACAGCACGCAGGAGCAGGCTGTCCGCTTTTCTCGCTCAGAACCACTGATAACCACACACACTCACACACATGTGTATGTATGAGCTCTAAGTACAAACATACACACATACACACAGAAAGAGAGAGAGAAGCTTCCACAAGAAGACACAGGCCTCGCATGAGCAGATCCAGCGTGAATACGCACTCAGAGCAGGGTGTGTGGCCCATCGCAGAGCAGACAGATCTCAGAGGTAATGGGTGCCGGACCTGGACTCAAAAGCCGCATCACCAGCACTCAGAACAAGGCCTCTGACTTGCAGGAGACCAGAGAGGAAGTGGGAGTCACTGGGCGGTACAATGCTCAATGCCCAGCAGAAAGGCTGGAGGTTCAAAACCGTTAGAAATGTCTCTGAAGGCAGGCCTGTCAACCAGCTTACACAGGTCACAGTCTTCACAGCCCCACGGAGCAGTCCCACCGGCACATGTGGGATCACAGCATGCGACCTGGGGGCTCCACGGTGACCTTCACTGACGAATGTGCCCAGCGGGCCCCATCCCTGGAAGCCTGGCCTGTGTCCCCTCAGGAGAAGCCTCCCACCAGATAATCTTGGGGGCGGGAAGAGGAGGGTACAGGCCACATCAAGAAGACCACCCAGTCCTGGTCCAGCCGTGGCCCAGCCCCGTACGGTGGATGCGGCGTCCCCACCCCCGCCCAGTGTTCGCCGCAACACCTCCTCCTGTCTCATCCTTCGCTCCTGCTGTTCCCGGCGGCAGCTGCGCTGACAGATGCTAAATCCCAACAATTATTTTTGTCCCCACAATTGCCTCAATCATCCAGGAGGGGGCCGAGCCCCCAGAGACCAGCGTGGCGGCCTCCACCGCCTCCCGCCTGAGCCCCTGGCCCCCAGTGCTGTCCCGGAAAGCCAGCTGCCTGGAGAAGCCATCTCACCCCTCTCCTCTTGAGGAAAACCAAAGGCGAGTGGGCAGGCACCACGGGCGTTCTCCGGCCTCGGGCTGTGTGCTCATGGTGGGCATAAAGCATCGCTCCTGACATGCACTTAGCACTGCTGGCCCCGGGCTGTCAGATGTTGGGCAGCAGGGCCCTGACCATGATTATCTTGTTACTAGGAAACCACATCCCACCGGTGTTCACAGTGCAGAGCATCTCCCGAGCCTGGGGTGGGGACCAGGGTGGCAGGGAACCCCCCGGCCCTTGGAGGAGGCTGTGAACTGGGTTACGTGGAGAAGCAGACAGACAGCGGTCTTTTGACACCTTACGGGGTTCCCGGCACATACTCAGCAGACCCTCATCCTCATGGGTCAGCAGGGTTCCTCTTTCTACGGGTGACTGGCCAGGGCACAGAGAGGCCACAGCACAAGAGCAGGGCCCCCAGGCCCAGGAGAGCCCCACCCACCAGCTGTGTCCTCGCCACCAAGTCCCTTCCCAGCACGTCTGAAGCAGTGGAGGCCGCCCCCATCCAAACACAGCCAGGTTCCAGGAAGATCAGCAGAGGCCAGACCCTCAATTAGCCGGGGACCGCCCTGGTCGAAGGGGGTGCCCGGAGCATCAATCCTTCCTCCCAGGGTTGTGTGGCCACATGAACGTCATTCACACTCTGAGCCCTCACCCTCCCTCAGGCAAAGGGAGGCCAGACCACCTGGCTCACACTGACTGCTCAAGGCCCCTCTGGGAGCATGCTCACAGGGCCAGGCCCTCAAGACAATACCTGTGAGTTCTGGTCATGGTGGTCAAAGTGGGGGTTCCTGTGGGGAGCTCACCAGGAGAGAGCAAGGACCCAGCATCGATGATGATAATACTGACATTCTTTTCCAGGAGCTGGCGCGGGGGGGTGGGGGGGGTGCCTCATTCACCTGGCAGAGCTGGGGTTCTTACAGGAGGTGCCCTCTGAGCTGGGTTTTAGAGGGTGAGCAGGTTTGGGAAATCAATCAGTAAAGCAGATATTACATACATGATACGAGGGCACAGATAGCCTCGTGGTAAGAAGCCGAGCTGTCAACCCTAAGGCACATGACTCAAATCCATCAGCGGCTTCGTGGAAGGAAGAGGCGTATCTCCTCCCGTGTGACTTAAATCCTCGGAAACTCTCTGGCGAGTCAGCTGTGAGTCGGTTCCGACTTGATGGCACAATAACTTCTACGACAGGACTGTCAACGCCACTGACCGCAGAAGCTCCAGAACAGACAGTCCCATTGATCAAGGACACCTGCTCAGAGCCTGGGGTGGTCCCGCTGCCTATCAAGCCCACGTGGGCCCCTCTCCAGCAGCCAGGGCCTTGGGCCATCTTGGTAGACGACAGGGTAAGCGGGGTCGGTGGCCAGGGCTCCTGCCCTCCTCATTCTTCAGCTCCATGCTCAGTGCACACAGTGGGGGTGGAAGGCTTTAGGGGGAGAGAGACAGGGTCAGAAGACAGGGCCCAAGGCCCTCGGACGCCAGGCCAGGGAGGAAGAGATCAGGAAAGACAGGCAGACACAGGTTCGAATTCCAGGCCTCTCAGCTGCTGTGTGACCCTGGGAAGGGCCCTGCCCTCTGAGACCCCTACATGATGGAAGATTCTGGAAACCGCCCACTAGGCTCTGCTGGACCACAGACATTGTGTGACGGGGCCTTGCTGCTGCTGCTGGATTCGGGCTCTGCTGGCCAAGACCCGCTAACAGTCTGTGAGGCAGCAGGTTGGAGTGTCACGTGCCCCAGTGTCCAGCATCAAGAGGGGACCCTCTGGTTGTCAGTGCACACAGGTGTCCTCAGCAGATGTGGGCAGCCCCACATGGTCACTGCTGGACTGCAACTTTCCTTCGCCCTCCACTCGCCTGGAAGAGGTCCAGGCCTAACTGAAGGCAGTATGGACACCAGCAGAACCCTTTTACAGAAACGCACCTTAAAAAAACGACCTCCGTGATGCTAACATGACACATTTAGCACCCAGCCGCCATCTCATGCTGCTATAAAGCACGCAGTGATACAGTCGCGGATAAATCACATTCCTCCCCTGCCATTATCACATTTGTTTAAGTGGGAACACACTTCAATATCAGGACCAGGAAATCAGCCCTGATGTAGTCCAGTCCTAAATCACGGGCCGCGGACCAGGGGGGCTGTGCTTGCATGCCAGGTGGGAAAACTGAGGCTCAGCACTGCTGGCTGGACACATGGACACTTTAGCAGCTGGCCCACCCTGGCTTTGCCACAAGCAGGAAGCATCCCTAGTGCAGGGCCCACGCCTGCCCAAGAGGGTAAGGGAACTCCCACGAGGCTCTGGGGTAGGACAGGAACAGGGGTGTCATAGACCGGGAGGAGGCGCTATGAAGATGGAAGGGGTACCAGAGAGAGCAGTCCAAACCCAGGCTCCTCCTGTGCTGAGAACTCCTTTCTAAACAGCAAAGGGGCCCTGGTCACCCGCTCCCAGTGTATGTGGATGGTGGCCCGGGATGCTGGCCCACTCCCGGTGTGCAGGGAGGCTGACCCCCTCTCGGTGTGTGGGGATGCTGCCCCAGAATGCGGACCGCCTCCCGGTGTGCAGGAAGGCTGTCCCGGGATGCTGACCTGCTCCTGCTATCCCGGGATGCTGACACACTCCCAGTATGTGGGGATGTGGTCCCAGGATGCTGACCCCTTCCCGGCATGCGGGCATGCTGACCTAGGATGCTGACCCGGCTCCCAGCATGCGAGGATGCCGTCCTGCTCCCAATGTGTTGGAATGCTGTCCCAGGATGCTGATCCCCTCCCCGTGTGTGTGGATGCTGACCCCCTCCTGGTGTGCAGGGATGCTGACCGAGGATACTGACACGCTCCCAGCAGGCAGGGATGCCGTCCTGGAATGCTGACACGCTCCTGATGTACGGGGATGCTCACACACACCTGGGATGCCAACTAAGAGGCCAGCTGTCTCCAGTGCTTCCACCAAAAGCTCTATAGGAGAAGGATGGTGTCTCCTGCCATGAAGACTGACAGCCTCAGACACGAAGGGAGGCGGCCGAGAGGCAGAATCACGCCCACGGCAAGGGCACTACTGTCTGCTAATTTTCCAAACAGCAGCTCTTACAATCTGATACAGCCTGTATCTCCTGAGGCCACCACACACTCTATAAACCAAGATGCTACGTGATTTGACACTTGGTCATCCTGTCAGAGGTGGGTCTCGCTTTTTCCTTTCCTTTTTCATGATATACAGCTTTTCTTTTAAAAGCCATGTCAGTGAAAGTTTACAAATCTAACTGGTGTTGTGTTCCACTGTGCTTACATGTATTTTCTCTTACAATATTAATGAGAACTGTAATGTAATAGCATATGTCCTACTTCTTCCCTGTGATTCTTGTTTCCATTAATCCTAATACTTTACCCCTTCCTGTTCTTGTGGTTTGGGGGAAATTTTAGAAAGCAAGTTAGTTACTCCTCCCACACTGTATAGACACTTTGTTTCCTGACACTGTTACAACCCCCTCAGTGTAGAGCACACTCCCTACTTCCTAACCCGCCCCCCTCCCCCTGTTTCCCTTCACTCTTTCCAGTCCCTTCCTGCTTTCTAAACCTTGTTCTGGGGCAAATGCTGCCCCTTTGGCCTCACTCAGCTGATTGTTCAGAGGCAAGCCAGGCGCTGCTTTCCAATGAGTTCCCGGTCTTGGAGTGATGTAAACGTGCCCATCCAAGACATCAGCCCCTTCCCTGCACCTGACACGGGTCTCTCCCTCCCTCGCCTTACAGCTCTCAGTGCACTCGGAGGGCTGTTCTTTGTTTTTGCAGCTTGCTGTTGTCACTCCTTGATTCCCTCCCTTCACGTGCTGACTAACCTTTGTTTCACCCTACAACCTTCGTGGCTCCTGCTGCTGCCATCACTAGCACAGGGCCGGCAGTGATGCACTTCACAGAGATATTTTCCAAAGAAAATTAAAGGAAGGACTCCGGCACTCGAGAGGCGTGCAGTGCGTGAGGCGGGCGGCTGCAGCCCGATGGAAGCGTGTCACACGGAGGCTTTACAGACGGCAGCACACGTACTCATTACCACCCAGACCTATCATTTCAGGCTCTGTGTGCACTGGAGGTGGTGCAATCACTGACACAGGATGGTAAGAGATGACAGGCGTGCCTGGAAAGTGGGCAAATGTTTGCTACATTCTATCCTCTGGTGGGGATGTCTCAACCCTATCCTAACCTTACAGGATTCTACACGCAGGGAGAAGGTACTGGAGGGGTTCTTACAGGATGTGAGACTAAATACTGTACTCAATCATTTCAAATGGAGTAAAGAGCTGTAGCTGCTCCAGTGTGGCGGGCCCTGCCCTGGCTCCCAGACCCAGCCGTCTCCCAGAAGAGGATGTGAGCCCAAGCTGAGCTTCACAGCCCAGGCTGCGGGTCACACGTGGCTAATGGGCACCAGTACAGGTACACTGTTGTCAGTGGGCATTGGACTCACAGACTTGGCACAATTTAGACTAAACTCAAAACTCCCTGCCATCGAGTTGGAACCAACTCATCCACAGCTGGCCTCCAGTGGGCTCTCTGAGGCTGTAAATTGCATGCAGGGAGATGGCCCATCCTTGGAGCCGCTGGGATTCAGGCCACCCGGAGTGGCCTTCCTCCTGACAACCAAGAAAGAGGACAAGGGATCGCTTCAATTATTTAGATACTGAGTGCGTGTTTCAACAGCTGATCTTTTGACAGATTAGGTTAAAAGTTTTTAACGTATATTTCACATTCCTCTTTATGTTTTTAACGACACCACTAGAAAATCCTAAGAAGGTAGAAGAAAAACACGCTCGCGGGGTGGAGGAAGCCCTATTAAGAGCCTGTGTCATGCCAATGACACAACTTCACTTGCAGAAACTGTAGAGTTCTTGAAGCACTTGGAGCAGAAGAGCAAAGACTACAGCCTTTTGTATCAAGAAAGCAAAAATCATCATAAACAACATCATGATAAACAAAGAAAGGAATAAAGGTGTCAACTATTTCTTTTACTGGTATCACAAGCAATCCCCACGGTGGCGGCAGTAAACAGCTGCTTTCCGGGCAGCCTGCTGTCCAGGGTGTTGGCACTGCCCAAATTCCTCCCTAGGAGTGGCCAGTGCATTTAACTCTAGACTCTGGTCAGCAGCACGGCAGGTAACACGTTTGGCCAGTGCCTTTCAGAGACCACAGTGCACATCGTCCTAACTCTCCCACACACCAGGAGACCAAACACGTTCTGTGGCGATACCAGCTTTACTGTGACCAAACCTACACCATCCGCCAGGTCCAGCTTGTATCTCTAGCTCCTGGGCCTGGGCCTGGCACCCAGGAAGTGCTCAGGATGAGCTGACTGGGGGGACAGGTGAAGGACTGGATGAGTGGCCGGATGTGCAAGGGGAAGCCTGTTCCAGCTCACTCATGGCCGTCACTGCCAGGCAGGTCCCAGGCTCCAGGACAGAAGAGAGGGAAGGAGCTGCACTGAGGCCCGGCCAGGGGTGGGGGTAGGGGGGGGGGACCTCGATCACATCGTCTGCCCGCCAGCCGGAAGGACCCTCACACCTGTATGACCCAGTGCCCAGCGAGCCAGACCAAGGGCCGGGACCAAAGCGCGGAAACACACAGCCTCGCCCTGGCCACGGCCCGGGTAGGACACGCTGCCGCTGCGCTCTGTAAATCGGTCTGGCAGCAGAACATCAACACCGCGCCCTTGGAGACACAGGCTATGAAACTGTGCTTTTCAGTGAAAGCAGGAAGGAGAGAAAGCATGAAAAATTGATTAAACTTGGGCTGCTGGGACCTCCCGCAAGTCAAAGATTCTAGTTCATTCCCTCCCGGAATCTGGGGTTCACGTCTGCAGCAGCGACCATCACCCGGGGCTCGCTGGGGTGAGGCCCTGATGTCACAGGACCCGTCACACCACCACAGCCACATGGACAGCTGTCACACACACGTCACGGTGAGTGCAGCACGATGGGGAAGGGCGAGAGGGGAGGCGTGCACCCCACAGCCCTGCTGAGTACCCTGAGGGGATCACTAGAGGGGAGAGTGTACTCCAAGCTGCCTGGGCCTGCAGGACCCCAGGCAAAGAGGAGCCCCCCATCTCTGCACATGTGGCCTCAGAACTCTCAAAGCCTCACTCTGGTTGACCACTAAGGATGTTTCTAGAAGGCAGAGCCCATGTTCAGGTTGGCCATGTAGGGCCTTATGCGATCCTGTTCAGAAATGTAGAGTTTCTGCTGTTGTGTTAATGAGGGTGTGTTGCAAGTTCTAGTCCTAATC
The DNA here is from genome assembly GCF_000299155.1 of Elephantulus edwardii. NCBI lineage: Eukaryota > Metazoa > Chordata > Mammalia > Macroscelidea > Macroscelididae > Elephantulus > Elephantulus edwardii. The sequence continues at coordinate 222,551 of NW_006400039.1, read as the reverse complement.
CCTGCGCGCGCACACACACAGTATCAGACACCAAGGAGGAGTCCCTTAGAACACCAGCATCTGGCATCAAGCCACTATCTCAGTGGCTTGGCCCTAAAACTGTGAAAAAACAAGTCGTGTTCTCTTAAGCTGCCCGCTCCATGGACTTCCTGTTCCAGGAGCCCGGGGTAACCACGACAGGGACGGTAGGAGATGGAGGCCCTGACCTCAGACACTGGTGGTCTGGCTGGGACAGAGTCCACAGAGGACGACAAATGGGGGTGCGGGCGCTGTGGGGTGGGGATGCAGGGCTCACAGGCAGGTGACACCTGGGCCAGGTCTGGACAGGTGGGAAGAAGCCGGGGGCACCTGGCCAGCCTACAAGGCCACTTCACACCACTCAGCTGCTCCTTCCACCTGGGCCAGCAGCCCAGCCCTCCTACGCTGGGAACCTCGGTTTCCTCAAACTCAGGACGATGCTGCAGGCCTCACAGAGCCAGGACCTGACCTGGGTCCTGACCCTCAGGAACTCCGTGTGCTTACCTTTCTACAAAGTTTACCTTTTTAGAAATTTCCTAAGCAGCCTCTCCCCATTCCCAGGACTGAAGAGAGGACAGCAGCACCCAGGCCTGGTTTCAGGCCTGGTGACCTCACTTCTCCCCTGTAGGACTTCCAGCTGGCTGACCATCTGGGGCTGACCAAAGCCCAGAGGTTCTCAGGAAGCCCCATCAGTGGGGCCACCAAGCCTATGTGTCCACCGGCGGCTTTGCAGAAGTGTGTCTTGAACCGCTGCTCTGTCCACCAGGCTCGAGGCTGCAAGGTTCCCTCGTCCGTCCCTGCCCCCCACCGGCCGGACCCCACGGAGCCCACCCTGCCCCCCAGGCGCCTTACTCGGCCAGCTCCTCCAGGCTGCGGTAGACATCATCATCGTCCGCTGTCTCCTCGGAAGGAAAAGGCCTGCGGGAGAGAAGACAGTGAGGGGTGGTCTCAGCATCCCCCCATAATCCACGCAGGACCCCTTTAATGTATGTAACAGAAGATGTCTGTGCCTCTCCAGACAGATAGACAGCAGGTGCCAGACAACAGGAGACATGATGGCAATTTCCAAATGTCTCTCTCTTTCACAAAACACAAGAACTTGTGAGTATGGGTTCATCGGAACCTCCCTGGTCCGTGTCTTCCCTGTGACTGGTTCCGCCCTCTCCCCAGCCCCTTCTCTGCTCTCTCCAGCAGAGATCAGAGGGAGTGTCTCATCACAGCCACGGAGTGTCGCAGCCACGTGGATCACCCTGCTGCCTATAAAACCCTTACTAGCTTTATTCTAACATCCCCACTGGGCCCCAGATCCCCCAGAGAACGGAGGTACAAATCCAATTTGTTTCTGCCTCAAGCTACTCACGGCAGGTGGCAGGAGAGGGGACGGGTGGCCTGGGGGGTCAGAGGCTACCCAGTACAGTTCAGGTCTCATGACCAGCTGGGAAGGGTCCAGGGTCTCATGCCCAGCTGCTGGGACCTCGCTCTGAGGTGGGACAGGGATGCACAGAGAGGCGCTGCCAACCCTTCCTGCCCCACGTTAGTGTCCTCGCCACAAAGCCCCATGTCCACTTCTGGCTCCAGTCTTTGCACATGTGGTTCAGTCTGCCTTTGCGCCCCCAGCCCCCTACCCACCCACTCATCTCAGATCATTCTTCAGGTTCCACCTCGTGTGATAAGGCAGCTTCTCCAGGTCAGCCTGGGTCCCCCACAGGCTAGCACAGCACGTGGCACAGAAAGGCCCACAGGAATAGAGTGACGGACGAGTGGGTGGGAAGAGTCAACAGTGAGTGACTGATGGCTGGCTGGGTGGTTGAGTGGATGGGGAGATACGTGGATGAATGGGTGGAAGGATGGATGGATGGGTAGATGAATAGAGATGGGTGGGTGCGGATGGGTAGATAAGTGGATGGACGGGTAGAAGGACGGATGCATGCACTGGGGGTGGATGGAGGGATAGGTGGGTGGACAGACAGGAGGATGGATGGACGGGGAGGAGTGGATGGTAAGGAGATGAGCAGAATGCATGGCTGGGTAGTCAGATTCAGGAGGGAATGCATGGGTGGACAAAGGTGTAAGTGGAGAAGTAGGGGGATGGAGAGGTGAATGGCTCCAGATGGGACGGGTGGCTGGGTGGGTGAGTGGGTGGGAGGGAGGGAGTATCCATGTACAAGTGAGTGGGTGACTACACAGGTGGACTGACAGACAGATGGGTGAGGTGATGGGTGGACAGGTGGGTGGGTGGCCAAGTGGATGGGTGAACGTGCCTGCGAGCACAGGTGGCCTAAAGATAGGAGGTGAACGTGGAGGGGAAGAGATGGACAGATGGGATGATGTAAAAGAGGAAAGTACACGGGGAGTGATGGATAGATAAGTGGATGGTCATAAAGCAGGTGATGAAACTGTGAGGTAAGTTGATGGGAAGATGTGTTCCCACAAGCACCCTGGCTGCTGTCCTCCCACACACACTGGTTTGTTCTTCTGGCAGCCCACAGTATGTCCAGTAGCCTTCAACACCACAACTCAAAGGTACCAACTCTTCTTCAGTCTTCCTTATTCACTGTCCAACTTTCAAATGCATTCGAAGCAACTGAAAAGGTCATGGCTTAGATCAGACACACCTTAGTCTTTTAGCTGGCATCCCTCTCTTCAGCACTTTAAAGAGGCCCTTGACAGCAGTCTGTCCCTTGGTTTCTTAGATAGTGATTGCCATCTTCATGTCGCCTATACAGTGCCATCCTTCTTGCCTCAGTTTCCCCATCTGCAGAAGCAGGGGCCGAGGACCTTCCTGGATGAGTGCCCAGTGCTGGGAGTCAGCTCTGAGACACAGCCAGAAGACCTGGTGTGTTCTGCCGAGCTCCCCCGCACCAGCCCGGGATGGCCCCGGGCCCCCCCATGCCCACGGCAGGCATGTGATCCACACACTCCTGTCTCATCAACACGATTCCTTGGTCTTGGCACATGTGCTAGTGAGATCATCCTCCCTCTGTGGTGACCTGAGCTGTCTGCCTCCCACCACCAGGAGGAGCAATTCCGAGTCCTCGGTGCCTGAGTGGCCAGGAGGCCTGGGGGAGCCGGCGTGAGGCCCCAGAGCTGCAGGTGGGAGTGGACAAGGACCACAAGGTGGGGGAGAGAGCCCTGTTTGCCAAGGAGGAGGAGGAGGAGGTACAGAGGTGGCGGGTATGGTCCTGCACTAAGAGCCGCCCGACATTCAGACCTCTGTGACCCCAACTTCACGAACAAGGATACTGGGGGTCTTGGGGGATAATAAACAGCCAGCTTCTCACCCAGTGAGCACAGTCACATCCACACGTCCACTCCCCACGGCTGAGCACTAGCTGTGTGCCGGGGGCAGGCTGGCCCCAACCTCACGCTACCACAGCGGGCGGTCACAGGAGCCCACGATGCCACCCTGAGACAGACGAGCAGGAGCTCACGGCCAAGAAGGCAGAGGGAGGAAAGGAAAGACAGACGCCGAGAGGGAGGAGGCCTGGGGAGAGGGGCTGTGCTCAGCATGCCCAGTCCCCACCGACTCACCCTGACTTCAAGGACCAACCCCTGCAGCACAGGCTCACAGCCACGCTGCCTGTCCACGGCCTGGGGTCTCCCTCTCCTCTGACACCCTCCTCGCCCACATGTGGTCTTTTCCAAAAGACTGGTCCGTCCTAACAACACCTCCAAAGTTCATGAGGTGTTTCACCACCTTGGTTCTCAGGAGCCCCCTGACGACTCCTCTTTCCAGACTGTTCTTCTGGGTCCTTGCCAGGGACATCACTAACCTAAGGGGCAGCCTCTCGGGAGGCTTAACCAGCAGCTCTGTGGGAGAAAGACGACGAGCCTTGGAAACCCAAGGTCAAGTGAGCTGAGTCACTTCCAGCCCCAGGACTGAGATGAAAGGTCTCCAGACTATTCCATAACCTTCACCAAGACCACAATTCAAAGGCTTTGATTCTTCTCCAATCAAACTTCCTACTCATTGTCCAGTTTCCACATGCATATGAAGCAACTGAAAATACCATGGCTTGGATCAGATACATCTTAGTCTTTAAAGTGACATCCTTGCTCATTAACACTTTAAAGATGTCCTTGGCAGCCGATTTTTCATGATTTCCTGGATCTTGATTATGGATCCAAGTAAAATGAATCCTTAAAAACTGCAGTCTTTCCTCCGGTTACTGTTCAGTTGCGAGAACTTTGGTTTTCTCGACGTTGAGGTGGGATCCACAGGGAAGGGTAAGCAGGACCACAGCCGTGATCCCCAAAATCCACAGAGGCCTCTGTGGCCTCCCATCCTGGGGAAGGGATTCCGTTTCCCAACCCTGCTCTCTGACTGCCCACATAGTGCTGTCTCCATACTCAAGGAGCTAGGAGGAAGGCAGGCCCTCCCATTAGACAGGCCCACCCCAAGGCGAGGCCTCAGGACAGCAGCGGGATGACTGATGTCACCAGGTGGGGAGAGAGGACTGGGCTCCTGACAGGAAGTGCCGCTGAATGTAAACGGGTGCCCGCCCTGTCTGCAAGGCAGCCCAGTGATCCAGAACTAGCCAGGCAGGCCACGGCAGAGGGGCCTGGCAGGCGTGGGTGAGGGACAAGCTGTGGATACCGTGTCCAGGAGGGGTGAGGCACCGTGGGGTCCAGAAAAGGCTCCCCCTCCGCCTGGGGCTCAGGACACAGCTGTCCTCCCTAGGATGCTCCCTCAGGCTCCCCTGAGCCACTCAGGGTCACTCCAGGGAAACCTGGCACCTCCTAGGTGATCCTGGAAGGCAGTGCGAGCTCTGGGCTGGAAGTCAGGACCCCAGCGCACTGAGCAGGCAGGCATGTTCTAGTCCCCAAGCAGAGGGGTGGGGGGACAGGAGGCTGGGCCTTAGCGAGCCCAAAAAGATGGGGGTCTGGTAGATGTCCTGCGAACGCTGCCTACACCTTTGGCCTCCCACTTGTAAGACCACCAGCCTCCCACATCGGTCCACTGCAGCCAACCACACTCGCATACCAGGAAACCAGAGACCAGCAGACGAAAGGCACCTATTCTTAGTTCCAGAATGTTCTGTTGTACTTAGATAGGGATCCGGGTGTGTCTGTTATTCCAAGAATTCGCTTCAAATTAAAGAAAGAAGCTCCAGTTTCCTGGGTCCTGGGAGACGTCCAGCCCCTCCCCGGCCTGCCGCCTGCCGCCTGCCCTGTGCCAGCCATCCGCTCAGGACACAGACTGGCCAGTCCTCTGAGACGCGGCCAGGGTCACTTGGACAGCACCAGGTAGATGTCTCCATCCACCCATGGCTGTCAAGTCAGTTCTGACCTGCAGTGACCACCACAGGCTTCCTGGTGTCATCATCACAGAAGAGGGCTGCCACCTCCTCGCCCCAGAGCTGTGACCTCAGACCACTGACCTGTGGCCTCTGCCTCAGCAAACCAATACTTAACCCACTTTGCCACCAGGATTCCAAGGTGTCCCCCCACAGAACCAAATCCACTGCCCCCAAGTCAATTTCACCTCAAATAGCAGCTGGTGGATTTGAGCCACTGACCCTTTCAGTTAACAGCCCCATACACATCACATTGCCCCACCAGGGCTCTGGGGTGGCCCCCAGACACCCCATGTGAAATTCTGAAAGGATGGGCTGTGCTGAGGTCAAGGGGACCCCAACTAGTTCACGTGGTCACTTCCCACCGACCTGCAGGAACCAGCCTCTCCTCTCTGAGCACCAGCTTCTATGTCATATCACAGGCCACAAACTGTACCGCCCCGCCTCCTGCAGTGGGGACCCCCGGAGTCCCAGAAAAGCTGGGAGGGGCTGGAGGCCCCAAGACTGCCCCAAGCAGCCTGCCCAGCACCCTCATTCCACAAGAGACGGCACACAGTAGGCCTTGTACTGTCAGATGGTCTCCAATACGTCCTCAGGAATCTGGGGAGAAGACCCCAGAAGTCACAAAGTATGAGCGTGAATCTCACACCCCCAAGACACCCCCTCAGCTCCTCCTGCCCACAATGACTCCCTCCCAGTGTCAGACCCCACAGCCCCTCGTACCTGCACTGACTTTCACCCAGTGTCACCCCTCCCAGCCCCAGTGTCACCCCCCCCACAGCCCCTCATACCTCCACGGATTCCCATCCAGTGTCACCCCTTCCCAGCCCCAGTTTCATCCCCTCCCAGCCCCAGTGTCACCCCCCCACAGCCCCTCATACCTCCACGGACTCCCATCCAGTGTCACCCCCTCCCAGCCCCAGTATCATCCCCTCCCAGGCCCTGTGACACCCCCTCCCAGCCCCTCACACCTGCACTGACTCCCACTCAGAGAAGAGCTGTTCAAAGTAGCCCTTGCATGTCCACCAGCAAGGCCCTTCTGAGAAAGGGTGACCTGCTGAGACAGGCAGATGACATCAGATAGACCTGCCTCCTCATCTCACCCCTCCTCACCCCAGGAAACACCGCTCTGCAGCGAACAATGGTACCCATTACTACAAGTGCCAACACTGCCCAGCTCTCTTCCACGGACCCTGTGGTCAAACAACCCATGCACAGCCTCCCACAGCTCTGCAGCCGGTGGTCCAAACTCATGGGAGGAGAGGTAGGTTTCAGGGCAGACCCTCTGCCACCTCCCCAATTCCTAGGGCCCCTGTGGTCCCTGGCTTGTGGCCCCAGCTCTCAGCCTCTAGTTATCTTCATGTAGCCTCTTCCTGTGTCTGCGTCTTCTCTCTCTCTCAAGGACACAGGTCAGGATTAGGAGATCCACCTGGATACCCCAGGGTGGACTCATCTTGAGAACCTGGACCATGACATCTTCAGGGGCCCTCCTTCCATACAGGGACATGCTCACCAGATCTGGGGCTAAAGGCATGGATACATCCACCTCCTTCACTGGCTAACAGCCAGCGGGGTCGCTTCCTAACACCCTGCTCTGCCAAGCACACCATGATCTGCCCTTCAGATCAGAGAACTAGCAAGGGGCGGGAGCACCCCAACCCACAGAAGAAGAGACAGAGGGTTTGAGGGCACCCTTGCCTCACTCAGTGAGTGTTTGCAAGAAGCATCCTCCCTACACTGGACTGATGGCTGGGGCTCAGGGCACCCTGGCCTCACCTTTTGACTGATCACAAAAGACCTCACTCCTCACAGTCATTCACAGCCATGACATCTCCAAACTGGGGCATCCCTCCATCTGGAGGGGTGCATTCTCTCCAAGCTTGCGAGCCCCCACCGCAGGCACGGGGTGGGCCTCAGACGAAGTCACCATTCATCAGCCTCTGAGAAGCATAATTGAGGCTTTTATGGAAAAGCAGCTCATTATGCAAAGTGCAGAGGTTGTGAAAATGATGGTTTTTCAAAGGAAGCAGCTCCCACCCCCCAGGAGGGACTGAGGGGGGAGGCTGCAGGCCAACTGCAGAAAGGGCTGGCTAACTAGCGCACACCCTCCACTAACGGGGAACACGAGGGGACAATACCCTTGTCCTGGGGGCTAATCTAGAGCCAGAGTGGAGGAAACGCTGCCTTTGTCCCATAGACAACACCAGCTGCCTGGCACTGACCTGACGGGCTGCCTTTAAAAACCAGCCTGTATGACTAGAGGCTGCACAAGTATTCCAAATGTTCAGAAAGTGGGCCGGGTGGTGGTCCAGGGGGGCAGGGTGACGGTCCAGGGGAGCGGTC
>NW_006400039.1:201263-214772 GCF_000299155.1 Elephantulus edwardii | reverse complement strand
GGGGGGCGGTCCGGGGGGCGGGGTGCCGGTCCATGGAGGCCTCCTCACTGTCCCACCCCAGGCACCGTACTTTCTCCGTGGCTACTGTCAGGTGTGTTACTGAGCTGACGCTGACGCAAAGCGACCCCATGTACAACAGAACAAAGCCGCCCTCAGCCCGCACCACCCTGTCTCGGTCACTGCATCAAGCCCTCGCGCGCGGATGCCTTTCCTCCTTTGCGAATCCTCTGCTTCTACAAGCATAATGTCCTTTTCCGAGAACTGACCCCCCTGACACACGCCCACGGCATGTCCGTGCTTCCGAGGACTCTGGCTGCACCTCTGCCAGGACCTGCAGGCCCATGGAGCAGGTCAGGGCACGTTCTACCCTCCCAGATAACACAAGTCAGGGCATCACATTTGCTTCGGTCTTCCTTGTTCATTGTCCTTATTCACCGTCAGAGTCCACATGCACACGAAGCAGCTGAAAATACCAAGGCGTGGGCCAGGGGCACCTTGGTCTTTAGAATGATATTGCTGCTCCTGGGCCAGGGGCACCTTGGTCTTTAGAATGATATTGCTGCTCCTCAGCCCTTTTAAGAGTCCTCGGCAGATTTTCCCAATGATTCCTCAGCTGTTGCTTCCACGGGAGTTGAATGTGCATCCAAGTAAAAGAAAATCCTTGTTTAAGAATTGTTGTTGCTGTTAGGTGCCATCGAGTCACCTGTGACTCACAGCGACCCTATACACAACAGCTCTGAAGCCTGCCCTGTCCTGAGCCAGTCTCCCTGACTCTGACACATCTACCCCCATTGTCCCAGTTACTGTATCAATCCATCTCATCCAGGGCCCTTCCCTTCCTGCGCTGTCCCTCCACCCTTCCAAGCATGATGTCCCTCTCCAAGGACTGTTCCCTCCTGGCAACATGCCCAAAGTATGTCAGACGGAGCTTCAAAGTCCTTGCCTCCAAGGAGAATCTTGGTTTCACCCTCTCCAGGACAGACCTGTTTGTTCTCTTGGCAGTTCATGGTATGTTCAATGCTCTTCTCCAGCACCACAGCTCAAAGGCATCGATTCTTCTTCTGTCATCCTTAGTCACTGTCCAGCTCTCTGATGCACAGCAGGTAACTGCGAAGCCCATGGCCTGGACCAGACGCATCTACTGAAAAACATTCACAGCTGACTGCTCATCTAGCAGCCTTGACTGCTGACAGAAAAGTCCACAGTTCAAAGTCAGCAGCCTCTCCAGTGGGACAGAGGTGAGGCAGGCAGTCAGCTCCTGTTCAAATTCACAGACCCGGAAACCCCGACGGAGCGTCACCATGACCCCTGGGGGGAAGTAACTCCAAGGCTCTGGGCTCACCTTTCCCTGAGAGCCATGGTGGTGCAGTGGTTAAGTACTCGGCTAATTGAAAGGTCAGTGGTTCAAACCCACCAGCCGCTCCTGTCTCAGGAGAGGAGAGAGTGGGCTTTCACCACAGCCTTGGACACCTGATGGGCGGCTCCGCTCTGTCCTCTGGGGCCGCGGGGCGTTGGCATCCACTCATCTACGTGGGTGTGCATTTTTAAATCTACGTCTGAGACAAAACGCACAGCTCAAAGCAGTGTCTCCTCTGACAACGCTGTGGAGAGTCCCCAGGGCCTCGCTCACGTGTGCAGTCACCCAGTGATGGGGACCTGGTACAGTGGGGTGAGCGGGGGCCCGAACGGGCCACATGGGCCTTCTGCGGTGTGATTAAGGGCCTTGAGATGAGATGGCCAGCTTAGCCAGTGGGCCCCAAACCCAAGGACAGCTGGCCCTAAAGTGAGGAAAGGGGACAGGGGACAACGTACCCTGTGAGGATGGAGCAGGGACTGGAAAGACGTGACCACAAGCCAAGGCCCATGTGAGGCCACCGGAGCTGGAGGGGCAAGGTGGATCTGCCCCAGAAGTCCACAGTGACATCCGACTAGGGCATCCAGAATGGAGAACGGGCAGGTCTTCACGAGGCGCTTTGCCTCAAGCAGCCTCGGGTGCATCCCCAGCCACACAGCCCTCTCCAGTGATGCCTGCCCAGGTAGACGGACTCCACCACCCTGGACCCCGGGCACAGGTGGTGCCAATGGCCAGCACCATGGTGAGGCCCTCTGAGTCCAGACCCACAAACTTCCCCGCACCCCGATGTGCCCGTCCACCTGGCCACCTCACTCCTCATGAGCTCTTGCCCTCATCCCCCTGCCCACCTGAGCCCCCCTCAGGCCACCAGATGCCCACCTGAGCCCACAGCCCCCACCATACACAGGGCCACTCTCCTCTCGTGCTGACATGAGGAAAGCCGGCTTCGGTGAGCAGTGATGTGTGGACGGTTAATGTGCTGATCTCATTAGCTAAATCGAAAGAGATTTCCCAGCTTTGAGGAACATGCTGGCAAGGTGTCCCCGGCGTGGCTGACAACTCAACCACGCCACTCGGATGGTGACAATGCACAGGCGAACTTGGGAATGACTGAGTGGACCGGCCAAGCAGAGCTCACCTGATGCCTTTGTTCTGTGCGATGCTGTGTAGGGAGAGCCTGGACACGGCCGAGATGACCTGGAGAGAGAAATGAGATCAGCGGTCACCACGGGCTCACACGGTGGCCACTACACACTGCATCTTGGGGACGCTGCCCACATGGCGCAGGCTAGACGCCTGCTCTGTACTGACGGACGTTCGTCCTTCCGACCTCGGGGTAGGTGCCGAGCACACCTAGAGAGGGGCAGGCCTCAGCAGGAACCCCTGCCCTGCTGACCCCCACACAGGGGCCCCAGCTCCTTGATTCATCTATGCGCTAAGAAAGGCGCTGCTGGGGGCCCCGAGTACATGACAAAGCAGGAGACCAGGATGCTGTTCATAATGTCATCACAGCATCTCCAAGTGGTCACGATCACAGGAGGTACTGCCCTATGTTAGAGATGGGGGAACGGAGATCAGAGAGGAAAAGTGACTTACACAATGTCACAGAAGGAGGGCCACAGCGCAGGTGCGCACGACCACAGGGAAAGCACCTGTGTGGTCACACGAACATTGTTAGTGTCTCTCCAGGGGCCAGAGAAAAGGCAAGCAGAGTGTTGACCCAGCACTGCCACGGGGGCCCAGCCGGGGACCAGCCAGAGAAAGCCAGACCCAGCTCCCACCCCTGCCCTGGAGTCCGCCTGTCCTCCCACAACTCAGGGTAAAAGTTTACACGTGTGAGCGCACGTGAGTTCACGTACGTACTTATGCTCCGGACGTTCAAGGATTCCTGTGTGTTCCCGCTTATATGCACACGTGTGGGTGCACGATCACAGGTGTGCACACGGGCGTGTGTCACAGACTCTGCAAGGGCATGTGTCACACACTCTGCAAGCGCGTGTGTCACACACTCTGCAAGCGCGTGTGTCACACACTCTGGAAGGACGTGTGTCACACACTCTGCAGCGCGCGTGTCACACACTCTGGAAGGACGTGTGTCGCACACTCTGGAAGGACGTGTGTCACACACTCTGCAGCGCGCGTGCGCATTTGTGAGTTCACTTCTGTGTGCAGGGAGCCTGCCGGCAAGGTCCACAGGGGACGGGGCTGCTCACCCAGAGCTCGGCCGCACGCGAGGTTCAAATTCACCGGCAGCACCAGTGGCTCCGACAGAGAAAGACAGGCAGCCTCGTCCTGTGGGGTTCCCGCCTCAGTAGCTCGTGGAGGGGCAGCGAGGAGTCGGCCCCAACTCACAGCTGTGCTCTTCTAAGTACAGACTCACGAGTGTGTCGCCAAGAGTGAGTGTATCCGTTCATATACGTGCAAGAGTTCAAGTGTGTTCATGCTAGTTCAAGTGAGTACCTGTGTGCATTGCATTCCAAGTTTCACATGGACAAGTGTGTGCGTCTGTATGTGTATGTGTGTTTGCATGTTCTCGTGTGTGTGTGTGTGTGTGTGTGTGAGGGAGCAAGCATCAAGATGGCCCACAGCAAGCACCTGTTAACCCACCAGGCCCCCGCGCTGGGTGCTGCCCTCCTCAAGTGGAAGTCCAAGACCCCTTTCACATCCAGGTCAGGGTGCACCCCACAGCCTCACGTACAGGTGCATTTGAGGGGCAGGCAGAGTGAGGAAGGGCAGCTGTCCCCGACCACCTACTGAGATGCACCCTGGGAACCTTTACAAGTGTCTGCTTCTCAGAAATTTCTTGACGGGGAAGAACTTGGCCCCATATAGACCTTTCTAGGGCCGGTGGGAGAAGGCCTGAATGTGCCGCTGGGTGTGCCCCACTGGGGGCCACTGGGGGTGGGGCCAGCCTCGCGGAAGTCGGGAGTCTCCAAGGAGCCAGGGCCCTTCCCGGCCGCCAACCAGCCGGGCTTGTGAGCATCATGGGGCCTTTCACAGATGGGAGCACCAGGCCCCCGCGCTGGGTGCTGCCCTCCTCAAGTGGAAGTCCAAGACCCCTTTCACATCACAGATGGGAGCACCTGGCCACAGCAGCTGCCCTCCGCTTCCAGAGGCCTAAATGCTTAAGGAGCCTGGAAATCCGAGCACACAGCTCTCAGAAACATCCAGACGTGCTGGAATCCAGCAGGCCCTTGGGTCGCCCAATCTCCAGAGGCAACTCTAGCGCACAAGCCCAATCTTGCCCCCCTGCTGCTGACGGGGGTTACAGGATCGAACCTCCCCCACTGCTGACAGGGCTACGGGATGAGGGCTTTCCCCACTGCAGACGGGGTTACGACCTCCCCCACTGCTGACAGGGTTACAGGATTGGACCTCCTCCACCGCAGACAGGGTTATGGGACCAGTACTCGAATCCCCAAAGAGCCAGGCATGGAGCCTCTCCTGCTGGGGCCCATGGGCACTGCAGTGGGCTGGTGTTGGCACAGGAGCCAGACACGCTGGGCTGACCCAGATTTAGTGTTTAAATGCCTCACTCCACAGAGACCCGAACCCTGTGAGCAGGTCTCGGCCATGCCCCAGTTTCCTCAGGCCCAAGGGCAGAGCTGTCCCTGCGGCGGGTAGAGCAGTCCCTGCGGCGGGCAGAGCTGTCCCTGCCACTGCCTTGTTTCCGGAGGAGAAACATCACTGATAATCTGTGATGTGTCCAGTTTTGTCTGCCTCTTCAGAGGGCAGCTCCTTAAATGAGGTTAAACTTGGCCCCTGAGCGGAAAAGGCCTCCAGGCTCAAGCAGCTGTGCTGAGGTGCCGATCGGTGGCTGCTAGGCAGCTGTGTGCTGGCTCAGTGGGCAGGGGACACTCCCCGAATGACCTGACCCAAGGCCACAGAGGCAGAAAGGGAACCCGCCCAGGGCTGCAAGCCGTCTTACAGGAAGGCCCATCCTGAAATGTCAGGGGCTTGTCCAGATGCTCTGGCCCCCACCAGGCCATCCCCACGCCGCTCACCAGGTGGAGGGGCAGCAGGGAGGAGGCTGCAGGATGCCTCGGAGTGGCCTTGACAAGCCCTGCCAGCAGGAGCAGGCCCCCAGAGATGGGGCCGTGACACCCTCCGGGGTAGAACAGGCAGTCTGCTCCGTCACCATCTTCCTGACCTCACAGGACAGGACAGACCCTGCTCAGGCTCAGCCTGGTGGGAGGAAGGGCACCGAAGCTGCTCGCCCACCTGCCTGTATGCCCACCACATCCCCGGCCACACGCCTGGGCAACTTGGGCTGCCAGAGCCTCCTCCACCCCCACTGAATCCCCCACCACATCCAAGGTCCACAGCCGGGGCTGCTTGGGTTGGAAACCAACTGAAATCTGTGGGAACATGCCCATGAGAATATTCTAGGAAAGCAGACTTTATCCCAGAAATTTCTCAGAGCCCAAGACACCCCAGTCGAGCTGAGAAGCTGCCCTTCGGGTCTCATGTCCATCACAGTTAAGAGGACTTTCCCCGGAGGCAGGAATGGGGTGCAGTCCCCACTGTAGGGGTCCACTTGACTTCAAAACGTTAAGACTAAACAATCTGCCGCTGAGTCAAGCCCTGTGGTCAGAACAACTGGCCTCTGTGGACGGTCCGAGGCAGGGTGTCCACAAGCCGAATGCCAGGCACCTCCCGAGGTCTCCCGGCGAGCCTGAACCTCCAACTCTTCAGTTACCAACCAAGTGCAGTGGAGGGACCTCACGCAGTCACCTGCAGGTGGACAGATTACCTCTCCTGGTCTGTGAAGCGCTGGCTGCACACACAGACACACCCCCGAGTGACCACTATCGGCCCTGGGCAGGCCTGGGGACCTGCTGGCTCCAAGCCTGGACCCGTCACTGTCGGTCTGCCTCCGGGATCACCAGGATTCAATAGGCAAGAGTAGTGAGGTCTGTCCTTACCAGTCACTACCACTCTGCAGAGACTCGGATGCAGCCCCTCGGGGCCAAACGGCCAATCGTCCTTCCCATTTAAAGCTGTTGCCCCGGAAACCGGCCTATCTGCCTTGGAAATCTCTAGCCAGGGCTGTGCATCCTCAGAAGCAAATCCTCATAAACTTATAAACAGCTCCTCCACACACCACCTCCTCTCCTGCGTGGAGAGCTCGGCCAGGAAGACACAGCCAGCCACCAGTGGGCTGACAGGCGGCCAGGGCCAGTGATTAATTACGTGTGTGCTGTCGAGGCTGCCTGCGGGAGCTGAGGGACGAGCATGGGGGGAGACACCTCGCGTTCCCCACCTGCATGCATGCTCAGCTCCTGTGGAAGGACGGTGCCCGCGTGAAGCAGCAAGAACTGGACCGGGGCCCCAAGACAACCCAGAAAACCCCACCCCCTGCTTCGAACCAACCTGATCCTGACTCTTGGGGAAAATGGTGACAGAAACAGAGTGTCGTGTCTTCTCCAGGGAGTAGCCAGTGGGTCTGAACTACCAACATTTCTCTCAGTAGCCCAACACTGACCTCCCCACTCTGTCAGGAGCAGCACACAGGGGCTCTGGGGCCCACAGAGCAAGATGCAAGGAGTACAGAGACAGTCCCAGGACCCCAGGGCCCTCGGGCCGGGGCTCCCTCCAAGCCCATCCCCGCCCTTCCGGCTGGCTTCCAGAACCAGGACTGTCCGATGACTGCTCTTCTCTTCATGCTCAGAGCCCAGCAGGTGAGTGAGCGGCCGCCCCTTGTTCAGCACACGGGTGGCTGGGCCAGGGGTGGAGGGCTCCTGCCTGACCCAGAGCCTCTGCCTGGAGGCTCAGAAGTCAGCACCCCTCCGAGCTTTAGGGCTCCAGGGTGAAGCAGGTGGCCCCCACAACCACAGCTTCCAGGGGCCAGGCAGAGATCACTGAGTGGGTCCTGCCCAGTGGGGGTCCCCAGGAACAGCCCCCACTCTGTTGGGGACACCCGGAGTTGCTCAGTGGGCTGGCTAGCGAGACCACTTACTGGCTGTGAATGCAGCCCCTCCCTCCTGGCAGAGCTGGGCATTCCTGGGATCCACTGGTCACCAGCCATCAACTACCTCTGCCTCTTACCAAGCCAGTCACCCAGGAGGGTCTGTGGGCCCAGGCTGGGACTCCCAGCACAAAGAGTGGGGGCCACAGGAGGCCCAGCACACCTATGACAGAGGCTAAGTCACTGTCCTCCAGCCAAGAAGAAGCCCAGAGGAAGTACGGCCCCACCCAGGCCTCAGATGCCAACCCCAAATCTCAGAGCCAGGGCAGCAGGACCCACAGTCACAAGCCACAGGGACTCGACGGCCAGTCTGGCTGCTCCAGGGGCCCCACCCGACGACTGGCAAGGGCTGAAAGAGGAACTGGCCTGGAACAACATCACCTGGACGTGTCATGTGACTGCAGACTGAGTTTGAAGGGGTGGACCTTGAGGTCAGGGCACAGCAAGCATCAGGGCAGTTCTGAGAGGCACTCAGCACGCCAGGAGGGTGGAGGCCCCAAAGCCAGGGAGCTCCTAACAGCAAACAAAGTAGAACGGCTCTCAGCCCCCCGAGTCACAGGAGAATGTCCCCTAAGAGTAGGTAGAACTCAGTATCAGGGCATACAGACTTTCAGCACCCCAAGTCTCTAAGGAACAAGCCCCAAGTCAAGGTAAGCTTAGTATCAGGGCAGACAAGCCCTCAGCACCCCAAGTCACAGGAGGGGTGGGCCCCAAGGGCAGGGTAAACATCAGGGCAGACGGGCCCTCAGCACCCCAAGTCATAGGAAAGTGACAGCTGAGAGGCTCTGAAGGACCAGTGCCCCACTGCACAGGACAAAGAGGTTCCAGCACCCCGAGTTCCAGTTGGGGACCCAAGTGAGGCCCCAGGACCTCCTCCCAGGCACAGCCCCAGCTGCATCTCTCCCTGTGCCCCCTTCTCCTGCTCCCATCCCCATCCTGCCAGCCACAGGGAGGGGCAGCCCCGCCCGCAGAGCTTGGCCGCCCTCCATACTCCCCTCCCCAGCAGATGGACCCTTTATCATTTGCTCATTTTATGCTCCCTTAATGGTTCGAGAAGAGTCCCCGTAATTGATAATTAAGCTCTGTGCAGAGTCGACAGCTGGCATACTCCCCAAAGGAACAAAGACCGGGGACACCATCCAATAAGACGCCCGTCCTCAGCCAGGTGCACTGATAGGTGTGGGCTGAGGGGTGTGCGTGGCGGGGGGCAGAGCTGGCACTGACCTGAGCGGAACACTGACCCTTCAAGAGCATCAGAGCAGACTGAAGCAACATGGAGAAGGGCAGGTGGCCAGGCGGGGGGTAGTGAGCACCCCACCACGGAAGGCATGCAGCAATA
This sequence comes from Elephantulus edwardii, assembly GCF_000299155.1. Lineage (NCBI taxonomy): Eukaryota > Metazoa > Chordata > Mammalia > Macroscelidea > Macroscelididae > Elephantulus > Elephantulus edwardii. The sequence continues at coordinate 206,111 of NW_006400039.1, read as the reverse complement.
CGGAGACGGGCAGGCGGCCAAGCGGGGTGGTGAGTGCCCCATCACGAGAGGCATGCAGCAATATGGACACGGGCAGGCGGCCATCACGGAAGGCATGCAGCAATATGGAGACGGGCAGATGGCCAGGCGGGTAGTGAGCGCCCCATCACGAGAGGCATGCAGCAAGCTTGTGCTGGCGCTCCCAGTGATCAGCCTAAGGGTCCCAGGGGCCAGAAGCAAACAATTGCTGAAGCCCAAAGTCACCCCAAGCTGACACTGAAGCCGACAAGTCAGCCCCAAAACCTCACTGAGGTCAGACACTGACGGTGTTGCTGAAACGCTGCAGTCGCTCCTGGGGCAGGGGACGCGGTTCCAAAGCGTGGAGTGACCTTCCAGGACACAGGCCCCAAACAGAGCTGCACACACAGTGCACGCATGCACACAGAACTGCAGGTGTGCACACATGGGCAGCACACAGGCATGCACACACATGCACACTGCAGATGGCCACAAGTGCGCACGAGTGTGTTCACAGCTGGGCACTAATGTGCACGCCCAGCCCACATTCGTGCACACACATGCATTACACACGTGCACACGCCCATACACACACGTGCACTTACACAACACACAGGAGCACACGCATGTATATGTGCACACACCCAAAAATGCATGCGGGCACACATTTACACTCAACATCCACGTCACAGGCACAGACGAGCAGCGCACGAAACAAACTCTACTGGCATCCAGCACTACCGTCTCGCAGCAGCCCCACGACGCGTGTCCTAGCTGCCACCTGCACGGAGGACACTGTCCTTCCTCCTCCCACAAGGCAGCTGGTGGATTAGAACCACTGACCTTTAGGTTAGCAGAATTCCATTAAGCACCACCCTCCTGGTGCCCTGCCAGAGCACCTGCCCTCAGAGTCGGGAGACGTGAGGGCCCCGAAGTGCAGCCCAAAGTTGTCCTTCAAAGCAGCGCTGCTCCATGTGCCCTGACCACTGTGGGCCCGTGGTGGACGCAGCTCCCATCTCCTTGGCCATGCAGAATCTGGGGGGGTCCCTGCCGGCTCCACAAACCCCGCCTGCTGCATCGACCCTGGAGCTGGATACTGGACTCACTCCCTCCCAAGTGCTCATCAAGCTATCCACTCTTCCAGACACACAGGACATCTCAAAAAGTTTAGTTAGGACACTCTGTTGTTGTTGTTAAGTGCTGCTGGGTCATAGATGACTCATAGCGACTATGAATGAAAGACCTAAACACTTGTATAATTTTCATCGTTTCTCCACGTTCATAGGTTTTCTGGAAGCAAGCTATTATGGAAGTGGACGTGACTCCTGTTTCCAAGCTTGTTTTAATTGGGGAGCTCCACCAAACACTGTCCACCTTGGATAACCATTATCACATCTGACACATCACTGTCACAGTGTTCAGCTTCATGGAGACCTCTGGAACACTCTAGCTTCCCTTTTTTTAAAGATCAGGCAGCTTTATTCATGCAAAAACATCAAGCTGTGGGCCTCTGGGTCAGCTCTACGGGACCGAGTGAAGGAAGGGCAGACTGGACAGGGCAGCTAGGTGGACATGGGGACCCAAACTCGGGTTTGCACCTGGCCCATCTCAGCCAGCGGAGAGAAAGCACAAGACCACACAGGTTTCAGGGCTACCCGCCGCTCACATTCCTGGCCCCTCAATGCCAGGGGACCCGACTTCACTTAGAAGGCCTGTGTACGTGTGGTCCAGCCCTTCTGGGAATCCTGTCCCTGCTAAAGCCACAAGCTCCCCACATCCAAACGTGGGCCACTTTCAAAGGCGCCATACGTCTGAGACACAAGTCCAGGGGACTGGGGGCACCACAGTGGGCACGCATGCTCCGCCGGCGGCTGTTTGCCCAGCCATGAGTCCAGCTGAGTCAGGGACACCTGCCTGCCACAGATGGCCAGTGTTGTCCCCGATGGTCAAGGTCAGCATGCCGTGCTTGGTCACAGGAAGAGATGTAGAGCTCAGGTGTCCTAGCCCACACCTCTGTTCTCAGGGCTCCTTGTTTCAAAAAGACCCTGACCCGGGGATGCCCACCGTGTGGCAGCCCATGCCGCTGGCCACCAAGCACCTCTGTCCTCCGTCAGCAGCACCGTGGGGACAGCTGGGTGGGCTCTTACCTCGGACCAAGCACAGGCTGACGTGTGCCACCTGCCCATCTGTGTGCACCTGGCCAGCGATGCGGGGGAAACAGGAAGCAGCTGAGCACAGGTGAGTCTGGAGGCACGTGGAGCCTGTGCTCACCTGACTGGCTGGGAACCCCAACATCACAGGGGCTGGGATTCCACGGGAAGGGGCTGTAGGGCTGCGAGAGCCGCATCCTTGACATAAGGAGGGATGTGAGATGGTTCCGGATGGATCAGTAAGCACAAGTCAGCCGTGCTTCCCAGCTGACTGGCCACTGTCCCCGCTGGGGACTTCAGACTTAGGGAGGGGCTCAGTTCTGCAGGAAGATACCGTGGACTGGGAGACAGATGCCAGCCATCCTTCAGAAGCAGAATCTCCAACGTGGAGCATGGGAAACTGTCCCCTAGAGCAGCGTAAGCACTCACAGCCCACGCTGGTGCTGGACTTGCTGACCACGTTCCTGCCGCCTCGTCTCCATGTCCTCAGGGGTGTGGCCGAGCAGGACTCCAGCAGGATGCTGTACTGCCTCAGTTTCCCCGTGACTGTAGTGCACAGTGACACAGACCACACCCTAACACAATGCAGGTGCAATGCCCCAGCCAGCCCCCCAGCACTGGTGGCATCCCCAGACATACCCCCCAGCACTGGTGGCACCCTCAGTCAGCCCCCTGGCACTGGTGGCACCCCCAGCCAGCCCCTCGGCACTGGTGGCACCCCAGACATCCCCCCCAGCACTGGAGTCACCCCAAGTCAGACCCTTAACACTGGTGACATCCCCAGCTAGTCCCCCAGCACTGGGGGCACCCCTCAGACAGCTCCCCAACACTGGTGGCACCCTCAGTCAGCCCTCCAGCACAGACTCCCAGCTGCAATGCCTGGGGGGCTGCAGCCCTGGGTCTGGGTCTGCTGTTGCCTTTCAGGGGCCTCCCTTCACCCACAGGCAGCTCTAGTTGTGTAAGGAATCGAGCAGCCAAAGGAAAGGTGGTTTGAATCCACCAGCTGCTGCATGGAGCACAGGTAATCCCCAACTTAACTAACGTGACTAACCTAACGTGACTAACTTAACTGGCTCTAGAAGCCCACTGGAGGGTTAGCTACGGGCCAGCGCTGACTCAGCGGGCAAGCATCAGCCATGGAGAGCTCTGCTGGTCAGCGGGAAGGAGCTGCCAACCTGAAGGCACACAGTTTGGACCCACCAGCTGCTCCGCCTGGAGGAAGATGAGCCACCTCCTGAGTGACTTAGAGCCTCTGAAACCACCGACGGGTCAGCGACGAGTCGGTTCCTACACGAGAGCGGCGAGCTTCACTGTTCTCATCACCCACAAGCAGCCCTGGTGGTGCAGCGGTTAAACGCCTCATTCCACTGTGCAAGGCCAGCATCTGCTCCACGGGAGAAGGACGGGGTGACCCGCTTCTACACAGCAGCTGGGCCTTGGGGAGCCGACAACACAGCTCTGCTCTGGCCCACACGCTGCTCGGATTTGGGATCACCTCACCTGCTTGCCTTTCAGTGTGGCCTTGCCTGGAACATGGCTGGAGGCACCACGCAGGAAAGGCCTGGCAATCTGCTGGCAGTGAGTCTCACCAGCACACACCTCCACCCTGACACGTGGCCCAGGGCAGGAGGGAACCGGTGCCAGTAGATTCTATTCTTTGCTTAGATGGTGTTGCCTTTAGGCAAAAGCTCTCTCTCTCCTCTCCTTCCTCTGAACTAAACTCAGGCTGGCTCAGATGCAGCCGGGTTTCTTACTGCTTCCATGTGGATGCCGAGGGGAGCTGGGGACGATGGATGTGGCCATGAACAACGCACGCCCTCGAGAGACCTGCAGGTGACCCCCGCAGCCACCTCTGCAGTGAGGAGGCAGCCAGCTCAGGACGCGGGACATCAGCTAATTAAGAGGATGTGGGTCACGGGCTAATTAACGGGGCTCAGGGCACACTTGCTGAAATGCTCAGGGTTCTGGGAAAGATCCTGCAGGAGAAGGGAGTAAAGCCAGAGGCTCCAGGCTGCAAGGCACAGCCTCTGCCCACCTGCAATGGGGGCAAGAGGAGGGGCACGAGATCCGCTGAGCGGGCACCGGATTCCAGGCGTCAGGCTGGCCAAGGACCACAGTGTCCAAGCAGCAAGCGGGCAGATGTCAGTCCTGTTCTACAGAGCCCGAAAGACTGGCTCCATCAGCACCCAGGGGAGGGTCCCTACCTCAGTCTCCCCTGTAATAAAGGGGACCTCAGGGCCCTGGGGACTTAGGGAGCCCAGGCAGTGTCAGCACACTGTGGTCTCCAGCTCTGGGAAGCTCTCTCCTCCAAGAGAAATGGAGAAAGTGGGGCCAGAGCACCGAAAGAAAAGGGGGACAGAGCGCCCCAAGCAGCAAAACCACCAGCTACAGCACCGCACCCCGAGCTTGAACAGGGGCTCAGCACTGCCCGGCTGAAGACAGCTGCTTCTGCAGGGAGGAGTCTGGTGGGTTAAATGCTGGCCTACTAACTAAAAGGTGATCAGTTTGACTCCTCAGAGAAAGATAAGACCTGATTCCATTAAGATTTACAGCCTCAGAATCTTGGGTGGAGGGAAGGAAAGTGAGAGGGAGGGAGAGAAGGAGGGAGGATGGAGGGTGGGATGGAGGATGGATATGGGAGGAGAGAGGATGGAGAGTAGATGGGTCAAAGGATCAAGGGAGGAGAGACACACAAACACGG
>NW_006400039.1:186414-201163 GCF_000299155.1 Elephantulus edwardii | reverse complement strand
GGAGGACAGAAGGGAGAAGGGAGGGTGGGTAGAGGAGGGAGGGAGGAGGGAAGGTGAATGGATGACGGAGGAGGGTAGATGGAAGAGGGAGGAGGGAGGGTGGATGGAGGAGGGAGGAAGGTGGATGGAAAAGGGAGGAGGGTGGATGGGTGAGGGAGGAGGGAGGGTGGATGGAAGAGGGAAGAGGGTGGATGGATGATGAAGGAGGAGGGAGGGTGGGAGAAAGTTGAGCATCAGAGGCTGTGAGGCCTCACGTGAAGGGCGGGCAGGGGCCTGTCAGTGTCCAGCAGGAGGAGGCTAGTCCCAGGTGAGCACACACAGCAGGCCGTGGCTGTTTGGGTCAAGGCTGCCCGTCTTCTCAGAGGTGAGTGGCTCAGAGCTGGAACGTCCTGGGAGGAGGAAGGCCCTCTGTTTATTTTGGAAACTTGGGCAGGAGGCCGGGGCAGGAGAACTGGATGCTATCTATAAACACACTTGGGCAGGCCTGGGATTAAGTCAGTCCATCAAGGTCACTGAAGCCAGCCCCAGGACAGCAAAATCAACCTGCAATGATTCCCACTGCCTGAAGTGGCTGAACAGAGCGTAGCTGAGTGACCAGTAAGTCTGACCACTCACAGGCTCCTGGAGTCAGAGGTCAGCACTGAACAACACACTTGCCCTCGGGCCACAGGGAGGAGGCAGCCCGGGGACAATGAGGACAGGCAGTCCCAACTCCAAGGAGCACATAGAGCACATGGGATGGATTAGGGGGCCAGACAGGAGCGGGGCCAACACATCAGGGGATACATATAGCCCAGCACATCCAGGGACACGGGCAGGCTGAGCTGCTGCATTTAGCAAAAGCCCTCCGGGATCTTCAAGGAGGAAAGGGCAGAAGAGTCGGCCCCACGTAAACCGGCCAAGCCGGCTCCAGGTCCATGCAGTTCCTTTAAGGCGAGGCCGAGGCTGTGGCTCCCTCTGAATGAGGCATGGCAGGGACCAGCCGCTGGAGGGAGACCACACTTGGGGGGGGAGGGGGCTGGCAGAGAAAAAGGGAACCCTTCAATGGCATGGCCGGTCACCACCGAGAGCACTGCAGCCAAGAGGACATGCATGTGTCCTGTTGTGTCACCGTGGGCCGGGCCAAGCGGGCAGCCACCATCCACTGCACCACCGGGCCAATTCTTCATCAATTAGGGAAATTCTACAGCAGGGGGATGGTGCCTCTCCCCCAGCACTAAGGCTCGTGTCATGTGACTCTGGTCACCTCACAACCAATCACAGTGGCTGTGAGCCACAAGGCCTGACCCATGCTGGATGTCCCTGTTCCTGTGGCCGCATCACTTCAATCCCACTACTGTTTTACCGTAGAATCTTCTATCTGCTGTCCACTCACTTCAGGCAGGATTTGGGGCGAGACACTGATGTGAACTCAAATGGTATGTGTCTTTTCTGATACTTCTTTTCCTCACAATTTGAAGAAATGCAACCAAAATAAATGCCAGGATTGTGAGGGTGCGGGGCTGTAAAGCGGAGACCCCGGTGGTTCACGCAGTCCCCTTGACTGCCACTCATCAAAGGCTGTGGGCCAAGGTCTCGGAGAGAGGCCCTCGGAGGGCAGCCTGGCATCCTCCACGGAAGGGCCTTCGGAGACGGGCCATGAAGCGGCATCCACTCACGGCGTGCAGCAGACAAGAAGGGTGCACCCCTGGACCTAGAGGCGGGCCCAGCCAAGCCCTCCACGGTGGCAGCAGGAAGCTCTGATCCCGCCCGCGCCATGGGCTTCATCAGGGAAATCTCGGCCCTCTGAGAAGTGGGGGTGGTGAGGCACCATCTCACGTACTCAGGCGTTGTCAGAAGGGACCAGTCCCTGCAGGAAGGCATCATGCTGGGGAAAGGAGAGGTCAGCAAAAAGGGGCAGACTCTCAGGATGTCCCAGCAGCTGAAACAGTGGGCCAAGCGTGGACACGTGGGCACGTGGGGCCCAGGAGGCTCTGCCCTTAGGAGCTGGGGCCAGCAGCTAACAACTGAAAGCTCAGACAGCGGGCTTTTAAAGTCGCAGTTAATATAAATAAACATTTCACTCTTTCATATGTTCCTATAAAACCCAGTTAACAAAGAAATTTAAACAAACCAATCTTCCCCACAGAAATGACGACACAGGCAGACCCGTCTCTCATGCAGATCCGCTCTGCACCCAAACCACGGGTGAGCCTGCCCGTCAGCTTGGGGGCTGAGCCCTCAGTCACGGAGCCTCGGGGCAGGGAGGTAACGGGGGGGCCTGAAGGGCTGCCCTGGGGACAGCCTAAGTGTAGGTTCAGATCACTGGTCAGCCGGGGAGACAGGAGGCAGGATGCATGGAGTGAGCTGAGACCAAGGGCTGGGAGAGAGCAGACTGTCAGGCTTCCGAATGGGGCCACACTGACCTTCGGTCTGTCTCTCACCTTCTGAGGCACCCCGTGACAATCAGGTGACACACTTCCAGGACAATGACCAGCTCCAACTGTCCGTCCTGCCCATCTGACCATCCAGCCCAACAGTGGGCCAGAGCTCAGCTGGGCGGCCGGTTCAAACCCCAGCCTTGCCTTCCAGCTGAGTGGTCTGGGCCAGCAGGGCACGGGGAGTGACAGTACCCTTTCCTTGCTCGGGTTATGTGCGGGGTGGGGGTGGGTGTTAAAGAACCAGAACCCAGCCCACCGTGATCCAGCCGATTCCAACCCACTGGACCCTGCAGGATTCCCAGGCTGTAACCCTATGGAAGCAGGCAGTGTCCATGGAATCCAGCCGGCAGGCCTGAACTGCTCACCTTCTGGTTGGCTGCCGAATACCTTAACCACGAGCCCCAGCACCCCCCTTTGCCAGCTGGATTAGTGACTGCAAAGTGCACAGAACAGGTAAAAACCAGACTCCACCCTGCACCGTCTGTGCACGGATGGCACCAGGGAACAGCAGACACTCAGGCCCGGGCCTGGCACAGTCCCTGGCGAGGCACCAGGTCAGAAAACAGCTGGTGGTCACCTGATACCACTGGAGCCCCACAAGAAAGACAAAGCTTGTGAGGGTCCAAGCAAGATGGACATAACACCAACAGAAGGCAGCAGCAACCTGAGAGAAGCTTCTAGAAACAGGCGGAGTCACCCTGCTAGCAAGCGAGGCTGCCTCAGAGAGACTACAGCCTCAGAGTCCTGACCTCACAACCCCCCTGCAGGGTTGAGTGACCTGAGGTGGCTGCAGGCACCTTGAGGTCTGCCTGGGGCCCCAGATTCAGAGGTGCTGACCTTTTCCGGCCTGAGGCTGTGGGGCCATGCAGAGCCCAGGTCCCGGGTCCCCAACTCCTTCTTCCAACATATGACCCAAGACCTCGCCACAGCAAGTCTGGCACCCCTAACTGAGAACAGCTAGAGACATTTAAGGGAACCCCGTCCTTAGTCCCATCCCTTCCCAAGAGTCCCCAGAGTCAGGCGCTGGGCCTGCAATGGAGCCAAGCCAGTCCCTCCATCAACTAGAGCCAGCCCTGCTCCCTGTCCCCTGCCCCCCTGCCCTTGCCCCCTGCCCCTAAGAGCCTCAGTGTGGGCAAGGCAACGCCCAGGACCAGGCCTCGTGGGGGTCACTGGCACCCACACCTCCTTCATCCCTCAAAAAGTGCATTTCTGAGAAGGATGAGGTGAGCCAGCCCTTTGGGAGACACTGGGGCCAGGACACTGTGTCTGTGTCCTCAGTCCCCACGGAAAGCGAACCCAGGGGGCACCCGTCACAGGCTCAGAGCTACAGAGACGCACAGCGCTGGCTGGCCAAATGCTGCTGACCACCCAGTACCAGCCCCGAGTCCACTGGTGGCCGCCCAGCCACCGGACCCTCGGTCACCCCTGGGGTGCTGGAGTGGACAGGGAGGTGGCGGGCTCCTGTCATATGGGTGAAGCAGAGCCAGGAGGCAGGCAAGCCCACCGTGAGCAGCCCCACAGCCTCCATCCCCTCCCCTGAGGAGCCTCGCCAGAACCAAGGAACAGAGATTCTGGAGAGGAACAAGGAGCTCTGTTGGCAGTGCTGAAATGCATGGTTGCTAATCAAAGGTCAGCGGTTCAAGGCCACCAGCTGCTCATCAGGAGACAGATATGGTCAGATGCCACCAAGTGTCCCTGAACTCGCAGTGTCCCACGTCCAAGAGAAGACACATCTGCTCCTGCGCCCGCCAATGGCAGTGCCGGGGGGCTGAGCGGTGAGCGTCGGAACAGCCAGAGCAGGACACCATGCGTGGCACCCCAGTCACGTCCTACAGTCACACACACCTGTCACCTACCAGGAGGCCCCTCACTGAGTGCCATGTGGGAGAAAGTACACTTGGCACAAACTGAAGCCCACCCCTCACGTCAGTGCGGATGACCCTGGAGGGTCTCCATGGCTGTGAATCCCAACAGGGCCCAATGCCTCCTCTTCCCCATGGGGCAGCCGGTGGATCTGAGCCACCAAGTCCTCAGTTAGTGGTCCAGTACGTAACACACTGCACCACCAGGGCGCCTTGGCACAAGCCCACAGGTGCTAAGTTCACTCAGTTCTTGAGGCAAGGTGGGTTGGTCATGTCCCATCACCTCATGTCCCTCGAGATAAACCAGCCATGGGGCTGAGGTCTCTTCCCGTTTTGTTTCCCTCCAGAGAGCTCTTTATTTTGGGGTGTCTCATACTAGCCTGTCCCCAAGAGCACATGAGCCTTGCTTTGACACCCAGAGGCCGAGGTCAATGCCTGGGAATGACAGCCTCTGTCCTTCTGCACTAAGGTGCTGTCTGTCTGCACACACCTGTCACACAACCCTAACCCTAGGCATCTCCCAAGGGGTTCCTAGCATACACAGGTGTGTGTAAACACACGTACACAAGCTCTCACATATCTGTGCACTCACAGATACACAGTCTCACACGTACACCCACGTACACACACATGCTATCACGCCTGTACTCACACGCACGCACACGTATGTTCAAGCTGACATGCGTATAGCTTTCTAGATCCACACACAGGCATGCTCACACACGTGCACCTGTGTATGTGTGTGCACCTTCACACAGACCCTAATTACATTCATACGTGCACACACACTCACACATATGCACACTGGCACACACCATAGCTAGGCTCATCTACTCCCATGTGCACGTCCTCTCCTGTGGGTACCTCTGCATGCATGCACACATACACACACTTGAGCAGGCATGTACACTGACAGGCACACGCCTGTGCACACTTACTCAATGGTACAGTTTCCCTCACAGGACAAGCACACACGGAACTCTCACATAAACATGCTCATGCATGCATTCATACACATTTACACACCCCAACAGGGTCGCACGCGTGTGATCACACAAGCACACTGCTGCACGTGGTCGCACGCATGCACACTCACACTACATTTGCACACATGCTTTCTAGTCCAAAGTCTGGGAGTATCAGGGGCTCCGGCATCTTCAGGGAGCAGGGAAAGGCAGGGTCTTTCTGAAGCAGGCCGGCAGACCCCAGCTCTCCGCACAGCCGAGCGGGAACAGGGAGCCGGCTCGATGGGCTCCGATAAGCAGGAATAAAGGAGGGAAGGAAGGGTGCGTGACTCTGCCACTCGGGCTGCATTTAGCAGACAGGGATCCATCGAGAGGCCCCTGGGCACACACAGCCCTCTTTGTTGTAGGAAAGGTGGCTGGCACCCATAAAAACCAGGCCTGAAGCCCAGAGCAAACGGAGTTGCTGGGATCTGAGGCTGAGATATGAGGCCAGCTGACAGGGATTGTTCTAGAAACACGCGGCTGTTAGTGGAGATTTGGCACTTGGAGGACACAGGTGCAGGCACATGGTCGTCAGGAAGCGAGAGGGAGGACGGTCGGGAGAGATGGGGGGACGAGCAGCCACTGGACCCCAACAGGATGACCCAAGCACAGATCCAGAGCATGGCACACAGCTCAGCCCAGCAGCCAGTCTTGCCAATAACGGCGGGCTTCCCATGCCCATGGCCCCCGACAACTGTTGGCCCCTCACACTGTAACTGTCTGTGACCCCCGACACACCAGGGTGCTTATTAAGCAGAAAGGCCAAAGCCGAGTCATGAGTGGGTGTGGATGTGGGCCCTGTGCCATCACCGGAGAGTGACCCACCTCTCCAGCTGTCCCCCGTCTGTCTCCCAGACACCAGGGCTCAATGAGGCTTCAGGAGCCTGGGGCTGGCTCACAGGGGCTGGCACACAGGGGCTGGCTCACAGGGGCTGGCACACAGGGCTGGCACACAGGGGCTGGCACACAGGGTCACCTCAGGGCGGAATCCTAGAGAGAGGAGGCTCCCTACCAGGACCCCAGCCTTGCAATCCCCCAGTTTTCCTTTATAGCTGCAGCAAGGGTCCCTCTCACAGAGGCCGGCAGGCCCTGATCATCCTCCCCACCAGGGGTCTGTGATCCTGCCTTCGCATTCCTGAGGGAAGCTTCTCCTGGCCCTGTCTCCCCAAGAGGGGTCTCATCTCCTCAGCCCTCCTGGTCGGCGCTCATTAGGACTCGAAAGGCTGCCTGCACTGCAGTCAGGGATAAACCCTGATGGAGCACCAGCACCCACAGAACAAACGCTTCGGTCAAAAGAATGACTCTCTAATGGTGGAAAGTCATGTTGGGTAGTTTTTACAACCTATCAGATTTCAGAGCTCACTGTGGGATGCACAGAAAGCTCATTTTTTGTTAGAAGGATTTTTTAATGTTCACAAGAGATAGAACCATCACTTTTCATAAACTACATGGGTAGACAGGCTCCAACGTAGCATCAGCAGCAACGTGAAAAGAAAACTCACATCTCTCAGGGCCAGGACCACCACGCCGAGGGCCGGGGCCTGCACCACCAACCACGCCGAGGGCCCCGGGGCCTGCACCACCAACCACGCCGAGGGCCCCGGGGCCTGCACCACCAACCACGCCGAGGCCCAGGGCCACCACCACCAACCACGCCGAGGGCCCAGGGCCACCACCACGCCATGAGCCCGGGGCCACCACCACCAACCACGCCGAGGGCCCCAGGGCCTGCACCACCAACCACGCCGAGGGCCCGGAGCCACCACCACCACCAACCACGCCGAGGCCCTGGGGCCTGCACCACCGCCTCCTCACAGCCAGCCCTGGGCCTTGTCCCCACATTCCCCCGGGACTTTTCCTGAGAAGTAAACTGAGGCTGAGGGGGAAGAACCGACCCCAATGGAGCTGAGACAATGACAAGTGACAATCCTGAAAGAGAGCAGAGCCAGAGCCCTGGCAGGAGCCAGACCCACAACTGTCCACATGGCCATGGGGGTTGTGGGGGGACATGGGGATAGTGGGAGGAGACATGGGACAGTGGGGGGACACAGGGAGAACGAGAGTAGTTATACAGCCTTTACAAACACTGTATCCCTCAGCTGCCTTTTCATTAAGGGCCACAAGCTGACAGCCACCCCCACCCCAACCCACTGCAGTGACTGGTCCCCTAGTCCTGCAGCCACCCACTCCCCCTCAGGTCACACCCACATCCACGTCCACCTGCCCTGTCCTTACTCAACTGACCCTACTTCCCATCCCTTTCAGCTGAGACTGCCCCACACCCTGGCTCGTCCCCCACCCTGGCTTAGCGTCCCCCACCCCAGCCTAAGGTTGCTTCCCAAGGGACACAGGCTCCTACAGCCCTCTTCCCGCCCTTCTCTGCAGGGCCCAGCAATTTCTCATTTCCCTGCTTCACCAACCTCTTGCCCCAACGTGACTGGGATTCTAACGCCATTAAACATGATTTCATTTGCTTTTCCTAATGATTCGCCCACAGTATTAGGATCTTTCCTTTTCCACTTGAAAGACATCGAGGGGTGAAATCACCAGTTAAATTAATAGGAAATCATTAGACATCTGAGAGGGTTTGGGGGCCTTGAGCTTGTCTGGAAGTTATTCTTAAACAAAGGAGGTGCCTGGTCTCCAGGACAAAAAGACAAAAAGGAGAAAGGGGCTCCCGAGTGTGAGAGCACCTCATTTCTGCGTTTACACAGCTGGCTGCCCACTCCCAGCACCAAGAGCCGGGGATCCAGGCCAGAGAAGAGGCTCCAGCCCCTCCAGCCCTCCTGTGCATCAGCGGCGGCACGGTACGCCTCACCCCACGCTGGGCTGATGGCAGCATCACAGTCAAGGGCTGTGGGCACCATCGGGAACGGCTGCATCTCACCTGGACCCACGATCACTGGGGAGCTCTGAGGGCCTAGAGCTGGGCACCCGCACTGCACATGGTTTGAACCCCCAGCTGCTCTGCTGGAGAGAGATGTCCAGTCGTCTCCTGTGACATTTACTGCCCCTGAAAACCGGCTCGATGGTAACAACAACAACTGCACTGGGCAAATCTGTAAAAGATCTCAGTGAACCTGACCAAGCCATTCACAGTACATTCAAATGTTTCATATGCAAGAGGAACTGGGGCAAGGAGCGAGGAAGCGCAAAGAGGGGTCGTGACGGCGTTGACTGTGCCATGCGGAGCCGGCTGGGAAGGGGCACAGCCAGAGGCTCCTGAGGACAGAGGACGGTGACACTCCACACGCTCGGGATGTGTCATCAGAAGGGCCAATCCCTGTGGAAGGACCTCCTGCCTGGTAAGGAGGCTCGGAGAGAAGAGGAAGGCCCTCCCGGGGGATGGACGGACGCCCGGGTGATGGACAAACGGGCAGCCTGGAGGGAGCGAAGGCTGGCGGTGAGGATGGTGCCGGGCTGGGGAGCACTCTGCATCCACACTCACCAGCACCCAACAACAAGGTGACCTCCTTGTTGTTTCTACTCAGCAGGTGACGCCCCTGTCACCCCTGCGAGGTTGCCTGTAGCCACGGCTGCTGTTTTTCTCACTGTTCTGAAGCGTCACAGGGTCGACAACTCTCGACAACCCACGTGGTGGCAACGCCAGGACTGCAGGGCAGGATTCTGTACAACACACACGGTCAGACTTGACTCCACGTCGTCACGGGGTGGATTTGAACCAACAACCTTTTGGTTAGGAGCTGGGCACTCTGCCAACTGCTCTTTGGTGTTTTGTATATAGGGAATCCAGGAGCCCTGTTGTTGTGCCGAAAGGTTGGCAGTTCAAATCCACTAGCTGCCACAAAGAGAAAGCCAGGCAGTCTCCTCCCATTAATGCTCTGTAGTCGCAGGACCCAACGGAGGGTCACGGAGTCGGAAGTCATCATAAACACAGAAGCAGGACGACCAGAATCAGCTGTCTGCGGCCAGAGCCATGCTCCCAAGCCTGGGACCCGCAGGCTCCGAGCACCCACTGAGGTGCCCCCACTGCACCCCACTCCCTTCTTCTTTCTCCTCCTCTCTGACCAGCTCCGGCACCTCGCCCTGGCTGCCACATCTCCGTGACGCTCCCCACTCCTCACTGGAGGGCAGGCCTTCCACAGGCCAGGACTCCAGCAGCCCCGCAGAGCAGACAGGAGCAGGAAGAGAACCCTGCACTTCCTTCACCCACAGGGACCCCGCAAGCTATGACGTCAGGTCCCACGGGTACCAGGGGCCTCTGAGTACCGCTTGTGGGGGTGTGCCCAGAGCCCCGCCATGGGTAGAGGGGGCCTGGAATCGGCAGCCCCCAGCCCAGGGTCCTGCTGTCCCCAGTGGCCCGACAGCTGTGGGACTTCCTGCCTTTCTCAGCCCGGGCCCAGGGCTAATGCTGGGGAAGGGAGGGGCGACCCCGAATTTTTCTCGCACATTCTTGAGCATTCCTCCAGGGCTGGGAGGGGACGGTGACCAGCTGCCTCTGCCACCAGCTAAAATATTTCCGTCTCAGGTCCAAGAGGAATGCAGACGGAGCTGGTCGGAGCAGCGTCTCGGCAGTTGCCCCCACCTTCCGTCCTCCCCGTGCCCACCTCACTCACAGGCCCACTCTGACTAGCCTGTGTCAGGGCAGCAGGGCCAGGGAGACCCCAGGTGTAGGAACAGGAGCCGACAGGACTCATCCTGTCCTGGGGCTGCCATCACAAAGCACGCGGAAGAGGGAGGTTCTGACACAGCTCCCAGGCAAGGGAGGGCCTGTCGGCCAGGTGAGCGGGGTCCTCATCTGGGTGAACAATGGAAAACAGCTCCCACAGGCACAGAGAAGCACCAGTCGGCCGTGCTCACCTGGCCAGCACGTCCCTGTCCCCGTGCCCAGCAGGGCTGTGATTTGATCAGAGGCTCTGTGTCCGAGGCTCCTATGGGGCTGCAGAGGGGAGGTGCCAGAAGACCTGGGAGCAGGGACCCTGATGGGGTCACGCTCTTTGAAACTGCTCCCACAGATCAGCAAACAAACACAGGTGAGCCCGTCCCTGCCAGGGACCCCGATCTAAACAGAAGCTTTGATGGTGCAGAAAGGAGCTGTGAGGCTGGAGGGAGAGGTGCAGCCCCCCCAGAAGCAGACCTCAGATGTGACGTAACTGCTCACCAGCAGATGAGGTCAACTCCAGCTCACCTGGCTCACCACGTCCCCCTCCCCAACAGGGACTCCAAGGACCAGGGGGCGCCACTCAGGCTCAGGCCCTCTGCCCGGGAGCAGGCTTTGAACTCACTGCTCCCACCTCCCCATGTCCACCTCCCCTTATCCCCCCCACAAGGCAGCCAACAGCGGGAGGTATGGGCCATGCAGGCAGCAGCTGGGTGAGAGGGGCTTAACCAGGGCTGTGGTGTCCAAGGCTGTGCTGAGTGGGACAGTCACAGCTCCGCCTAGGGCGCTGAGGTAGCCTTGGGCCCACAGGGCTTTCTCCTCTACAAAATCCACTCAGTACCCCAGCAGGCCACCACATGCTGAGTGCCACTGTCCCTTCCCACTCCTCTGAGGAGTCAGCACGGAGAAGCACTCACATCCAGCGGATGGAGGTCCTACAGTCCACCCCTCAGCATGGTGGGCCTCAGTGCTGTCCGGACTGCAAACCTCCGGGCCCCCCACCCCCACCCCTGCTCCTCCAGCGCTCCACCCCGGAGCTGTGCAGGCTCCCCAGAGCCCAGCAAGTACAAGGCCGCCTGCGATGCAAGTCCCAGCAGGCCCACAAAGCCACCTTCTTCTCGGAAATGAAGCCCGAGGCACCGACAAGGCGTGTCTAACCGCGAGCACAGTTACTCATTAACCTGGGTCCTTCCAGCACCACCAGCGTCCAGGGCTCCAGCATCCGGGCTGCTGCTGGAGGGCAGGTGTGCCTCCCTGATAAAGACAGCTGCATCCACAGAACCTCCCGCGGCTGCAGCCGGCCCACTGCACATGCCTGGGCACACCAGGGCCCCTGCACCCTGCTCTGCCTCCCTCCTGCTCCCTCTCCCTGCCCCCATATACACACACATAAATACACAGGCACACACACATACATGTAAGTACATGTGCATAGACGATCAGTGGTCACTGTGTGCAGAACTGACCCACAGCTGACCCTCCAGCTAGTTTTCAGAGGCAGTTAATCGCACCAAGAGAACAAGGTCCATCTTTTCTCTGGTAGAGCAGCTGGTGGATTCAAATCAGGTTCCTTTGAGTTGGTAACACAACTCTTTTCCCCTAAGCCATAGACATACAAATAGGTAGGTAGGTAGGTAGATGGATATGTGGGTAGAGAGACAGACAGGCAGGCAGGTAGGTAGTAGGTAGGTAGACAGACAGACAGGTAAACGTAGGTAGATAGGTACGTAGGTAGGTAGAAAGACAGGTAGGTAGGTAGTTAGGCAGGCAGGTAGACAGACAGGCAGGCAGGCAGGTAGGTAGGTAGGTAGGAAGGAAGACAGGGGGGGTAGGTAAAATAAACTGCTCTTTAGATGATTCTGACTCCTGGCAACCCCCGATCTGATTTCCAAGAGTTTCAATCACTGCAGGAGGAAACCATCCATCTTTTCTCTGAGGACCGTTGGTGGATTTGAACTGTTGACTTCCTGATGGACTGGAGTCTGGCAGTTACACACTGCACCACCTGAGCTCCTCATGCATGTATGGATTTACTAATTTCACCACCCCCACCCCCAGAGAACTCAGCCTAGGACATGATTCATAACAGGCCCGGAAGTGACCCCTCATGCCTGATGTCCTTTATCCTAACGAGATACAGCATCTGCCACAGCACAGACAGACTGAAGGCATGATGCTGACTGAAGGAAACAAGACGGAAAGGCCACGTGCTGATTCCATTTATAGGAAGCGTCCGGGTGGCCAAATCCACAGAGACAAGGGACAGGGCAGTATCTGCCGGGGGGCAGGAGGTCCAGGGTCAACTCGGGTGACGAGAAAACAGTGGCGCTGGAGTGAGCGTGAGGTGGGGGCCACGCTGCAGCGTGATGGTCCTGGTCGTCACGTGTCATACACTTTAAATAATTAGCACTGTAAATGTTATGTCTGCAGGCATGCCCTGGAGATAGTGCAGGCTCAGTTCCAGACCCCTGCGACCGCGCGAGTCACATGAATTCTCTGGTGTCCAAGTGCATGTGAACATTATGTCGACACCTTACTGCATGAAACGCACCGAGGCATGATGGCACAGCCTGAGGTTCGGTGAGAATGGCCAGAACGTGACAGGGCCAAGCGGCGGAGGCTGCTGGGAAATGACACCAGCTGCCTATCCATGCAGCAGTACCTCAAGACTTCAATCTGCAGTTTAAAAAATACTGCAGTATCTGAAAAGCACAATAAAACAAGGCACAATTAAAAAGAAAAATGGGGAGAAAAAGACTTTAGAGTCCCAACAGGGTATGGGTTCAAGGCTCCAGCCCCAGCCCCTGTGATCCAGGCTCTGCAGAGGCCATTAGCCACAGGGGAACACACTCAAGAGTCAAGAAGTGATACTTTGTTTCAATTCATTGTTTACTTTTTGACCTTCTTTCTTCCATCTTTCTGAATCTCATTCAGCTTCCTTCTCTGCAACCATCAAACTGTCAGACTTCAATAGACACTAAGACTGTCTCCAGGCACTGGGGAAACAATTAGCCAATTAAAACTTAATTAACTGTGGGTATAGACAAAAAAAATAATAATAAAACTGAGTTGGCAGGCAGGCTGGCTGCAGGAGGAGCAGCTGGGCAAACCCAGGCTCTCATCCCTGGGCTGGGGGGTCGCACCGGAAGTCAACACTGAGGCGGAAGCACGTTGGGGACACTTGTGTCCCCAGAGGCGTGTGGTGCAGCCTAGCCAGATACTGTGAGCGTGGCCTTTTGGGTAAAGCGGGATTTCTGTGAAGGTCTACCAGCTAAGCAATCTGAAGTCGTGTAGGATCCAGCCCCAGCCCCTCACACAGGTGGCTTACACAGCGGGGGCAGGGACATGACAGGGCACACACATCTTGAAGCTAGCTAGAACAGCAAGATGGACACTGGCCACCAGAAACTAGGAGTGAGAGGGTGGTGGTCAGCATTCTCGAGCACGCATGGATCTGTCTGTGTGTCTTCTGAGGGTGCACATACCTCCCCATGTCTCCTGTCTGAGAAGGTGTGTGTCTTCTGAGGGTGTACCCACGCCCAAGACTCCCATCTGTGACTGTGTGTGTGTGTGTGTGTGTGTGTGTGTGTGTGTGTGTGTGTCTTCTGAGGGTGCATCCCCCAATTGTCCCCCAGTGTCATGTTCTGAGAGTAGGTGGCCATGATGATTACTTGAGCTGGCAGATGAAGGAAGGGCTGATCTACCAGCCAGTGAGGGGCCTGCCAGCAGCCTCTTTTAATGGGGTGTGGAGAGCATGCGGCACAGACTGGAACACAGACAGCATTAGGTTGAGGGACAGGGAGCCCAGCACAGCCTCAACCTGCGTCCCCAGGCCTCCAGAAGCAAACCCTGAGCTCAAGCAAACACCTGGGGTGAACTATGCAGCCTCTGGGCACCCAAGGGGTGAGGATTGCTACATCAGGGGTACTGCTACCCACTATCCAAACAGGTCAAGACCGGGGAGCACAGACAACACTTGGGTCAGGGCTACAACAGGAGGTCACTGCCCACTGAGAAACTCCTAGACTCACTTGTCAAAACCCTGGCGAGGCAGAACACGGGCAGCTGGAGGAGGCGGGTGCCAGGTGGCCTGTCGGTCACCCACTCCTCCTGGACAGATGTAATAGCAACAGCAGGTGGAACACATCAGAAATGCGCCCAAGGACACAGCTCAGACCACAAACCCTCCTCCTGCAATTTCAGAGGCGAGACCCATCTTCAGACCCATTTCACAGATGGGCAAACCAAGGCTCCAAGAGGTAACACCATCTGGGGCTTAAGTCCAGCACTGCCTGGTTCCCAGAGTTCCCTGCTCCCGGATGTCACTCTTTTCCCCGTCCTCAGAGGTACCAGCAGCCTCCCATCTGGACTCCACGGTCACCCGAGTAGACTGAGGGCAGTGCAGCTGGGCCTGCACAAGGACAGGACCCTGGGATGGGGGAGCTGTGTCAGAACCAGAGCCCAGGGAGGGGCAGGAAGGTGATTGGCTTTACCACAGGGTACTAGGGGCAGGGGCTAAGCAGGCATGGGAGAAGGACCTTGACCACCACACCCAGGCAGATGCTTGGTGATGAGCCCAGCCCACAGGCTGACCTGAGGTCAGCAGCCAAGCCCTGGACAAGCCCAATCAAAATGCCACAGAGAGAACCGATACAAGGAAGCTGCTCCCCTGGGCTCTGCCCTCTTTGCCCACAGTCCTCCCTGTCCCACCCTCATCCCTCCCTCTCCCTCCTCCCTGCCCCGGCCCCTCCCTCCTCCCTGCCCCTCCCTCCTTGCTGCCCCAGCCCCTCCTTCCTCTCTGCCCCACCCCTCCCTCCTGCCCTGCCCCCCCTCCCTCCT
>NW_006400039.1:175747-186250 GCF_000299155.1 Elephantulus edwardii | reverse complement strand
CCCTCCCGGCCCCTGCCCCCTCTCCTCCCTGACCCCTCCCTACCTCTTCCCCTCATCCTGACTCCTGCCCCTCTCACCTCCTCTCTGCCTCCCAACCTGCCCCTTCCTCTCTACCTGCTCTCATTCCCTCTCTGCCCACCTCCTCCAGCCTCTGTGCCAGCCTAGCATCCTTGCTTCCCCCCTTCCCTCCAAGAATCAGGCCTGGCTGGAATCTACCCGAGGGATTATCCACACTGTGTTATTTGAGGAGACGTGAAGGCCCCTCCTGGCTTGGCCTCTTGCCTCCCTGCTGGCCTCTCACCCAGCTGAAGGCACCTGCCTCACCTGGGACAACAGGGAGGGAGGGGACAGGGTGAGCTGCAGGTCTCACATCAGCAGGAAGCCAGTGGCTGGTGGCTTGACAGACTGAGCTCAGCAGGATGGGCCCCACTGCATGCTGGCACGGGAGTCACTTCTAAGAGGTGACTGCCCATCTGCCCTGGACGTGCTGAGCCAGACCCGGCCGCTTCAGCAAGTCCCTCGGATGGGAAAGAAACAGTGGGCGCCAAACCCATCTAATTGAGGGCGTGCCTCACAGCCCCACAGCCGGCCTCGCCCACGGTCATCTGGTTAATTCTGCCCTCAATTAGGTTAAAGCCAACTAACTGGGATCCCTGTGCTGGGCACCGCCTGGTGGGCAGCACACAAAGGCAGTGTCGACTTCACAGGACCACATGGCCCTTGACTGGAGGGGCAGGGCCTGACTGGGGAAGAACGGGCAGTGCCTGGCCATCAAGACTGCTGCAGCCCTGCCAAGGCAGCAGCTTCCTGTCCTCAAATGGGGGTAGGCGGCCAGCATCCCAGCTCAAGCTGTCCACGAGGGGCCAGGCTGGGAGTGCCAAGATCGCTGACATCCGTGCCCTCCAAAGCCAAACTCAACCCACCACTGGCTGGTCCCTCGACTCACAGCTTCCCCACAGCGCAGGGCTGGTCACGGCTGCCCCACATGTCACAAGGCAGGGCTGAGAGAGTGGGGACTGGCTGCCAGGCCTTTATTCTGAGGCACCACTGGACGAGTCTGAACCACAAACCTTTCAGTGAGAAGCTGAGCGATGACTGCACCACCCAGTGCACTCGCTGCAGGATCCGAAGCCTCCCTCTCAGCTTCTCGACTGGCACGCTGCCCCCTTCGTCCCCACCCCGTGTGGCTGCCCAATAAGCCCTCCACACTCCTCCCATCCACTCTTCCTCACCATTCCCCTTGACAGCAGCGTGGCACTAGAGAAGCGAGGGGGGACTGATGTGTGCGCACGCGCACGCGCGCGCACACACACACACACACAGGGCAGAGGTCACCCAGACCTCAGGACGAACCCTGGTGACCTACGGACGGCTGTGCTGTCCCAAGCACGCCCACCCCGGGGAGCACGGGAAGCTTCCCAAATATGACCCGTGTGAGCTGAAACTTAATATCTTTAATGTGATCCTTCGGAAAAACACCAGGGGAGGCCGTCAAACGGCCAGCAGAGAACCTTCCGGAACCAGCCTCCTGGGCGCTATGTTGCTGCTAGAGTGTGTGGGTGACTTACCAAGATGAGGATCCTTACAAAAGGGGCCTGGAGCCCTTTCTCTGGCTCCTTATCAAAAGCCACACCACTAATGGGACTCAAGTACTGTTCTCCCAGTTACTGCCCAGCTCAGACCCCATGCCCACCTGGCACAGAGCCCTGTACCCCTCCACCCCCCCAAAGGCCTCTCTCCAGTAGGAGCTGCTGAAGAAGGAGGCAGGAGGAACTGTAGGCCAGCCTGGGGGGTCTCCCTCCTGCATGAGGGGTGCTCTCCGAGGGCTGGCTGTGTCTCACAGCCCAGAGGCCCAGAGGGTCCCCAGTGCACCTGCTCAGAACCACAGAGAACCTGACCCGTAGACGGCCCAGTTCACTCACTGAGCGCCCAGGGCCACAGAGAGCCTGGCCACAGACAGCCCGGGGCCACAGAGAGCCTGGCCATAGACAGCGTAGTTCACTCAGTGTCCAGGGTCACAGAGAGCCTGGCCACAGACAGCCCCGTTCACTGAGCGTCCAGGGCCACAGAGAGCCTGGCCACAGGCAGCGTAGTTCACTGAGCGCCCGGGGCCACAGAGAGCTGGGTCAAGCAAGAACTCAAAGCCACAAGGAGCCCAGTACATGGGGAAGCAGAGCTCAGAGGAACCTGAACCACAGCAAAGCTGCAGTCAGACAACCTGGAGCTACAGAGAAGCAGAACCAGAGTCCAGAACTACAGCAAACCTGGTCCACAGAGGACCCGGCCAACGCAGAGGGGCCCTCCTCGTGCTCGAGCTGACGACACAAATGCTCCCCAGACACCAGCAGGCTCTGCCCTGCCCGTCAGCCCCTACTGCCTTCAAGGAGGCAGGAAGGGTACCAGGGCAGCCTGGGGGGGCGGGGAGCCATCTTTGTTCTGTAAATGGGAAAGCTGCTGTCAGCATCAGCCTTCTGTCCACACTGATTCCGCCAAGAGGAAGGGATGGAGCCTCGTCTGTCATCACTTAGCAAATGGAACTGTTGTTGCGGTAATCACCTTATGACAGGCCACTCCCGGGCCACAGCTGGAGCAGGACCACTCAGCATCCTGGTAAGAGGAAGGAGTTCTTGAGATTTTGTTCATTGTTTTTCTTCTCTACAAGAGATTCATGGCAGCCAGCCTGGGTCCTTTTCTTCACTTCCTCCCTTTTGTAACAAACGCATAGTAAACTAAGTGCTTAAAGAAATAGAACAGGTAGCCGGCTGGATGGATTAGTGAATGAGAAGGATGATGGATGGATGGATGGATGGATGGGTAGATGGAGAGGAGGGATGAATGTGGAAAAGACTGGAAAGACAAGTAAGGAGGTGAAATAGACGAACAGGTAGGTGGATGAACAAGTGGGTGGATGGATGAGTGAGTGAATATGAGTGAACAGAGGGATGAATGAACAGATGAACAAATAGGTGGATGGATCAGTGAATGGATTGGTGGGTGTGTGGATGGATGGATGGATGGATGGGTGTGTGGGTAGATTGGTGGGGGGTGGATAGATGGATTGATGGATGGATACATGGATGCATAAGCGAGTAGATGGCTGAGTGAATAGATGAACGGATGGATAGATAGATGGATGGGCAGACAGATGAGAGACAGGGTGGATGAATGGAAAGGTGGGTAGACAGGTGAACAGGTTCAGTGTAGAGGCAGATGGGGGTGGGGTGAATAAAGAGAAACCTCTGCTCATCCCAAAAAATGACTCCAGAGAATGAAGGATTTGGGAAGGGAAGACAGCTATGGAGAAAATGAGCACCAAGAACCCTGGAGTCCGTGGAGCCTGAGGCCCCAGACACTCTAAGTCTGTCCCCAAGGCTGTCCCATCAGCCCCAATCCCAGACGAAGCCCGAGTCAGGCTCCACACCGACTCCCGGCAAGTGCTGTGCGTGGCACAGGCTGGAACCTGTGAGCACAGTGTGGCCCTCGGGAGATGCTTCAGGTCATTCAGGTCATCCACCGAGGAGCCAGGGCCTCTCCGGTTCTAGAGCTCTGGGTCAGGGATCGTCCAAGCTGGGCCCTCACACTCCTCGGGTGAGAGGGGCCCCAGGAAGAAGCCTAGGCCTGAGTCCCTCCAGCCAGAACCACCCCCAGAACCTCCTCTTCTGGTCCACAGGCACATGTGAGCGAGGACACACTGGCAGCACCCACCCTCTGCACTGCTCCCTAACACTGACTTCACGGGGGGCAGGAGGCTGGAACCCACTCTCTAGCAGCAGTGCAGCCTCACCCTGAACTTCCTGCATCCCCCGTGAGGTTAGACCAGACACCCCCGTGCAGCCCTGCAGTGTCTACCATCCACTTGGGGCAGGGGAGGGTCGACGCTTTGTGGTTCTGCTTCCCTGACCCGGAGAAGCCAGGAGGGCTGAGCAGAGCAGAACAGAGAAGAGCGGAGCAGAGTAGCCCAGCTCGGACAGGCGTCCACACAGGAGGAGCAATCCCAGCCCAAGCTTAGCAGACCTGCTTCATGCTCCATCAAAAGTGCCGACCACAGACCTACCCCACGGAGAGACACACCCGCGGTGATGTGGAAACACTGCACCAAGGGGAGCCGGGAGGAGGGCCAGGTGGGAACCCTGAACACAGATTCCCGGCCTTCCAGACAGAGGAGCCACCCCACACTCCACCCTGTCGCCTGGCAGACAAGCAGAAGGGCCAGGCAGCGAAGGACGACCCCACAAGGAACCTGCCACGCAGAACAATGAGCCATACGAGGCCACAGGGCAGTGCCGGCCCCAAGGAAAGCCCAGCAGGTAGAGGCAGGACAGGATGACAAACAGAGAGTCCCAGGAGGAGACACGAGTGCTGGTATAATAAGGGAATCACAGCCAAGAGCATGGAGCATAAACAAGGCACAGTAACAAAACAAAACGACATAAACTGTGAGAAAGAAACATCTGTTCATGAAAGCCGCCCCCTGTGATGCTGCAGGAGCACCAGAAGGTCCCGTCACCCCAACTTCCCTCAGAAGGGGCATTCCTCTTAGTTACAAATGGGGAAACTGAATCTCGGGTAAACCACAGCCAGTGAGACTAACCCCCGGCTGCTGGACCCCAGCGGCCACTTTTTTCTCCCAAAAGCCCAGATGCGATGACTTCAGAGCAAATCACAGAGTAAAAAAAAATAAGGCAGAGGCAGTGAATTCATGCTCCTGGGGGAGAAGCAACTCAGAGAAGGGTCAAAACGTCAGAGGACGTCGGCGATGCTGAGTGCAGATGGACAAGACTCGGAGAACGGTGCAAAAACTGCCAGTGGAAACTGTCAGGTCAGTGAATGTTCCGCTGCCCGGGTTCTTACCAACAGGGAAAGGATCCCATCTTAAACGATTAGGAAATCAGAGAAAGACACCGCTTCTTAGCAAAAGTTGGGGTTGTTTCTACCACACCTAGGAGGAGAGTACTCCTAACAGCAGGGTGGCCGCTTAATGAGCACCCACTACAGGTCAGGCACCCTGCCGAGCGGCCTCAGCCCCCCTCACTTCATGTTGCAGCCACCTCTCACAGCCTTAGAGACAAGGGCCAGGGCCACCATGTCACCAGGGGCTGCCCTGAAGGCAGCGGTGCACCGGCACACCCTCACCGGCACACCCTCACCCCTAGTCCCTGCTTCCCTGAGCCTCTGGGCCTCAGCAGCACCGAGGCCAAGGAGGAGCCAAGAGGCACAGCTCAGCTCAAGGACTGGGTGTGACCTCATTCTGGTGCTAGGCCGCAGCCCACCCTGAGATCCCTGGCAAGGACAGGCACCACCAATGACCATAAGTGGGCAGAGGTCAGCAGGCAGCAGCCCCAGGCTGCGTGTCACCTGAGCTGGAGCTTGGTTACCACATGGCGCCCGGGTTCCTGGGGCACACCACACCAGGGAGGGTTACCGGCGAGGCTCACGCCAAGTGCCTGCACTTCTTACATCATGCATTCAGCTGTGGTGAGCGAAAAGCCAATGAAATTACAGGCTGCAAAATGCTGTGCTAACCACTGGTCAGGGGCTGGGCCCGGCCACGGGCTTCCTGGCAATTCCCTGTGCAATTATCTTAAATACAGGTTGTGTGTGTGAGGGAGTGGGGGAGGGGGGATGAGTGTGAGGAGCTGGGGTAGGTGTGAGAGAGCAGGTAGTATGAAGTGTGGAGAGAGTGTGTCCGTGTGTGGAGAGGGGAGTGCACAAGAGGGGGTGTGTCTGCGAGTGTGCTGGGGAAATACATGTGAGTGTGTGTAGCTGAGGGGAGTGTGTGTGTTTGTTTACAGGAGTGTGTGGGGGTGGTGAGGATGTGAGAGTGTGAGTGTGCATGGGGGAGGCTATGTGGATGTGTGAGGTGGTGTTTACATGATGTGTCGGTGCATGAGGCTGTGAGTGTGTAAGGATGCATGAGTACATGGGTGAGTGTGTGCGCACACGGCTGCAGGTATGTGTGGGTGTGTATCTTTCAGCACCTGAGGGACACTGTGAGTGTGCACACGTGCGAACGTGTCAGCGAGCGTGGATTTGCACCAGCAGCGTCCACGTATGTATGTGAAGGTGTGAGTGCGGACGTGCGTGGACGTGTCTTTGAGAGTGAACATCAGTGAGAGAACGTGCACCGTGCCGACGCTGAGCCCGGCCAGCTGCCGCCGCCCCCGTGGAGGGCAAGGCCACGTGACAGGTCCCTGGCTCCGGCGCGGACACAGAAACACACCTGGATCACGGCCTCACTCCCCCGCTCGCTCAGGCTCGACCCATCAGAAGATCCAGATTCAAAACAAGCAGCCCAGACTCCTGTCCATTCGATCCATGAGACGCCCATTATCACATCCCAGGAAATCGTCCCAGCCCCCCTGGACCTCCCCAGGCAGCACCCACCCGAGCTCCGCCCAGCTCTCAGCCACAGCCACCCCATGACTGCTGCTTACTGAGAACTTGGGGAGGCCGTCAGAGTCCCTGCTCCAGTCAGAGGGGATCACATCGGAGTCCTCAGTTCCACACCCTACTGTGCCTGACACCTGCCCAGAACGCTGCTTAATCCAGGGGTGTGCTCGTTCTCCACCCCTGAGCAGGTGGGACAGGCACCCCTCATTTCCAGTTAACAGAGACTCAGGGGAAGCAAAGCTGGAGGGTCCTTGGGCTCCGTCCAAGTTCTGGGCCTCCCCTGCCCCAGTGGACCCAGAACACTTGACCTCAGCAGAACACTCTTCGGACACGTCAAGACCAAACAAACAGGCCGTCATGGGGGGTGGGGGGAGGCCAACAAAAGAGAGGGGACCTGTGTGGCGGAGCGATGCAGTGACCACAAGGGCCGCAGACACGCCCACCTGTTAGCATAAGGACTGTGGTAAAGAGGCCTCTCCAACAGGCCACAGGCAGACAGAGCCAACGGGCCTGTTGGGGAGGAGGAGATGGCCAGAGTGCCCTGCGGGAACCGGGACGGCAGGGCTGGGTCTCCTGGACTTTGGGCAAGTCAGGAAGAGAGGCCGATCTCTGGAGCGGGATGCCATGCTAGGAAAGCAGAGATCAGTGAAAAAGAGGCAGGGCCTCAAAGACACGGACTGACAGAGGGACTGACAGAGTGACTGTTAACGAGACTCAAGCATGGCAGAGGTGGGGGTACCGGCCCAGGCTGTACACAGGTAGCAAGAGTCAGCACCCTTCTGATGGCGCCTAACAAAGGGGTGAGGGCCAAGCTGGGGGCCACTGACAGCTACAGCATCCTCCCCACTGTGCGGGACAGCCACCTCGCCTTCCCGGCCACGGCCACGGCCAGCTCCACACCCTCGTGCTGGTACCACAACCCTGTCAGACACAGCAGATTCACTCCACTGCTTGAGACGCTGCCCACTCGGCCACCTGGCACTGAGGCGGGTCCCGGGCACCACGTGCAGTGACCACTGACGGAGCCACTCACCTTCCCAAAGTCCCGGACGTCAAAGAGGTCAAAGGGGTCGAAGAGCTCACTGTTGCGCAGCCCGAACTTGTCGTGACAAACCTTCAGGAAGGTCCGGATGTTCTTCAGACACAGGAACTGCGGGGAGAGGGCAGAGGGTTAGACTTCACCAGCACAGCCAAGAGATGTCAGGGTGGACACAGGCAAGGGGCAGGGCTGGGAGAGGAGACGCGGGGCCCATAGGGTGCATATGGGCAAGGGGCCAGGCTAGGAAAGGCGACCCTGGGCCCATGGGGCAGACATGGGCAAGGGGCCGGGCTGAGAAAGCACAGTCTGGGCCAATGAGATGGACGCGCTGGGTCCCTGGGGCGGATGCACCGGGTCCCTGGGGCGGACATGCCAGGCCCACAAGGTGCTACAAAGGCAAGGGGCCAGGCCAGTTGGCGGCATACAGGCAAGGGGCTGGACCAGGAGAGAAAAATCTCAGGCCCACAGGCAGCACATGGGCAAAGGGCCGGGCCCACGGGGCAGCACAAAGGTGAGGGACTGGGCCAGGAGAGGATGGACAGGCTGGGCCCATAGGGCAGCCCATGGGTGAAGGGCCAGGCTGGGAGAGGACAAACCAGGCCCTTTATAACCACAACTGGCCTGCTGCTCTCACCACCCCCCCAATCCGCAAGGCATGGAGATGTCCCCCCCACCCTTTGCTACAGGTCCTGCGGAGGTGCCCTGGTCACTTGGCCATTGTGGTGGCCCCCTCAGCCCATTCCAACTGTGATGCCATGGCTGACACCAAACATGTGTCACGCGGACCAGCAGGTCACCCTGCAGCACCCACAGCCTCAAGCCTACTCTGACCCACAGTGGCCCTGCAGGACAGCGGCAACTAAGCATCACCCCAATCGTCCACCCCACAGTGGATTCAAACTGCTGACCTCTCTGTTGCAATCAACATACAATGCACTGCGCCACCAGCTCTGCTTAACAATCCTATTCACTGCCATCACGGAGCTTTGATAGCCTAGTGGTAAGGAGCTGTGCTGCCAACCCAAAAGCACACAGTTCAAATCCCCACGCTTCTCTGTGAGAGAAAGAGGGGATAATCGTCCCCTGTACCTCAAAAATCTGCTGGAGGGTCAGCGATGGGTCGGCTCTGACCTGAGGGTACACAGCAAGCACCATCAAGTCAGCTCTGACCCAGCCGTGGGGTTCCTGAGTCTGTTCAGCACTCTCCTGCAGCGGACCTAGTGGATTTGAACTGCTGACCTTCCGGTTGATGAACCACTACACACCCTACGCCAAACTGATGTAACCTTGTCCTATCTAGCAGCAAAAGAGGTAAGTGACCAGGCTAAGAGGACAGGCCAGAACCAGGACCCACGAACAGGCTCAGCATCAACCAGGCAGCATCCAGCAAAGCCTGGTCCCGAGCCAGGGCGAATGAGCACTGCGCCACGCCCACCTGCAGGCTGCAGCGCACCACCCTGGCCCCCGCCTGGGGACCTTTGCTCTCTTGGGCCACCCTTCCATCCTAACTGGTCAGCCACTGGTCATAGTTTACAGAGCAGGAGCTCCTATCATTCCCCTGACACTCAAGTTGTCCAAGACTCAGCTGCCCTTCAGCATGGCTTCCACGTTCCCATCTTCAGAGCACACGCTCACATGGCGGCATCAGACATCCTTAGGGCCACGTGCACTTTTCCTAGACCAGTACTGGGGTCCTGTCCTCATAACCTGGGGCCTGGTATCCAAAAACAAGACTGGTGTCGGTGTGTTTGCAGGTGACACCTGTCATGACGCTGGGGCTTCTTACACAGGACAGCAGAGATCTGTTAACAGACATGACAGCGTGCATGCGGCCAGGTTGATTCTGGATCTCCACGGCCCTACAGGATGGAAGGCCCAAGGCGTCCGGGCTGAAATGTCAACAGGAGTGGACGGCAGAGTGTGTGTCTCCAAGAGCCTCTAGATGGGCTCAAACTGCCAACCTTACAGTTAGCAGTGGGCACCGGACCACTGTGACAGCAGAGCTCCCCAGCTACGTACTACCTCTCCATACCTGCAACCCCACAGTGCCCCCAAACCCCACGGTGCCCCAAGCCCCACGGTGCCTCAAAATCCCACGGTGCTCCACAGACCCACAGTGCCCCCAATCCCACAGTGCTTCACAACTCCATGGTGCCTTAAAACACCATGGTACCCCACAAACCCACGGTGCCCCACAATCCCATAGCATCTCTCAACCCCACAGCACCCCACAATTATACAGCCCCTCACAACACAATGCAAAACACAGGGTTCCTTGATTTTCACACCCTCCCCCCAAATGCTCATTTCCTCCGAGAGTGAGAAACACAGACCCCATCGCTCTGCTAGGTCTCTTTGTTCAATCTTGGAATATCCCTGAAGCCATTTCCGAATTGCTCCCCCACACTCGGAGAAGGACCAGCACAACAGCTGGAGCTCAGGATCTGTTTATTGTCCTTTCCCACATCTGAGGCTGGAGTCTAAACACTGTATCCACAGCCAGGCAGCTCTGCCCCCCAGGAGGCAGCAAGCTCATTTGAATACAGCTGGCTCGCTGATGCCCTCCGGTCAGGTGGTCCCTCCCGGAGTGTGTCTTTAAGTCCAATGTGCACAGAGCCACTAGGCTCGGTTCATATCTAATGTCAGTGACTCACATGTCTGTCTTAGTATACCGTATACAGCTGCATTTTTACACATCAGGAAAGATACATGCTAAAGCCTCATTACCACGATGATACTGTAACGATTATGTTTCCAGGGCATCCTAAAGAAACCTGCCTTTGGTATTATGAACTGCTTCTGTGTACATCAACCTTTTCAATATAACAGGATTTAGAGGGCTGGCTCCTAACTGTGGTTGGGCTGTGCACTAACTGTGCATGCGTGCGTGTGTGTGTGCGTGTGTGTAACAGGGTCCACATCCTTGTGTGGTTTCTCCCTCCCTGTAACGGGATCCACGTCATTGTGTGGTTTCTCCCTCCCTGTAACAGGGTCCACGTCGTTGTGTGGTTTCTCTCTCCCTGTAACAGGGTCCAAGTCGTTGTGTGGTTTCTCTCTCCCTGTAACAGGGTCCA
>NW_006400039.1:141147-175647 GCF_000299155.1 Elephantulus edwardii | reverse complement strand
GTCGTTGTGTGGTTTCTCTCTCCCTGTAACAGGGTCCAAGTCGTTGTGTGGTTTCTCTCTCCCTGTAACAGGGTCCACGTCGTTGTGTGGTTTCTCCCTCCCTGTAACGGGATCCACATCGTTGTGTGGTTTCTCTCCCTGTAACGGGGTCCACGTCGTTGTGTGGTTTCTCTCGCTGTAACGGGGTCCACGTCACTGTGTGGTTTCTCTCTCCCTGTAACGGGATCCACGTCGTTGTGTGGTTTCTCTCCCTATAACGGGATCCACGTCGTTGTGTGGTTTCTCCCTCCCTGTAACGGGATCCACGTCATTGTGTGGTTTCTCTCCCTCTAACGGGGTCCACCTCGTTCTCTGGGACTGTTCTCCCACCCTTGCTGAATTTAAGGGGTGGTGCACACTGGGAGCTCGGGCACCAAACTCTGTAGAGAGCTGTGTGGTTCACTTTTTTAATCCAGGAGCAGTTCCCAGGGTCAAAAATGGGTAATCTCCTGTGTGATCCACAACCTTCTAAACTCTTCAGACGGTCAGCGGACTTGGCTTTGACTCAGTGGCACTGTTCTGTACCATCAAGTCAGAAGTGACTCACAGCCGACCCTCCAGCAGGTTTTCAGAGGCTGTTAACGGCATGGGAGGGGACCACCCATCTCTCCCTTGGAACTGCTGGCAGATTCGAACCACAGGCCTTCAGGTAGACAGCGCAGCTCCTTACCACAAGGCCACTAGGGCTCCTGGTTTTTAATTGATAGCAGTGTAATTAAGTAATTCAGTTGTTAACGAAAAGGTCAGCTGTTCAAACACACCAGCAGATCCTCTGAAGAAATCTGGGCAGCCTCATCCAGTTAAAGCCCACATCTTTCTGATTCATCAAAACTAGCACAGCAGCAGTGTGTGTGGGATTTTGGTTGAGGATACAGAGGCAAAAGAATTCAGCTGTTAGCCTAAAGGTCAGTGGTTCGAGCCCCTCGTTGTGGGAGCAAATGGTCCAATGGGCCTCTGACCTCTAGGGTCATCGTAAGCTGGAATCAACCCAGTGACCCTGGGCTTGGCTTGGGCTCATGTGTGTCGCCATCTCATGCAGTCCCGACTAAGAAAAGGCTCCTTGAGGGACCACCCCCAGCCCACCAGCATCTGGTGGTCCAGGTTTCTGAGGGTTTTCTTAACAACCAGCAGTTACAGAGGTACCGCCTGCCCTCCGTCCTTCCTCCCATGGTCCTGCTCTTCATAGCCCCTTATGTGGGGGCGGTGTCAGCTCACACAGCCCGTGGACAGTCCACTCAGGGTGGTCACCCCGGCCGACCCTCCTGGCTCCACAGCCTTCACCCCATTCACAGCTCACACTGCTGCAACACCACCCAGCCAGGCCTGCCACTCCTGTGCTCCAAGCTTCAAAGAGCACCTCCCAGGAGTCTGCGTCCCTCACTCTCTGACCGACCCTGTCTTCCAGGGCCCGACGCTCCAGGTCAGTCACACAGACTCCCTGAGGGCCTCATGGTCTCTATCGGAGTCTGGGACCAGGGTATAGTCCAGAACGGCTGGTCCTTGAATCCCTCGAGGGCGGAGCCAGGCTGACCTCCACAGAACCCAGCACAGGGCAGTGAGTCTGGGGTGAGAGACCCTGAACTGGGGGACAGCACAGAGCCCACCAGCCCATCAGGTGCCCCTTCTGAGGTGCAAGGCCCTGGGTGCCTGTAGCACTGCGGGATGTGAAGGTGCCTGACCATGTGAGGCGTCCTGGGCTATGGCCCCTCATCAGTCACCGGCCCCATGCAGGGCCTGCAGCACTGGGATGCCACCAGTTACGTGCTGGCACTGCCCGTCTCATTTCTACCAGGCAACTCCTCTTACTCCTCCTCAGCCTCCCGTTTTAGAGTTAATGACACAGGACTCGGCCACAGTGACAGCAGGCAAAGCCCAGCTTCCGCCCTCAGCTCACGGCAGAGCCAGCACCCCTGCCCAACGGCACACCCAAGCACGCCTCCCCATGCATGTAGCCTTGGGGAGACGAACAGGACAGGCCTGGACTCCCAGCCTCAGGGTCACTGAGGACAGGCCAGCACTGGCCAGCCCACACCACTCACAGGACACTTCACTCCGCCGCATGGATGCCTCCCCCTCCTACAGGCACCTCACCTTCCAGGTAAGGAGCCCACTCCAGAAGGCGGCTGACCAGGGCCAGAACCATGTCTGCTTCAGAGCAGGCAGGGCTGCGGGAGGAGGGTCCTGAAGAGCAAACTGCAGGGCCTGGTTGGTGCACATGGCTCAGAAAGCCGTGGACAGTCCCAAGCCCTGTCAGGGAACAAGACCATACTTGGATGGGTCTCTGCAGATGTGACATGTCACAGGTCTCGGTGTCCTGTCGAAGTGGCCTCAAGGCCCTCTATGCCTTGTGACTGGCCTTGTCCTGGCCCATGGTGGTACAAAGAGTGGCCACCGTTCCACCAGCATGCCACAGTGACACATGGACTCCTGGAAGGTGTCTGGCCAACCAGCCCACATGGGTCAGCCTGGAAGGATGCCCAGGCAGGTCACTGCTCCTGGGTCCACAGAAGGCAGCCACTCACTTCCTGAGGGCACTCCATGGCAGTGTGGGATGTCGACTTCCTGGTCCCCAGGCCCCAGATTGGGGGAAGCTGGAAGGCTGGGCTTCCCCACACTCCACATGACCCCCTCATCCACAGCAGATATGGACAATGTGTCAGAAGCCCCAGACCCCACTGTCAGCCTCCAGTGCAATCAGTCTGGAACTGCATTAGCATGAGGATAGGTCCCTGGGCCTGGCTGGACGACCCAGCCAGACTCACAGTCATCTGTCACTCAGCTCCACCAAAACCCAGGCAGGGGCAGGAGAGGTCAGAGACCACATGCCCAGCAGGCCGGGAGGCATCCCACAAGCTCTGAGAGGCTTGGGCCTGGATCAGGAGGGCACCCTGGACCACACGTAAGCCTGTGTACAGCAGTTAGAATGGCGAGTTTGATTTTACATACACTCCACTACAATATCTTTTAAAAACCACTGGGCTCTGAGAGAGACAGGGCTCCTCATAATTCCACACCCTGAAGCAAAGTCTTTGATCAGAGTACCTCACACAGCCCTGCCAGCTGAGGTCTGAAAACACGGCTGGTGGGCAGATGCAAATGAGGTACCTGTGGTCCAACAAGGGGATTGGATAGTTTGTTAATACTGTAAATTACAAAACAACTATGAGATATCATCTCACCCCAGTTAGAATAGCAAAATTTAACAGAACAGCAAACAACAAATGTTGGCGAGGTTGTGGAGAAACTGGAACCCTTAATTCACTGTTGGTGGGAGTGTAAAATGGTGCAACCACTGTGGAAGGCGGTGTGGTGCTTTCTCAAAAAGTTGCAAATAGAGATACCATTTGACCCAGCAATTCCACTACTGGGAATATATCCCAAAGAGACCATAACTGCCACCCAAGCAGATAGATGCACACCCATGTTTGTCTCGGCTTTGTTCACAATAGCAAGGAGCTGGAAACAACCTAAGTGCCCATCAACAAACAAATGGATAGAGAAGCTGTGGTATATTCGCACAGTGGAATACTACACTGCATTGGAAAAAAAGGAACTCATGCAATATTATTCAAAATGGGTGACCCTGGAGGACATTATGCTGAATGAAGTATTACAGTCACAAAGGGGCAAATACTGCATGGTGCCACTGTTGTAAAACCAGACTGACATCAGGGGTTGGGGGAGACTGAGAAAGATGGGTTTAGTAATGTATACTGCATTGAAACAGAGGGAGAAAACTGTTTAAAAGGGATATGTGATTAGGTATTTTTGTCATGACAGGAGTCCAGCGTGAAGGCTGCATAGTGGAGTGGACCTGGGGGGAGGGATTGTAAAACAATGGAGGAACTTTTCTTTTACTTTTCAAAATGGGGGGGGGCAGGGAGAAAAGTGCAACAATGAATGAATGGAAATCCAAAGTCTCTAAATTGTCATCAAAATTAGTTTTAAAAAAAGTTTAAAAGTTAACTTTAAAAGATACTGTAAATAAGATGCCTGAAACATTTGTGACAGTTGTTTTGTTGTTGTTAGGTACCACTGATCAAGTACAACCCGCAACGACCCTATGGAAAATGGACTTGAACCCTGTCTTATCGTGTGCCATCCTCACCGTGTCTGACACACTCGAGCACTGACCCACTGCTGCAGCCACTGTGCCAATCCACCTGGTTGAGGATCTTCCTTTTTTCACCAACCCTCCACCTTTCCAAGCGTGATATTCCACTCCAAGGAACAGCCTCTCCTGGCAACACGCCCAAGGTATGTGAGAAGTTTTACCATCTTTGCCTCCAAGGAGCACTCTGGCTGCACCCTCTCCAAGACATACCACTTTGTTCTTTTGGCCGTCCATGGGATGTTCGGTATCCTTCACCACCATCATAGCTCAAAGGAATCAATTCTCCTTCTGTGACCCGTCTTCACTGTCCATCTCTTAAGGGCACAATAATCGGTTACAGTGACAAAGGCACTTTGGTCCTCAACCTCACTGCTTCTCAATCATTGGAGAGGTCTCTGACTGCAGACTTTCTCAGTGCAACACATCACCAGATCTCCTGCCTGCTGGAACCAAGTATACTGATTGTAGGTCCAAGTAAGATGAAGCTGCTGACAGTTTGAATCTCTTCTCCACCTATCATGATGTTGCCTATTGGTCCAGTGGTGAGGATCTTTGTTGAGATAAAGTCCATACCAAAGGCCGAAGTATTTAATTGTCTGCAGCAAGTCCTCCTTACTTTCAACAAGCAAGGTTTTGTCATCTGCATAACAAAAGTTATTGATGAGTCTTCTTCCAATTTTGATGCCACATTCTTCTTCACAGAGTCCAGCATCTCGGATAATTTGCTCAGCACACAGGCTGAATAGGTACGGAGAAGATACAACCCTAATGTACACTTTTCCTAATTTTAAACCATGCAGTGTTGCTTTGCCCTGTTCACACAACAGTCTCGTGGTCTACATCCAGGTTTCACATGAACACAAGTAAGTGTTCTAGAAAACCCATTCTTCTCAATATTAGCCAAAAGTTTCTTATGATCCACACAATCAAATCCTTTGCAAGTCAAGAAAACACAAATAGTCGTTCTTCTGGTATTCTTTGCTGTCAGCCAGGATCCATCTGACATCAGCAGTGACGTCCCTGGTGCCATGGCCTCTTGTAAATCCTGCCTGAACTCCTGGTAGGTCCCTGTGTCCTGCTCCATATGGTGAATGACCGTCAGCAGTGCTTTGCTTGCACGTGACAGTCATGATACTGCTGGATAACGTGCACATTCTGTTGGCTCACCTTCCATGGGAACAGAACAAATACGGACCTCTCCCAGGTAACTGGCCAAGCAGCTGTCCTCCACATTTCCTCGCACAGACTGGTGGGCACGTCCAGGGTTGCAACTGTCATCTGAAATATGTCAAATGGTATAAAATTGATTCCTGGGGCCTTATTTTTTGACAACGCCTTCACTGAGGCTTGAGCTTCCGCCTTCATATCATTGGCTCTTGATCATATGATACTTCCTGACGTATTTCTACATCGGCCAACTCTTGTTGGTACAGTGATTCTGTGCATTTTCTCCATCTTCTTTTGACACTTCTGGAATCATTCAAGATCTCGCCCACATTGTTGTTACTGCAGCTGAGTCTCCAGTGGGTTTTCAGAGGCAGCAAATCACGTGGGAGCAGACAGTTTACCTTTCTTTCACAGAGCAGCTGGTGGATTTGAACAGCCTGCCTTCAGGACTGCAGCAGGCTTCTTACCACGAGGCCACCACAGCTCCTATTTTGCCCATAGCATCTATCCGTATTGCAAGGCTTGAATTTGTCATCCCTTTTGGCTTGAAAGAACTCATGGCGGTGGGA
Source organism: Elephantulus edwardii (assembly GCF_000299155.1). Taxonomy (NCBI): domain Eukaryota; kingdom Metazoa; phylum Chordata; class Mammalia; order Macroscelidea; family Macroscelididae; genus Elephantulus; species Elephantulus edwardii. The sequence goes on along the minus strand of NW_006400039.1, from coordinate 169,758 downwards.
CCATGCAAGTGAGTCACATCTACCCCTAAGGAGGGGAACTGGTCCACCACTGGGCTTAAAAGATCCAATCCTAGAGCAGAGAGGGGACCTGCCTGCCGCCAAGGGACAGGAGTGCAGACAGGAATGGAGCAAGTCCTCTGAACCGAGGTCGCTGAGCAGAGTCCCCTAGGAGATCGAGTGAGCTGCAGCATGGGACAGGGCAACAGATGGAGACATGGCCACACCAAGCACATCAGCAGAGAACACAGAATCAGAGCCCCCGGGCAGAGAAGGGGGCATCTGGGCTGAGCACTGCTGGGCTGGATGCCTGCTGGCCGAGTGCGGCGTCCCTGGCCCTTGCTGGCAGAGCTGAAGAACTCTGTAAGAGCTGGGCCAGCCCAAGAGGTCCAAGGGGTCAAAGAGCAAGGGCCAAGAAGCCATGGAAAGGCCGTGACATTGTCCTGACCAAGGCCCGGGCACTAACTCAGTTTGCACCTGGGTCCTGACCGGCCTCCTGCCACTTCCCCAGCAAACCCCATGATCGTGGGCACCATCTGTGAGCTATGTGCCCTCACACAGGGAGTGACCAGCAGAGACACAGAGGCCGGGAGGCGGGGCAGGTGTCCCGTGGGGAGAAAAGGCTCAGGGCCGTGTGGGCCCCCCCTTCCCAAAACCAAGCCTTTCCTTCTCCTTACTCTCTGGGGTCACAGGGGGTCGGACGCCACCCCCACGCCATCCTCACAGACTCCTCAAGTGCTCACAGCATCAGGGACTCCCAAGTGGCATCAATGTCACACCTAACGGGGACAGATGTCAGCGTGGCACAGCGTCAGCCCCCAGGGGCACTGCCGAGTCCTGACCAGACGCTGACTGGCAGCTGAGGATGTCTTTGATCAATAAAATATGGGCATGTGAATTAAGTCCTTGTTTTATTGATGCTCGTTCCAAAACCCATTTAAAACAGCTCTGCTCCTGTTTAACAGACAGCTGGCTGCACGGGACCTTTCAAACGGTGGCCCCCAGGGTGGGTCAACAGGTGGCCAGTCACGGCAAGGGGCGGCAGCCGAGGCCATCTAGCTGCCCTTGGGTCTAAGCACCCTGGACAGGGGTCCGAGGCAGTGGCCAGTGCCTGGCAATAAATAGGTAAGTGCACAAAAACGAGGGTAAGGGGAAAGATGGACGACGGATTGACACACAAGTGTCTGCATGTCACCCAAGGTCCCTTCCCAGAGTACCTGGTTCTCCCAGGAGAGCTGTGACCCCCAAATCTACTGGTAACCCAGGACAGGGCAGCTGCCTGTGTGCCCACCTCACCTCCAGCAGCAAAAGCTGTCTGGCCGCTGGTCGGTGTCCACTTACAGTGACCCCTGGAGGGCACCATGAGCTGCCATGTGGGGCCAAGGCTGTGAGCATCACTGAGGCACCACGGCTTCCATCCATCAGCCTTCCACAGAGCCGAGAATGTCACTGCAGGGCCACCAGAGGGTGACCTCAGCACGGACATGCCGACAGTACCAGATCTTACAGTAACGCAGCCCCAACACAGACACAGACACCAAGGAAAACAAGCTCAGTGCCAGAGTCGGTTCAGACTCGGTGACTATGAGATGGTGACACTGCCCGTGACTCCCAGGGAGGCTGTGGCGTAGGGGCTTACGTGTTGGGCTGCTACCTGAAAGGTCAATGGTTCAAATGCACCAGCTGCTCCAAGGAGAAAGACGGGCAGCTGTCTCCCGTCACAATGTGCAGCCCCAGAAACTGAGCGAAGGGCCGCCACGAGCTGCATCAACGCGACACGGGGGGGAATGGGACAAGACAGGGACACGGGACATGACTTCCCCCTTTCAGTCTTCATGGAAGCTGAAGGTCCCACCATCTTCCTCCGAGCCTTTGGAGGGTTTGACCCTGATCTTCCAGTCAGTGGCCCAATGTTAAACCCATTGTACCACCAATCAAGAAAAGATAGCCACTGGATGGTATCTGGTGCCTGGCCAGATCTACGTGTCTCTATGCACCAGCCCACTGGGCACCTCTTAGCTCACGTACCCCAACAACTCCAGGGGGTCAGTTCCTATGTCATCTGATTCAGTGAGGTCTTGGAGGCTTCTGAGGGGAAGGCAGACTCTTCTGGTCACAGCCTGCCTCTGCTGGACTGACCTTAGCAACATCCTTCTGAGGGGACAGATGGACAAGTTTGACATGACTCCAGTGACATGTGGCCACTCTGATCGTGCACTGCTCCAGCAGATGACTTCAGCCTGGGGGGGTTGTCAGAGTCAGGGGTGTGAGTTTTCCTGTGACTCAATCACGAAGACCTGATCCTGCTCCCAGCTGCCAGGGTGGGGGGTGCACAGAGGGATGCAACCATGTGGGTTCCGGTGACCCTCCCTGCAGCGGCCAGAGTGGGTGAGGAAGGAGTCCGCTTGGGTATCTGTAAGGTCAGCCTTCCCAGATCTGGTTGGAGGGCAGGCGAGGTGAAGACACTGAATCTCCCTGCTCTAGCAGGACCACCAGGCCTGTCACACACTGGCCGGTGGACCCACCTCCAGAGGCGAGTGCAGCTGAGACTCCAGGCACGTCTTCCAGTGACAGGAAGACCTGTTCCACTTCATTTTGTAAGGACTTCAGCCTGTCCAGTGTCACTCAAATCTGGAAAACCAAGGGGCAGTTCTACTCTGGTCACTACGAGTTGGAAACGGCTCGACAGCTCCGTCACGTCGTTGCCAGCAGCTGTGGCTGGATCATGGAGCCTCTTAGAACCTCAGTCTCTTCATCTGTAAACTGGGAATCACAGAAGGAGGGTGACCCACTTGGCCCAGCGCCCACATTCAGGGCAAACCCTGAACACAAGGCCGTGAAGATGCACTCTTTAGAATCATTCTCAGAAATACAGCCAGATGCTCCTTGAAGTGAGGGAGAGGAGTCTGACTTCATCACGAAAGACCATCATCCATCCGGTCCTCAGGGTGGTGAGGCCGAGCGTTGGGGAGAATGAAGAAGACCCGGTGAGACCACGGCCACAAGAGCCAGCAAGGGGGGCACAGTCCAAAGCAGCAGAGGAGCACACCCGTGACCTCCCACTCCACAGGTCACCACACCCGGGTCCCCCCAGTACTCGGGCTGTGAGTCTTGGAGGGACTACCTGGTGACAGGGGGCTTCTTGTTCCCAGAGTCCACTCCACAGGGGCCTGGCAGGGAGACCTCACATCACAGCAGTAAGGACAAAGCCCCACAGCCCCTGCACTGGGATCCCCCAAATGCCTGGTCTATGTGGGGGTTCATGATGGGGGCTCAGGACAATTACCCTCTCTCAACTCTGAGCAAGAGAAGCTCTGTGCCGACAGAGGCTGTAAAATGCGCGGTCTCCACCAGCTCCCACACGCCTCACTGGTGCCTGTGGAGAACCAGGAAGGCGAGGCGGTGGCTGGTGCGCGGGGCAGGGCCCTCGGTGGTCACTGCGGGCCGGCGACCATGATACGAGCCAGGAACACACATCCACCAGCCGCTCCTCCTCCAGAGGCAGACAGGGCGGTCTGCATCCACAAAGACCAACCACGGGCCCCGAGTCCATCCTGACTCACAGGACCCTTCATCACACCCACGGGGTAAAAGCTTAGCAGGAGGGGTGCGCCTGTCCTCCTCCCTAGGACGGCTTCGGGATGTGAACCCTGGCCAGCACAGCACGTGATGCACGGAGCTTCGGGGGGGCCCCTCCATCGTGTTGGCTTGGGAGCCCCCCAGGCCGGTCCTACCCTTGACCAGAACGTGCTTGTGCATTGGAATTGAGCTCTGACGCCAGCCACCCAGGGTCCCGGAGTCTGTGCACAACAAGCCTTTCCCGGGAAAAACTGGAGTCCTTAGTCCCACGGACAGTGGACAGTGACCAAGGACGCTCAGGAGCGGACACCTTGTGTCGTGCCAGCGGACAAAGTTAGCGAGTCAATCAGAGGAACAAAGCAACGCGTCCCGGAGGCAGAGCCAGCGTGTCCGGACAGCTCAGGATGGTGAGGCTTTGTCTCACGCTTGGACCCGTTATCAGGAGGGGCTGGCCCCGGAGGACATCGTGCTTAGAAAAGCAGAGGTCAGCAAAAGAGAGAACGACCCTCAGAAAGACGGCTGGACACAGTGGGGGCAGCACCAGTCACAAGGAGGGCAGTGTTGTGGGCAGGACCGGGCAGGGCTTTGCTCTGCTGTGCAGGGAGCCGGCTCGACGCCATCTGACGACAGGGCACGTCTTCACAGAAGCAGGCGGCCTCACCTTCGTCCTGCGGGTTTGAAACGCTGAGCCTTGGGCTAAGAGACGTGTTTTAACCGTTCACACATCACAGCCATTGCTCCTGAGCATTTTGGAGAGGTCTCTGACAGCGGACCCGATGCAATGCGTCTCCTGATTTCCTGACTGCTGATACCAAGGGTGCTGACTGGTGATCCAAGAAAGACGGAATCATCGACAGCTTCAGTCCTTTCTCCATCTATCACGGAACGAGTGTGCTCTTCCTGATCCAGGCCATGGGCTTCTCGATCACTCGCTGTGCATCAGAGAGCTGGACAAGGGAAGGATGACAGGCGAAAAGTTGACGCCTTTGAGCTGTGGGCTGGAGAAGAGCACGGGACGTCCCCTGGACTAAGAAGGTGCAGCTGCAGCCAGGGGCTCCCTAGAGCCTTTGTCCCTCATATTTCAGACATGTGGTTGGTGAGGTCACTCCTTGGACAGGGGGCATCACACTTAGGAACATGGAGGGTCACTGAAGGAGAGGAAGACCCTCAACCAGCTGGACTGATACAGTGACCATATCAGTGGGCTCCAGTGTGTCGGAGACAGTGAGGACGGCACAGGACAGGGCAGGTTCAGGCCTGCTGGTCAGAGGGTCACAAGTCCGACTCAACTCGAAGGCGAATAAAACAACACCAAGGTGCCCTGAACAACTGGGCAGGCTTTCAACAGGCACCAATGGGGTGCCAGCCCTGCCTGAGGCCCCAGGGACTCGGAGCCCACAGCTGCTAGCAGGATCTTTGTTTCTGCTCGGGAAGCCGACGGCTGCTCTCAATTCCCGCTGATGGCCTGGGAGGCGGGGACCAGGCACAGCCAGGTACCAGGACAGGACTGGAAGGTGGAGAGGCGCAGGATCTCTGCGAAGCTGGCAGGGAACTGCTTCCCTCCTGTTTCTCTGCAGGGCTGTCCTCTCGATCCCTCGCTCCAGGGGCCAAGCCTGGCTCCCCACTGCCAGGCTTGGGGGCTAAATCCACCCAGCCCTGCCCTCTGTGACTCCCTGCCCTCCGTGGCTCCCTGCCCTCCGTGGCTCCCAAGGCTCCCCCCGCCTCCCTCCAAGGCTCAGCATCTCACATACACCTGGCCTTCCAGCAAGCCTGTGACAACGCCATCTGGACAGTCCAGGTCCAGAAAGACCTCTGTGGCACTAACATGGCCACAACACCCCCTGGAGCGGCTGGTCATCAGACTCCAGCCACCATCCCTTCCCGCTAAACTGGCAGCACTGAGGGGCCGGTAACAGCAGAGGGAGAAAAGTTTCCAGAACAGAAAGAAGCCCCCCCAACACAGACAGGAGGTCAGGAAGACCCCCCACAAGCTAACACTTCACACACATGGAGACGCCACCAGGGTCTGACAGCCTCCACGTACACGCATGCATGCGCACATACACAGGGACAGGCAGATGTCCTATCAGGGCTGCACCCCTCAGACACACAGATGGGCAGACAGAGGGACACGAAGATGCCTCCCAGCCACTGACCTTCCCTCCTGAACACGCACGCACACAGACAAGCCGATGCCCCCCATTCACAGAGATACCTCACTGTGGACATCCCCACTCAAGGCCAAAGTGACACCCACCACAGGCTGACTATACACACACACACACACAGAGACAGGGGACACCCCCTCCGTGGGCTGATCCCCTCACACACGGAGGCAGAGAGATTCACCAAGCAAGGCCATTGACACTGACCCTACATGTGACGGTCACCACATTGCATGTGACGTCCTGACAGGCCATCACCATCAGCACCAAGGGGCAGCATGTGCCCTCTCCAGCACGTTCCCATACTGCACGTCCACCGGCGGGAGCCCAAGCCCTCCCCAGGCAGGGCCACACTGAGACAGCTGTCAGAAGGCCACGCGTGGGGGCACGGGCGGATGCTCACAGTGGACACTCAGAGGACGCCGTGCTGCGTGTACTCTTGACAACAGAGCATCACTCAGCAGCTCCACTCTAGCGGCTCATCCTGCTTCCTGAGGGCTGAGCCCAGTGTCAGCACAGACGGTCTGGAGAAGAACGCCCGGAAAGGTTCCGGTCCAGTTACTGCCTCAGCCACTGCAGGGAATTCTGGGCTGGGGTGTCAGCCACCAGGAACTGCCCACCAGACACACAAGGCCACTGGCATCCATCTGCCCACCCTCCCACCAGTCCCCTGCTGTGGTCTGCATCCCCACCAAGCCCACAGCACACCCCAATGATGAGGCTGGAGAGCTACGTGTCGCCTGACAGGGCACCTCAGAACAGCCAGCAAGGCCAAACGATGGCTGTCCACTGTCCACATGGTGGGCCCTGTCTAGCTCCTTCAGTGTTTTGGGGTCACACATTGCTGACATCATGGAGTCAATTCTGACCCCACATATGCTGTGCAGAACCACTCAGTGGGGTTTCCAGGCTGTGAGCATTCAGGTTGCCAGCCTTCCTGCTGTGGTGCCTCTGCATGGGTTGGAAGTACCAACCTTTCCAATGGGAACAGAGCATTCTGTGCCACCCAGAGCCTCCTGGAATGACCCTGAACATCCGGAGATGCCCTTCTCCCCGACGTCAGAAGGGCCTGAAGACCCAGGACAGGGACCTCAAACGGACACCTGGTGAAATCAGAGTGAATATGAGACCTCAAGGCTGTAAGGGACCCTCTCTCAGGGCAGGAACAAAGCAAAGCAGAAGGGGCGGCTTCTTCCAGGGAGCCGCCCTGGGTTGCCACTCTCACACAACAACCCTCAGATGATGAGGATGCCAGGAAGCCCAGGCATCGTGCCCCCTGCAGGGCAGAGGAGGCTGGGGGCACCTAGAAGAGGCCTGGGGCACCTGGCCTTACTGGGTTTTGTTTTGCTGTTTTACCCTCAAATTTTATGAATTAATAAATATTTTAAGGGAGCTCTGGTGGCCTAGTGGCAAGAAGCTGCACTGCAATCCCAGAGGCACATGTTTCGAATCCACCAGATGCTCTGCCGGGAAAGGAGGGACAATCTTCTCCTGTACCAGTCAGATCTGATTTAACGGTACACAGACACACAAAAATAATAATAAAAATTTTTTTTTTTAAATGTAAAAAAATATTTTAAAAAATACGTTTTAAAGAAAAGCAACAGCTCAGAAGCCAATGATGTTGTTAAGTGCTGGTAAGTCATCCACTCACAGCCACTCCAGGTACAAAGGCGCGAAGGCCGCCTGACCTGGCTTCATCCTCACCGTGTTCACTGTCACAACATCAGTCCCACCTCAGGAGGGCTCTTCTTCCTCTCCCCGACCCTCTATTTCACCCAGTGTCCTGTCCCTGTCCAGGGACTGGCCCCTCCCTATGACAGGTCCACAGTCAGGCTAAGTGCATGGGAAATGCTGCTGTTATCCAAGGAGGGGGAATCAGAGAGAGAGAGACAAAGAGAGAGAGACAAAGAGAAAGAGAGAGAGAGACAGAGAGAGTGTGTGAGAGTCGTGGTTCACCAGGCAGAGCACAGGAAGTCTGCAGGTGGATGAGGCCACTGAGAAATATCAAAAGCAAAAAACACAAGTGCGTGCAGGTGAGGGTCTGTTCAATGAGCTTCCTTTTTGTTACACTGTGGGGGTGGGTGTAGACTGCTCCTCCCGCCCCCACCCACCGTCCAGGGAGACTACTGCCCATGCAGGGCCCAGGGCCAAGGCCGCTTGTCCTCAGACCCTCAGCACGGTGGTTCTCTTGGGCCCTCCGCTTCCACTGCCTCCACTCCCCCAGTCATCAGGCCCAAGGCAGCCCACGGCTCTGCAGCTCGGAGCAGGGGTGCAGGTACAGCATGGAGGTGGGCACAGTGGGCCTCGGGTCCTCACGGCCAAGCGGACATGGGTAGCCCCTGCCTGCCCGGACTGCCGGTCTAGCAGCCTGCTTTTCTGTCAGTCTGAGAGGGCTCTGGTGTTCTGTCTTCATTTCTTACCCAGATCTCTCCCTCTGGGGTAGGGTGGGGAACACTTGTTCCACCCACATATTTAAGACACAACCCAGCAGCTGGTACAGACCTTTCCGGGGAGTGGGGCTGCCACCTCGGACAGCTGGGAGCAAAGGTGAAGGTCAGCTCTGGGAAAGCACCTTCTGGAAATTCCAGCAGCTCCGGACCTCGGGCAGTGCAGGGGAGCCAGGGCACAAGGGCAATGCTGCCCACAGCTGCGCAGACCCCTGCCCAATGGCCAGGCAGGAATGCACAGAGACCACCCCGCCAGGCAGGAGGGAGGTTGCCGCTCGGGCCTGGAAACAGGGGGCAGAGTTTACTCTAGGCTTCCCTCCAACAGAAAATGGGGTACAGGGACAGGCCTACAGCTGGAACATGTGCTGGGGGCCGCCGGGGAGGACAGAAGGAGGCACCAGCACCTGTCCATGAATATCCGTGCACAGAACTCCCAGGGCTTCCACATCTCGAAGCCCTGACTGGACACTCTGAGCTGGCTAGCCATGGCCACTAAGGCAGGCAGGGAAAATGAGGGCCCAATTGGCCCCAATGACACTCTCCAAAGAGTCTCTCTGGCCAGGGCTTCCAAGAGTTCCATTCGGTTCATTCCAGTTCAACCCCCCTGCTGAGAACTGTCTTTCAGCCCAGACAGCCTGAATCAAAAGCTCCTGTAACAGGGTTCCAGAGCGTTCTGATCCCGGGTGATTATCCCTGGACATCAGTTAAATGCCTCAGGGGCTCCCAGGAGGCCCAGGGGCCTATCCCCAAGGGCAGGTGTCAGGGCCTGAGGTGGGCTTGTTCTCATCGCCTCCTCCTCCTCACCACCTGGCCAGCAGGGACTGGAAGGCAGGGCCCACAAGGAGAGGAAGTCAGGGGCCTGGGCTCATGGTGTCTTCCAGTACCCCTGGTGTCCTCCAGTACCCCTCAGAGTCAGAACTGGGGCCCCTGAGCAGCAGATGGAAAGTTCAAGCCGTACGTCCCCAGAATCACAGCTGGAACCTGCACAGGTGGTTACTTCCTCAGGCCACCCTGCCTGTCACTGGTCAGCAAAGAGGAGCCATGGGCCAAGACCAACATCCCGAGTGAAAGTGGGTGGGCCTGTGAGGTGTGGACCTCTGGACACAACACATCCGTATGCATGTTACTCATTCTCAGCTCTGTCACTCTCTCGTTCAACGCCCGACTCTGTGCCAGGCACGGGGGCCCTGGAGAAAGGGCTGTGGCCTGGCCCACACCCTGGGAAGAGCCAGCCAGGACTCCTAGCTGTGTATGGCCCCGTGTGCCACCCCACCACCCCTCCCAGGTGTTATTTTCGGGGGAGGAGGCGAGCGGTGAAGGGAAGTGAGAGAGCAGCAGAGCGGAGGTGAGACTCGAGAATGCCCCTGACCACGCCCCCACAGGGTCCACAGGCCCCCACAGAAGTAGAAGAGAAGAAAGGGGAAGCAGGGGCCAGAGTGGCGGGGTGAAAAGTGGTCTGCAGAGAGGGCCACGTCCTCACCCAGCCTCACAATATGACCTAATTTGGAATAAGGGTCCTGGCAGATGTGATGAGGGAAGGAGCTCAACGTGCAAACATTCTACGTTACCAGGTGGCTCTGAATCCAGTGGCCAGTGTGGCCCAAGGGACACAGAGAGACCACCTAAGGAGCCACAGAGACAGGAGGGTCCCAGCGAGGAGACAAGGAGTCAGGGACGAGGGAAGCCACTGGAGGCCGCCTGCTGGACCCCAGGGAGCTCGCCTGCCCATCCCGCCGCTCGGATCCTCTCCACACGCCCCCAGAATAAGGCTCTGCTGTGACTCCTCTAGTGTGGGGCTGTGTCAGGGGCCCAGGGAGAACTGGGGCTCCAGGGGAGTCCCAAACCACCAGGTGCAGCTCTCTGGGGTGTGTGTTCGGCCCACGTCCACTCCACACACCGTCAGTCACGAGTCCAGAAAAATGTGGGAAAGAGAAGGCATTTGCTGCCTGGGGCCTGGGGACCACTGGAGGGGGAAGCAGTGCTGCTAGTCTGCCCCCGTGGAGGCTTCGCCCTTGTCCTCAAAGGTCCCGCCTCCACCCCGGAGGCCCCGCCCCACCCCCAGAGGCCCCACCCCATCCCTGGAGGCCCCGCCCCATCCCTGGAGACCCCACACCATCCCCGGAGGCCCCGCCCCTTCCTCAGAGGCCCCACCTGGTTCTCAGTTCGCCCAACCCTCCCTTCTCTTCAGCTTTCTCGGAAGGACTGATGTAACTTCATTTCCCACAGGTCACCCTGAGTCCCATGTCCCCTGAGCACATTTGACGCTTTCGACTGCATCCAGAGACCGTCTCTCCCAGCCATTCCAGCCCGCCACAAGGTCACCACAGTTTTCCTGGCGGCCACTTTATTTCTCTACTGCTTATTTCCAGCAAGAAGGTGCCTATGAATTATTTAACGGCGGTGCTATTTGCTTCTTGGCACGAAGGCCCTGCGAGAAAGACAAAGGAGATGACCGAGGGGAGGCAGGCGTGCGATGCGGGGCCTGTCACAGGCTCAATTCGGCAAGACCCTGGCCCCTGACCCCCACAACCACCGAGCCCAGGCCTCCCCAAGACTGGCCCTAAGCAGGGCTGCCTCTGCCCAGAGCCAGGGTCAGCCAGCCCTCCAGAGGACACTCAGCAGCCGGGGCTAACTAGCAGGACCCCAGGTTAACCAGCAGGACTCAGGTTAAATAGTGCAACCTCAGGTTGACTAGCAGGTGCCATGTTAACCACAGTTAACCACCCTCCGGCCAGGCTCCACTGACGGCCGCTGGCTCGGGAACCGTGCCCCTCCGTCTCCCGGCACTTGGGGTCCACAGCTGCCCTCCACACATGCAGCTCACCTTGTGCTGAGGTCTGCTTTCCTGGGATTCTCAGATCTAGAACCTCTCACTGACAGGTCTGAGGCAAGGCTGCCCTGGCCAGGTCTCTGGGCACCATTCCCCCACGGCCGGAGCTCACATCAACCTCCTCACGATATTCCGACCCTCCCCCGTGCTCCTCTCCCAGCCCGCGTGGAGCCCACCAGCAGCAGGTAGCCTGTGACTCATGGTGACCGTTCTCAGATTGGGAGACTTTACCTCTGCAACCTTGGACTTGAACACAGTGGAGACTGTGAGGCCGGCAGGTTGTTGTTGTAAGGTGCCTCATAGTGACCCTATGTACAGCAGCTCTGAAGCCTGCCCTGTCCCGAGCCAGTCTCACTGACCCCATACACCTACCCCCATTGCCCCAGTTACTGTATCAATCCGTTTCATCCAGGGTCTTCCTCTCCTGCGCCGTCCCTCACTCTTCCAAGCATGATGTTCTTCTCCAAGGATGGGTCCCTCCTGACCACGTGGCCAAAGTACGTGAGACGGAGCTTCAGGATCCTAGCCTCCAAGGAGAAACTTGGTTTCACCCTCTCCAAGACAGACCTAGCTGTTTTCTTGATGGTCCATGATGTGTTCAAGACCCTTCTCCAGCACCACAATTGAAAAGCATCAATTCTTCTGTCATCTGTAGTCACTGTCCAGCTCTCTGACGCACAGTAAGTCATTTTAAAGCCCACGGCCTGGATCGGGCACACCTTGGTCTCTAGAGGCCCGCACAGCACAGAGCAAACTCCATCCACTGTATGTGGAATCGCGGTGTCTGCTCGATGCTGCTGTCTAACAGCAAATGGTCGCGGAGGAGTCTGCACAGCTTCCTCCCTCAGATCGGCTGGTGGATTCAAACAAACCTTGTTGCTGAAAGCCTGACCGTTATCCTAAGCCGCTCAGCTCCTTGTTAACAGAATACCAAAACTCACTGCCACCGACGTGGTGTCAGCTCATGGCTGCCCCGCCTTTGGGTTTCTCAGGCGATCAGTGGCACAGGGGAGACTGTCCATGTTCTCTCCCAGGGCTGCTGGGGGGGTTCCAAGTGCCAGGCGGGGTGTGCCCTTGGGTGAGCAACCCTTGGGTGAACGGTGTAACTCCCCAGGGAAGAGGCCACCAGGGCTCCCTATCAACAGACTTTACAACCAGCAGCTTGTCCTCCAGTCCACAGGGAGGGTGTAAATGACAGGAGGGTGATCCTTCCCCTCCCCCAGAGCTGATGGTCACTCTAACCACCCGTCAATGCCCCGAGGCCAGAACTCCACATAATGTACAAAAACAGAGCAGTGGGCGACCCCAAAGACCCCACGGCTTGATTTATCACCAGATCTGGAGCTGAGCCCAAAGCACCCCACGTCTGCCCGTGGACGGCAGGGACCTTCTCACGTGTCTCCGGATGGGCCTGAACCTTCCACCTTTTGGTTAGAGCAAGCACGTTCATTTGTACACAGAGGCCCCTCACTAGCAGTTATTGCTGGGTGTTGTGAAGTCAGCTCTGATTCACAGTGACCATGGGTACAACAGCACAGAACCCACAATGTGGCCTCTGTCCCCCATGTCAGCGAGGGCCTGCGAGGCTAAGCAGTGGTGTATCAGGACAACCCAACAAGAGAGGGAGGACACAGGCACAGCCCCACCAGCCCAGGCCTGCTAACCACACACACACACACACACACACACACACACACCGTCGTCACAGCGACCCCACTCTGCGGCACTGGAGCACAGGGAACAGCCTGGTGAGGTTCCCAAGAAAAGAGGCAAAGAGGCACAGCTCCTCAGAAGACACGGTAAACATGGGTGGCCCTGTGTAAACGACACTGCCCTCGGCTGCCGACTTAAAGAACGGCGGGACACGTCCAGCACAGGCTCCTCGGAAGAAAGGCCTGGCAATGTACTTCTGAAAAACTAGCTGTTGAGAACCTGCCAGAGCACAGGGCTGCCCACACACACAAGGCCACCATGGCTGCCCACACGCACGAGGCCACCATGGCCTGAGAACCTGATGGAGTACAGGGCTGCCCACACACACGAGGCCACCACACTTGGGGTAGATTCAACAGTAACTGGCCTCCCTGGTTTTAGAATGATGCGCACGGCATGGGTGCGGGCCCAAGGGTTAGCGTCCTCACAGAAAATATGACAGAGGAACGTTACTGTGTCACAGCAGCACAGTGCTCTGTGCAAGCATCTCCGCCCAACCCACGACGATGCTGGAGGACAGGACACAAGCCCCCACAAGGTTGTCCAGCTGTCCTCTGCAGGCTGCCTCATCATCTCCTGACCTGCAGTCAGCAGCCTGACACTTAATCCACTGAGACACCAGGGCTCCTTACTGGATAAATACGAGCGCGCACACGCGCACAGGGGAGGAGAGCCCCGCTGGCCCAGCCCACAGGGACCTGTGCTCCTTACCCAAAGGTGACACTTCTGGCAGTTCAAATCACCAGCGGCTCTGCAGGAGAAAGATGGGCAACTCCTCCCGTGTGAGCTACAGTCTCAGAAAACCCCTCAAGGGTCCCCTGGGAGTCAGAGTCGACGCAACAACAGTGTGTGTGAGGGTTTGTTTTATATATAAACGTATACGTGTGTGTGATATGATGTATATAATCATACGGTATGTATGTTTTGTACATATGTGTGCTGTATATACATATGTGTACTTTCATTTTTTTACAATTAATTTGTAATTGGATAGTATTTAAAAAGACTCTAAACGGCTCCCAGAGATGAGAAGGGAAAGTGAGTGGGACGGAAACCCATCCATAGCCGAGGAGGAGGATGGGAAATGCAGTGCCTAGCAGGTGCCCAGACACTGCAGCTAACTACATTAATCAAGTATAATTAATAATCTAAAACAAAAGGTATATAAATGATAAAGTGAAAAACCATGTCGTTTGTAAACTTTCACCCAGAAGGAAATGAACAAATAAGACAGAAAAATAGATGGTGACAGGTTGGGAAAAGCCCGAACCACACACAGGCCAGAAACGCCTGGAACATGTCACCAACACACTCAGACATGTCCTCATACAGTCTGTGAGCCTCCGCATCCTGGTGCACAGATAACCCCAGGGGGCTTCCCCGGCCAGCAGTGTCAGGACCCCGAGACCATCACAGACATGAAGACCTCTGTGTGTCCCCTCCAGGGCCATAGAACCACACATTCCAGATAGGTCACAAGCCTGCTGTTATCCTCAGAGGACAGAAGTGGCCAAGAAAGGGGCTTGGCCTGGATCACCTCTGCTGGCCAACACCCAGAGCAGTGGCCACAGGGCTGGGCCCTGTCCCCTGTAGATGCCGGAAGGATGAGTCCCGTGAGGCCAGCTCCCCTCACAGCCAGCGTCTCAGCGAAGGCGCTGAAAAATCGACAGCTAGCAGCAAGTTCCCCTCCAGGCCCGCTGCCGGCTACTTCCTGATTACAGTCCTCCCAGATCGACAGCAATAAAGGAGGCAAGAAATCAATCGAGGGCAGTGTCCTTGCAGAGGACCATCGCCCTCTGAGCAGGCCAGCACCGCTCACACCAGCACAGTGGGGTCTCTGCCCCCCCCCAGTACCCACACCCACCGGAGCATCCCCGGGTGGCAGGAAGGACGGCGTCCAGCGGCACAGTGAGGTCTCTGCCCCTCCAGTACCCACACCCACCAGAGCATCCCCGGGTGGCAGGAAGGACGATGTCCAGCGGGATCCATGCGGACCCAGGCACATGTCCTCACCTCCTGTCCCTCCTCGGCTTCACAGGCCTCACTGTAAGTCCACAAACTGGCCACAGGCCTCAGTCACGGACTCAGAGGGGACAGGCACAGAAGACATCTGGGGCCAAGGTTAAGCAAGCCAGACAACTGCTGGCAGGGTCAGGTGACCAGTGCTGCACCCAAGGGCCATCATGGGACGTCCGGCACCCACGCTCTGCCCTGTGTAGACATCTGGTTTCCCTCTTCCTCCCTCTGTCATAGGTCAGGCCTGTCCATCCTCCCAGTCGCCAAGCCTACCTCTTCTCTCTGTTCCCACTGCCCCACCAAGTTCAAGTTCAGCTCTCCTGGTGAACAGCCATCCTCACCTGCTCCTCCAACCCTAAGGCTCTATGGACATGGGGTCTTCTGAAAGACAACCCCTCTGGTGGCCCCTGTGACACCTGCCCACCACCCCCAGCTCCTCCCTCTGCACCTCTGCCTCAAAAGCCATCCCTGCAGCACCCCAAGTCTCCACCCCACCCCAGATTCATGGAGCAGTGCACACCCCTTACCCCTTCCAGCTGCCTTAGACCCACTGCACCTGCCCTCCTCACCCATTCCATTTCCCTCAGGCTCCCTCACATGCAGTCAGTGTCCCGTAAAATTCTCTAAAAGAACTAATGGAATCCAGGAGGACTTCCTGGAGGAGGTGAGGGGCCAAGATAAAAAAAAAAGAGTTGATCTCATGGGAGGAGGGGAAGAAAGATGCCATCACAAACTGCTCCTTCCCAGTCCCCCAAATGCAAAGTCCTCATCTGGCTCAGAGGACAAAAAGCTGATCCTGGGCCATGTCCACAGGAGGCCACTTACACAACCAATATGTCCTCAACACAGGAACTCAGATGAAACCCTGCTGCCCGCTGCCCACAGGGCCCGAAGGCGCCTCTCCTGTAAGACGGCAGCTTCCGGTCAGAGGTGGATGGGCACTGACCATGAGGCTGGCTACACACCACCTCCTCGTCTGTGCATGCCCACAGCGCCCATCTCACAGACCAGCACACTGAGGCTGGGGGCTGCTCACCTCAGTGACACACACACAGCCTGGACAATACCTGGCGACTCTGGCTCCCAGGCCTCTCTGCCGGAAGGAGGAAATGTGGCCAGGCCACCAGGTTTTGGGGTTCCTCAGAACTTTATGAGGCCCTGGTGACACCATGGTTAAAGCATTCTGCTGAACAAAAGGTCGGCAGTTCAAATCTACCAGTCACCCTACAGCGTTCCAGCCTTGGAACCTGACGATGCCAGGCTGGCTGGACAGCTGTGACTTCTGGTTTGGGGGTCACTTTAACAGTCCTAGAACCGCAGAGACAAGGACATTGTACACTGGCCCGCTGCCCAGGCAAACTCTGCAGATGGGCAGTGAGGGCCAGGTGCCTCTGGCATTGCCAGCTCCTGTGTGGACCACGCACAGGAACCTTCCTTGTCTCAGGCCCCAGAGGCCAGTGCGGCCACTTCAGCCCTGCCCACATGGGGACCTGCTTGTCCCGCCCTCGGTCAAGCGCATCGCCCCACGCCACGCCCAGCCCCGGCTCAGTGCCCAGTCCCGGAACAGATGGCTCGTTTAAGCAGCTAAATTACCACAACACACACCCGGCGCGGTGACAGGCCTTCTTCCCAGGCTCATCTGCATGGGGGAGTGGTGTGTGAAAATCCTGTCTTCCTCTTTTCTGAAAGAATTTATTACACACACAAGAGAAAAGGGAGCGGCTGCCAGCACGTAAGTCACTGGAGCAGGTTTCGATCACGATTCTGGACCCTGAACCCCAGCGGCAGGAGGAGCTGGGGATGTGATGGGGCAGGGGGCGTGGCCCCTCCACCATCATCCCAGACAAGGCCACACCCTCAGAGCCTGGTCACTGACGTTCCCAGTGGGGACAGGGGTCATTCCTGCCCACAACGGTCACGAGCACTGACCTGCCTGCTGAGGCTGCAGAGACAGTGCCCCGCCCAGGTCCAGCCACTGGATGCCAGGCCTCACCCTGGATACTTAGCATCTGCCCTCAGGTCTCAGAGCTCCCACAACAGGAACCGGGACAGTGACGCCAAATGAACAAGGAACGACCAGAGGGGCTGCCTGAGCACCCCGGTCATGCACAGCATCTCCAGCCTGCCCGCTAGCAACAGCCCCCACACCAGACAAGAAAGCAGGACCAGCTGAGTGCTGAAGCCACCACACCGGGCAGGGTAACATATACACCTTCTGGCCTCCCCCTGCACCGGGTATGGCTGGGCCACAGCCTTGTCACCAACTGTCCACAGATCCCACTGCGGAGGGACACACACGCACACACACAGGGGACATGGCCAGCCTCTCCTCACTCAGGAAGGACAAACACTGAGCCAGGGCCCCTCTGTGCAGCCAAGAGCCCTAGGTCGCTTGTAAGAAGGTGGCAAAGTTCCCAAAGACTCCAAGACCGCCAAGAGGGCGAGCTACACAGTAGAAACAGAGCCCATGCAGGTCAGACACACACACAACATGTCATACACCGAGTACACGTGTGTACTGTCACACACCTAGTGTACACACAGCACACCTGGTACATTCGTACATATTTTACGTGCACAGCACGCACACCTTCCTTACTTCACGCTACACAGAACACCCTCACACAACATGAATGTATGCACACAAGACACACACACACACCCAGAACACCTGTGCCCTCCCACACATTCACACCACACAGGTACAGCAAACTACACAACACACCTCAAACACATATGCCTATACCAGACATGTGGGCACACCTCACACAAGACACACACACACCCAGAACACCTGTGCCCTCCCACACATTCACACCACACAGGTACAGCAAACTACACAACACACCTCAAACACATATGCCTATACCAGACATGTGGGCACACCTCACACAAGACACACACACACCCAGAACACCTGTGCCCTCCCACACATTCACACCACACAGGTACAGCAAACTACACAACACACCTCAAACACATATGCCTGTACCAGACATGGGGGCACACCTCACACCTCACAGACACACAGGCACACACCTAGCACGTAGGCACACAACATGCCCACTCCACACCACACACCTGCATACACACAGGTGTGCGTACACATACACACACACCCCCCACCCCGCTAAGGACCAGGGCCTCAGCCTCAGCAGAGATAAGTGAGGCCATAAAAATACCTAAAACAACCAGGGCTCCAGTGAGAGGCTGACAACTGGATTCACTGTCCTCATCCTCGGCCGCCCCTGCACTCGGCTAACTGAGCCATGACGGGGGGTGCTGCCCACCTGGCCAGGAGGTGGTTCCCAGCGCTGTGGGGCAGGGGCGCAGGGGTCCTGGGGAGGGGTCACTAGTTAACACTTACCAGGAGTCCCTCCCGAGGAGAGCAGCAGGGAGCGCATCATGACCGCCTGCTGCACTCCCAGCTCAAGTCCAGCGTCCACCAGCCAGTCCAGGGGAAGGTACCACAGTGACCCACCAGGGACTCAGCTCGGAGCAGCCGTCACGCACATGTTCACCTGTGCACGTAAAAGGTGTAGGAACGTACCAGCTGTGTTGTGCACGTCCACACACGTTCCCACACGTTCACATTCACGCATGAGGCACCATGTGCATGCTCCGTCACACATGCATGCTCACAGGTACACACTCACAGTCACGTGTGCACACATACACTTTCCCACAAACTCATGTTCAGATGCACCTGGTCAGACACACTCACATCTACTCACACCTTCCTGGCATTCTATTCACACACGCGGATGCCAGTACATACACTCACGTGTGTGCATATGTGTGTACACGCACTCACACGTTCACACATGTGCGCCAGTGCACACATGCTCACGCATGCACACACGGACATCAGTGTCTGTGCTCATGGTCACATTCACGCCCATGTTCACACTCACATGTTTCCACACATGCTCATACACGTTCCTGCACATATTCACAGGTGACACGTGTACACACATTCACACCTGCACTCAGTCACACACTCACAGTCACATGTATGTACAAACCTACACAGTCCATGCTCACACATACACGTGTTCACACACATTCACATGTGTGCACAGGTGTACACTCACCCACACACAGGTGCACCTACACCTGGGCCCCGGGTCGGGTGAGGCACCAAGACACAGCCCCGTGGAGGCCCTCGGCGTACGCGCCCACAGGCTCTGCTGCCAGTGCCCAGCCCTGCCCGGCCCTCAGCACGCCCCAGGCATCCACCCCACCATCCCCATGGCCACTGTCAGCAGCAGGGCCAGTGTCACCTCACTTAACCAGAGGACGTTAGGCAAGCAACAGATGATCATCAGTGTTACATCTGTGGGCACATCAGACCCTGTCCACCACGTGTCCACATGTGGTCAGAAGTTTCCCAGCCACTTGCCAGACAATAGGAAGTGCCCAAAGTCACGCACATGGAAAATAAAGCCAGGAGAAGTCCTCCCAAATCCCAGCCAACCGCAGAGCTCAATCCAGACCTTCACACTGGCCAGGCAGCTCCCAGCACGGCCCAGCTCACCTTCCCGTGTGCACCCACCAACAGCCACAGAGACAGCCACACTGTGTAGGCCACAGGACACTTGGCTCGCTGCCCAGAGACCCCACCCCACCCCATATCCACCCATTGAGCCCAACACAGGGGCTGGGGAAGGGCTGACCTCTTCCAGAAACACCTTCCTCACTCCCCCCACCTTCACTTGACTGTACACGGCTCAGCTAAATGCCCCTTCTTCCAGGAAGCCTCCCAGCCTAGACAGGATCAGCGTCATCCATCCACCTGTCCCTCATACTGTCCATGGTCCCTGCCTGTACTCTACCCAGTCAAGCACTGACTGCTCGGTGCCCAGTTATGACCGGGGCCAGCTCAGTGCCTTCTCTGCTGTTCGTCCAGAGACAGGAACCACGGTCCAGGGGGGAAATTCATACCTGTACCCCACTCCTGCTCACAGAAACAACAGAACCGGGAGGCAGAACCACTGCCTGTGCCTCTGAGCCACCACGCAAGGCTGTTCCGCTCGGCTCCTGCTGTTCCCTAACCCAGCGTCTCACTCTAACGGTCTCTTCAACCCACCCTGAGGACGCTCAGCCGGCGACGGACTTCCAGGCCCAGGGGAGGGAATCGGGGAGCAGAGGCAGCCTCGACCATCATCACCCCACTGTGAGCCTCACACAAGGAGAGGCCCCCGAGTCTCTACAGCAAGCTCCAGGACGAGCCACCAGGTCTTCTAGAAGATTCCATGAGCAATGTCTGTGTGTAGCCTCCTCTCGCAGAGGGATGCCCGCTCTCTCAAGCTTCTCCAGCCAACCCCAGAGCAGAGAGTGCCCCCCTGCCATATCCATCTCACAGGGGGACAGCTGCCCCCAGGCTGAGGGCCAGGGATAGCAGCCCCTCATCCCTCACACCTCCCTGCAGCCCCTCCAACTCAGGATAGTGCCGAGTAGTCCTCAGAGCCCACTGTCGGGGTGAAGTGGGCACACACTTGGGGTCCCCGGCCTCAAGCCTCACACTGAGGCTGCAGTGAGTGACCACAGAGGAAAGCATCTTGACCTCCATTCCCCACCCCTGGACCTAGGTCTGTGGTGGCCAACCAGTCACACCAAGGACAGCAGGGGCAGATTGGGGGCCAAAGCAGGTCCAGGTCCAGGCCCTGGCCGTGCTGGACCACCTGGTGATGGCTTAGTGCCTTGAGGGCTGCTCCTCTGTGGCCCCCAGATGCCCTGTCCCCTCACCCAGGGGTACAAGGTCCACACAGAGCACATGCTCACCACATGGCCTTCCTCTGGCTACTGTGTGTTCCCAAGACGAACACCCACAAATGCCACTGGGAACAGGAGACGCGTGAAGACATAAACCGAGGGGACCCAAGGCCTGGGAGCAGGGCTAGGTGCGGGCGTCCTCACTTCACCTGAAGAAGGTGAGCCCACACCCTGGTGACAGCCACCTAGCCCCTACTGAAATCAAAGTGAGACACACCACACACACATCACACACGTGCACATACACCACACACTCACACACACACTGACTGTCTACACAGACTACAATGACTCAGAAGGATGAGAGACTGGTCTGCTAAAATAATCTTTAATCCTCATTTAAACTCTACAAAGACCGATAAACAAAACTGACTGGCGTGCTTCTACCACCTTCTAGATAAGGAGTCAGAACAGGTCTCTGCCTGCAGGGCCAGGTCCAGATCCAGAGGACAGAGACCACGGGGCGAGGGCGGGCAGGGGCTAGTGAGACCTCATCCCATCTGAGCAGGGCTGATGGGGGCAGGGCTGGCTGGCTCCTGGACTCTGGAGTTAAGCAGGCCAGTGGGAATGGCCTGTCGACCTTCCCACCAGTCATGCACAGAGTGGGCAACCTCAAGCTTGGCTGCCAAGGCTGCACCCAGCTCGTCCCTCCACAGGCAGGTAGCAGGCAGGCCCAACCAAACCCCAGCACTGGACGGGGAGCATGAGGAACCCTCTGTTCCTTGAAATCTGTCCTCAACAAAGGCCCCTTCCCAAGTGGAAATACTGGCAGCCCTGCAGCTAGGGGGCAGCCCTGCAGCCAGGGGGCCCGGCCTGAGGGAAGCCGGCAAGCACCAGCAGGCACCTGCCCGCACTCGAATCCACAGATGGCCCCGATGGGGAGGGTCCCCAGGATCAGGGACCGTGCAAGATGGCTCTGCCTGGGGGCTGGGAAGCCGGAGGCGCCAGGAGCTGGCGGGAAGGGGTGGACACCATGCAGCCAGTCATCCGGGATGTGGACAGAGGATGTTGATGGGCGGGAGAACAGACACTGCTTCCTTGTGGCAGAGACCCAAAGCCAGGCCATGCTGCTCGGGGACATGGCAGCTGGTCCTCCCCCACCCACGGGGAAGTGCTAGGAACCAGCTCTGGGCTGACACAGTACCTGGGGGGCTGGAGTAATGGGCAGAGTCAGGCCCGTCCCCAGAGAAGCTGCTGACGACCTCACCAGCAGCTCCAGCCCCCGCCTACCCTTCCAACCATGTTCCCCCATGGGAGAGGGCTACCCCTCTCCACCCCTCACTAACTGCCCCATGGGGTCAGCCACAGTGACAAGAACAGCACCCAGGTCCAAACACACCACCCTTCACATGGGCCTGGCATGCTCACAGCTTTGCTGTGCCTTCCCTTTCAGCCCAGTCCCTCACTCTACCTGTACCCAGCCTGGCCCCACGTAAGGTGCCACTGGGGCCATGTCCCATCCTCAGCCCTGAACGGCCACCTATGGCCCTGGCAACTCTCTTCAGGCTCCTTCATAGGAATGGCAGTGCCCAGGAGGCAGAGCAGGACCCAGAGGCTCCCAGGGAGGGATGGGCAGAGCTGAAGAGCCAGTGCCCAGCAGCCCGGAAAGAGCCAGTCATCTGGGTCAGGGACTCACCCACAACCATCCCAGTCCATCTTCTCAACAGTCTGCAGTGGCCACTGTCACCCCACTTTCCAGGTAAGCCAACTGAGGCTCAGTCAAGTTAGGTGGCACTGGCTGTTGAAATGAAAACTGCAGCTCAATGAGCTGAGCCGAGCCTGCCTCACCTCCATGTGGCCAGTTCATTCGGTGTCCCTTATACCATCAAGTACCAATTTATGGCAGGCACTGTGCCAGCCACAGGGGCTGTGCCTCTCAAAGCCTCAGCTGATTCATCTCCTCAACGGGGCTGAGCGCCAGGCCTTCGCCAGAAGTGATTCCAAGGAGGCGAAGTGATGAGCGGAGCAGCCCTGGTCTCCTCCTCTCCTCTCTGGGGAAAGCCAGGAAAAAGCGAATGGATACTATGCATACAAATGGATACATAATTGCAGAGGCCTGCGGGGAAGGGGGAAGCAGGGCACCTTCCTGACATCCTGAGGGGGCCTGGGTCTCTCATCAGGGGTGTAGCCTCGAGCTGGCAGATGGGGAGGGGCCTCAGGCAGAGACAAGGTGAAGGAGTGACACACCAGGTACTAAGTCACTCAGGCTGATGCAGGGAGGGGGGCTGGTGGGGCCAGGCTGGGCCCAGGAGGTGCCAAGTGTTGGAGCCCCACAGACCACGGCCTGGTTCTGTAAAGCCCACAAGACAAACAGGTTTTTTAACAACTGGGGAGAATCCAGCAGAGCGGTGTTTAGTGACACGTGAAAATGGCAGGGGCTCCATCTCGCTGTCCAAGAAGGCCACACAGCCATACTCCCCGCCACAGAGGCACAGCTGAGTCACAGCGACAGATCGCTTAGCTCGCAAAGCTGAAAATAATTACCCCCCGGCCTGTACAGAGTGTCTGTGGATCCCTGGTCTAGGAGAGTAGCCAGGCCGGGACAGTGCAGGAGGTCAACGACAGGACATCAGGAGGGACATAGGGCAAGAATCTCAAACGAGCACCTGCCTACAGTAAGACTGGACACTGCCACCTACACTGCCCTCCCCCAGGCCACCAGCACGGCCCCCATCACAGGCATGCTGCCCTCCAGCGCTGGAGAAACCCCACAGGCCAGGCCAGGGGTCAGCGTGCGCCCCGGTAAGTGTCTTTACCAGAGGCTGTTCCACAGGACAAGGCCGTCCTCTCGCACCACTCCTCATGTCCAAGTCTGAGCTAGAGCAGTAAGACAAGAAAAAGAAATTTAAGCTACGCAGACGGAAAAGAAGTAAAACTCCCTCTACTTACAGATGGCATGATCCTAAATACAGAAAATCCCAGAGGTCACAAGAAACCTAGAGGTTACAGAGAAATTCAGCAATATCGCAGGGAATAGGTCAGTAAATGAAAACGAGGTCCATTTCACTCACCAACAATGAGAAATCCAAGAAGGGAATTAGGGAAGCAATTCCTCAGGCACCAGCACCTGTGAGGCCCTGCTCCCAGGAATAAAGCTAACTAGAAACATGAAGGATTGAAACAATCAAAGTTGGAAAACGGCTGAAAGACATCAACTACAGCTCCATAGATGGAGGAACATCCCACGTTCACAGACTGAAAACACTCAATATTTTTAAGATGTTACTATTCCCCAAAGCAATCCACAGATTCAATGCAATCCCGATCAATATCCCAACAGCCTTCTTTACAGAAACAGAAAAGCCAGTTGTTAGTTTTATACAGAAGGGTCAGGAGCAGAACAGCTGAAACAGGCTGACAGGGAAGCCTGAAGTCGAGGACCCACCCTCCTGACTTAAAAACACGCCACAACCAAGCCGCTGCCAGTGTAACACCAGACGGAGGGGCGTCTGAGACAGAATGGAGATAATCCCACAAGGCTGCTCAACGCCCCTCTATTCACTGGAGAGGGAAGAAGTTCTTCAATAAATGGAAAACTAAATTATATACTTGATACTTAGATCTAAAATGTATCGAATACTCCAGCACCTCAACAAGCCAGTCACAGAGTGGGCACAGCACATGAAGAGACACTTCACCAAAGACGACATTCAGACGGCAAACAAACACCTTACTATCAGACAGATCCAAATCAAAACAACTATGAGATTTCATCTCACTCCAGCAACAGCAAAGTTCAACAGGCCAGCAAACAACAAACACTGGCGCGGTTGTGGAGAGACCGGAACTCTCATTCACTGCTGGTGGGAGAGTAAAATGGCACAGCTCCTCAAAAACACCTGAAAAGTACGGCCAGCAATTGCATCCGCAGGTGGACAGCCAGGAGGACTGAAAGCAGAGACTCTAGAGAGAGCTGTCGGCGAGGGTTCACAGTCCAGGCAGCACAACTCACAGCAGCCAGAAGGCGGGAACGCCCGGCGGCAGGGGCACAGCACACAATGCAGCCCCGCACACAGGACACTCCTCAGCTGGCTATCGTGTCCCCTCGAGGCAGAACCGACCCAGAGCTGACCTTCCAGTACATTGTCAGGGGCCCTCAATCTCATGGGAGGGCACTGTCCTTTCTCCTGCAGAGCAGCTGGTGGATTCGAACCATGTGCCTCTGAGATGGCGGAGCAGCTCCTTACCACTCAGCCACCACAGCTCCCTGCTCAGCCACGATCCACGCTAGAGCACGGCTGGGGCTGGAGGAGGTGCCACACCAGTCAGTCAGTCACCACAGGGCAAGCGTAGGACCTCAAGTGCACAGACGAGAAAAGGCCAAAGTGCAGAGGAAGGAGTTTACTAGTGATTACCAGGGAGGGAGGGGGAGGGGGCCAGCGGTGATGGGAGAGTCACATCGATTAAGGGCAGAGCGGCATAACCGGGTATCGTAATTGCTGTCAGAAAGTGTGTGCCTCAAAAAAGTTACACTGGCAAAAGTTGTGCAATAGATACATTTACAACTGATGGGGGGAGGGGGGAAGAGTAACCGCTGAGGCCGCTGAAACCCACCCACAGCCCTCGTGGATGTGGGGTCTCGGCCTGCAGGCTGGGGCCGTGGTTGCAGCAACATCACCGTTGCTGGGCTAACAGCGAGTTTAGGGTTTCGGGTTTCGGTCCTACCAGCCAGTCTACCGTGCAGCACCTGGGGCTTCATATGATTTCCGCAGCCTTGGGCACAGCGAGTGGTCTTTATTCCCCAAGCATCAGAGAAAGAAGAGGAATTGGGAGCAGGGGGAGAAAATGGAGAATGTGTGGTTAGAGGCCTCATACCAGAGACCAGAAGACCCGGGTGGTGCCCGGCCACCGTGACTAAACAATTTAATCAGCGACATTAAAGAACCTGATCAAAAGTGGGAAAAGGCAGAGCAGAATTCCCAGTTCACACAGGCCCCAGGAGTCCTAGAGCCAAGGCAGGTCAGATGAGCCCTGGAAAGGATGGCCACGGGGTCATCGCTAAACCTTAAACCAGAACTGTCCCCCTAAGTCTCCTTAAACTGGGAACTCTGTTGAGCTTCACCACCAAGGACACCGGGGCAGGATGGGCAATCTCCTCCCGTGCGACTGAGTGCCTCCGCTGGACAGTCGGCTAGGGGTTGGTTCCAACTTGACGGCAAACAATTGCCAGCAGA
This sequence comes from Elephantulus edwardii, assembly GCF_000299155.1. Taxonomy (NCBI): domain Eukaryota; kingdom Metazoa; phylum Chordata; class Mammalia; order Macroscelidea; family Macroscelididae; genus Elephantulus; species Elephantulus edwardii. Next base: position 144,059 of record NW_006400039.1, on the reverse strand, counting down.
GGACAGGGGGCTCTGGTGGCGCAGCCCACAGAGCTGAGCTGCACTACACATCCAGTGACGGTTCAAATCCACCAGATGCTCCAAGGGAGAAGGATGGGCAATCTCTCCAAGCCACGCAATGTACAGCCTCTGAAAACCCGCCCGAGGGCCAGCTATGACTCGTTCCAACTCCACAGCAGTGCTTGAGACGTTGAGCAAAGATGGCCTTGAGCGCACACTTTTTAAAGAACTATCTACAGGGGATCAAAGTTACCACAGCTAAGATTACATAAGAACTCAGGGGCAGTAAACGGTGTCAGTGGGAGCGGGGCAGCCGAGAGGTGAGCGCCATGGTTGCACAACCCAGGAAGAATGGCGTCCACGTCACTGAGCTGTTCACGGTGAAGCTGCTGTGTTTTCTCTGTGCATGTTCTAAACAGCAGCAAATTTTAAAAACAACAACACAGCAGGATGCCACCTCAGAAGGTGAGGAAGCTTCTGCCAGGAAGGAGACGTCCTTGGACACCTGCCCCTCCGCCAGGTAAACCAGGCCCTGGGATGGGCGACACTGGCTAACCACCCTCACCTAGGGCCCCAGAAGACCTGTCCCCAGCGGAGGCTGCTGCCCCCACCCCAGGCCTAGGCCAGCTGGGCACAGCCCCCACGCGGGCACTGACCAGAGAGTCACTGCTCACAAGGGCATCCAGCCTCGCTCATGCCAAAGCTGGGGTTTTAGGATCAGAACTCACAGCGCAGACAGCTCCCCCTTCCGTCACATCACACGCTCCCTGTATCCCCACGGGTCCCACTCCTCAGCTGCACCCACTGCTCACAGGCCGAGCCCCAGGATCCCGTCCACCTCTGCATCATGTGATCTGCTTCGCGTGTTGCTGGACTGAGAACCCATGGCAACAGGGGGCTCAGTGGTCCTCTGCCTTGTCTCCTCCCAGGGCAGGTGACCACTACAGTTATACATCCTCCACGCTCCAAATGCGCCCCTGGTGGCACAGTGATTTAGGGCTTGGCTGTAACCGAAAGAAAACAAAAAAAGGCTGGTAGTTCAAACTCATCAGCTGCTCTGACGGAGAATGAAGAGCAGGAACGTTTTGATAAAGACTTTAAAAAACAAACAAAAAACCACAACGCAGCCCAGCCCCAAGCCGATCCTATTCACGTGACCTGAGTGTCCAGGGCTGCAAATCTCCATGGCAGGAGACAACTGTGTGTTTCCACATTGGAGGCCCTGGTGGGCTTGAACCATCAACTCTCAGGTTAACAGCTCAACATGTAATGCATCACGTCAGCCTCGGAGACCCTGTGGGGCTGCTCAGTGTGACAACCCCTCCCTCGCTCTACACACTCATACTTTTCAGACATTTCTCCCTAATCTCTTCCTACACAGACTTTGAATTCTACTGACACACTGTCCGTCTGTCCACATTCTGTCCATCTGTCGATGTGCTGTGCTGACGGCATATCTGTGCTTTAACCTCAAAGGGAGTGAGGTTTCTCCGGGCTCAAAGGTCCCAACAAAACCCACCAATCAAATCACTTGTCTGTGTTCTGTTTGCCTCTTTCCCAGCAATCTCTACATACATACGTGGTTCACTTGTGTTCTTCTTCAACAGCAGCGATGGAGACAGAAATAAAGAGAAATGTGTCTTCTACACAGCAAACCCAGTCAAACCCAGGGCGTAGGGCGGATCCCAACATGAAGTGACCCTGCAGGGCAGAGCTGACTGGCCACAGGGTCCCCAGCTGTAAACCTTTACTGAGCACACAGCCACATCTTTCTCCCATGGAGCCACTGGTGGATGGAACTGCCAACCTTTCTGTTAGCTGCCAAGCACTTTACCTTCTGTGACACCAGGGTCCCACACACCTGTGCACACATTGGCAAGTAAGCATCTACACAGCCACACACACCCTCCGCAGAGTCGGACTCCAGGGAGGGCCTAGAACCAAGGCACCCCGTGAATGGGCACTGGGCCCTCACATGTCACCCTCTACGCCCTGCTCTCCACAGATGCCAGCTCCTGGAGAGGCACTGAGCAGGGGGGCATCAAGGACCACCCTAAGGAGGGGCCCAGAGAATGAGGGGAATGTCCTAGAAAGACACGGAGCCAGTGGAAGCAGCTGCCACAGCCAAACCTGAGATTATGAAGCAGCGGAAATCAGGGGGGAAATGGATACAAACCCCCAGGCAGGGGACCCAGAGCCACACTGACAGGAAGGATGGGCGTTCACACCATCTGCAAGCGCCTTGCCAAAGCCTATTTTCCTTCCCAGGGAGCAGCAACCTGACAGTGGTGAAGATGGGCACACGTCACCTCCACAGAGAAGAGAAGGTCTGGGACAAAGTGCCGTGAGGCCTCCTGAAGGGAAGGGATGGGGGACAGTGCCAGCGCCCCAAATGTGTGTCCTGAGCCCAGTCACAGGTGACTCCAGACAAAGCCCAACAGGAGGAGGCTCCACGGCATCCCTCACTCAGCATCCCTCACTCAGCATCCCTGCATCCCTCAGCTGGCATCCTTCACCCTGCATCCCAGCATCCCTCACCCAGAATCCCTCACCCGGCATCCCAACATCCCTCACCCAGCATCCCAGCATCCCTCACCCTGCATCCCTCATCCCTCACCTGGCATCCCAACATCCCTCACCCAGAATCCCTCACCCGGCATCCCAACATCCCTCACCCTGCATCCCTCACTTGGAATCCCTCCCTCATGCAGCATCGCTCACCAGGAATCTCTCACCCGGCATCTCTCGTTCACTTGGCATCGCTCACCCGGCATCCCTCACTCACCTGGCATCACTCACACAGCATCCCTCGCCCAGCATCCCTCCCTCACGCAGCACCCCTCACTCACACAGCATCCCTCACTCACCTGGCATCGCTCACACAGCATCCCTCACCCAGCATCCCTCCCTCA
>NW_006400039.1:140783-141047 GCF_000299155.1 Elephantulus edwardii | reverse complement strand
GCAGCACCCCTCACTCACAAAGCATCCCTCACTCACCTGGCATCGCTCACACAGCATCCCTCACCCAGCATCCCTCCCTCATGCAGCACCCCTCACTCACACAGCATCCCTCACTCACTCAGCATCGCTCACCCAGCACCCCTCACTCACCAGGCGTCCCTCACTCACCCAGCATCGCTCACACAGCATCCCTCGCCCAGCATCCCTCCCTCACGCAGCATCCCTCACTCACTCAGCATCGCTCACACAGCATCCCTCGCCCAG
>NW_006400039.1:135501-140683 GCF_000299155.1 Elephantulus edwardii | reverse complement strand
CTCACTCAGCATCGCTCACACAGCATCCCTCGCCCAGCATCCCTCCCTCACGCAGCATCCCTCACTCACTCAGCATCGCTCACACAGCATCCCTCACCCAGCATCCCTCCCTCACCCAGCATCCCTCCCTCACGCAGTACCCCTCACTCACGCAGCATCCCTCACTCATTCAGCATCGCTCACACAGCACCCCTCGCTCACAGCAGAGCCTCCTTTGGGTTTCGACGCTGTGATCCGATGGAAGGAGACAGCTCGCCCTTCCTGAGAAGTTGCTGAGTTATCACCCTGGAGAGAACGAGTCGAGAGCCTTGGGGTCGCAGCTTGACCCCTTGCCAACAACGCCACCAGGACTCCCTCTGCTGCAGCATCAGGAGCCTTCAAGGGTCAAGGACACAGAATCGTCCTTTAATCAAAGGTGCCTCAGGGACGCTACCACTCCCAGCACCCAGGGCCGAGGGCACAGGTGAATGGCCCACATGGGCTGCTTTGCCACTGACCGCTGAGGACTTGTCTTGGACACCCTGAAAATGCTGGGGGTCCAGACATCACCTGACCAGCTCCCTCTCAAATGACTCAAGAAAAAAAGTCATGTGTGCTAATCCTGCAACTTTTCTGTAAGATTTTTTCCCAAATATTTAAAAAAAAAACACATTCTGTTGTATAAAACCATTACTGTATTATGAGTATGAGGATCCAAGGGGGGGGGGGGGGGAAACGGGTGAGGACGGGCAGGGGGGTTAACCAAAGGGTCACACAATTTGATGGGGGGGGTGAAGGAAATGGGGAGATCCAGTGTGAAAAACAATGTATTTGAACTTGGTAAATAAATCAGTATAACGGGGGGTGGGGTGGGGAGGGGGCATGGAGGGAAGCACATTCTGCGTTACACACCTAAGGAAAAGGTCAGCAGTTCAAATCCAACAGCTGCTCCGAGGCAGAAAGATGAGATTCCTTCAGGAAAAATTTACAGCCTTCGAAACTGGGTGGGAGGGTCACGTTAGGTTAAAACCAACCCTCTGACGGTGGATCTCTTCTGTCCAAGGAAGAGGTTTTGGGTTTCAGTTGGAGGCAGGCCCCCCCATCTCTGCTGCCCACTGGCCCAGAGCGCACACTGGACCTCACAGACGAGCAGCCCCCGGATGCCCTAGGAGAGTAGATACTGGCTGACCAGTCACTGCAGGAAAGCAGGGTGGGGAGTGCCCAGCACGTGGCAGGAGCAAAAGGGCAAAGGGCACGGGGGGAGTGCCAGACCCTCAAGGCCCAGAACCGAGAATCAGTCAGTGAACAAAGCAGTGGGCAGTGCAGCGCCCCTCCAGCCTCAAAGTCCATTCTACTGGAGTTCTATGCACTCTGGGCCTCATGGGTTTGGATAGCGAGTCACCAGGCGGGGCAGCTATGTATCCGACATGTGGAGAGTGTCGGGGTGGAGGTGGTGCTGCATGGGGCTCAAGAGCCCAAGGAGGGAAGACAGAAAGAACAAAAGAGGTCTCCCAGGAGGGCTGGTAGGGGAGGGGCAGAAAGAGTAAATGGATGGGGGCAGAAGAGCAGATGACAGGGAGCAGGCAGAGATGGACAAAGGCAGATAATGGGGGCAGTGTAGACCAGAGAAATGCAGAGAGTGGGACAAGGGGGAATGACGGGCCAACAGCACGTGGAGGGAGTCCAGCACGAGCAGGTGTGTGTGGGTAAACTCGCTCCGTGCCCAACGTCCAAGAGCAAGGCACCACTGGCATAGGACAGGTCTCCCAGGACACGCCAGAGGACAAGGAGATGAGGCGGCCAGGGGGAGACAGAGGCTGGCTGATCATGACTGAAAGCGCAGAGAGGAAGGCCAGGGCCATCAGCTTCCACCGTAACGGGCTTTCCAGTCCCTGCTCTCCTACTGGAGACCACGTCTAATTAGCTTAATTAAGCCCAAGGTGGCTTCGGGCATCTTTGAATTAAAAATACAAAGGTATCCTGCCAGGACCCGCACAGCACAGCCAAGGGGTAACTTGGCATCTTCTGTGAGCCCCTCCTAGTGTGGGCTCTGTACACAGCAGGCACCCAATAAATGTGCACTGCACTGTGCTCACATAAGGATGACAGCTTTAGACACACTCACAAAGGGAGGGTTTGCAGGGGCTTTCTGTCCTCAGAGGAGGGTGGGCATTGAGGGAAGAGGGTCTGCAGGGGGCTTTCTGTCCTCAGATCAGGATAAGCATTGAGGGAGGAGGGCTGAGCAGAGGCAGGAGGACGGGGTCATGTTGTGGGCTTGCAGAGACAGCTCTGGGGCCCAAATCCGGCTGCCCACCCCACCCACCCCAACCCACCACAGGGAGAGATTCCTCATTCCACCCAGCCCATGGGGATGAGCGCCACACCCCATCAAACACAGGGAGGGGCTCCTCACTCAATGGAGTGCATGAACATGGCTCCCCACCACACCCACACAGGGAGGGGCTCCCCAACACCACTGAGCCCATGGAGATGCACTACTCACCCCAGACGACCATGGCTCCCACCCTCTTCGCCTGTGGAAGCAGGGCTCCCCCCGTCACCCCCCAGTGGAAGCAGGGCTCCCCACCTCACCCCCCACCTAGGAGAAACCAGGACCAGGGCCAGCTGGGGGGATGGGAGGAGTCCTTGCACCACCTCCAGAGTTTTCCTTGTGCTTCTTGGAGGCAAAGGTGATAAAGCGTCACCTCTCATACTTCGGGTATGTTGTTGTTGTTATCGTTACTGTGTGCCATCAAGTCGGAACTAGCCCATAGCAGACCCTCCAGCAGGTTTTCAGAGGCCGTAAGTCACATGGGAGGAGACTGTCCATCCTTCAGTAGAAACTATTTCTTGGAAAGGGGCATCACACTTGAAAAAGTGGAGGGACAGCGAAAGAGAGGAAGACCCTCAACCAGATAGATGGACTGACATAGTGACTGCAGCAATGGGCCCAAGTGTGTCAGACTGTGACGTTGGCACAGGACAGAAGAAGGTTCAGATCTGTTCTTTATAGGGTTATTGTGGTCATACTCAACTCAATGGCACCTAACAACAATGTCTGTGACTACTTGGCATGTACCAGTGCCCTCTCCCCACCATACACACCCCACAGGATGAAGGAAGTGGCTCCCTCATCGTAAACATGCATACAGGCCTGTCCCGCTAGTGGGTCCACCACACCGGGCTGCAGGGAGCAAGCAGACCTCGCTGTGGCCAGTCCCACCCTCTGCAAAGCAGGCTGGGAGGCGAGCCCTGCACAGACGCAGCCCACGGCTGGTCCTCAGCAAAATCCAGAGGATGACCCAAGAACTGCTGGCGATTGTCAAGCACTTCCTGCTGCACCTCCTAGAAACATGGCTAAGCGGTGGCTCCTACTCCTTGTCCAAGACGCAAAGTGAGGTCGCCTGTGGGTGCGGGCAGTGCCCCTCTCCCTGGGCTGTATGAGTCAGCACATGGTCACTCAGAAAGGACACACACTCCCTGCCCATGACACCCAGAGTCTCTCTGCCCTCAACCTCCTGCCCAAAGGGAGGAGGGGTAGCTCAAGGACCAAGTGACCCCCTGGCAAGGTGGAGCTCCCTAGCCTCCCCATGGCTTCCCCGATGCTAACCCCACCAGTCAGCCCATTTACCCCGGGCAAGGACAGCAGGCCCATCTGTCCCCAGGTCAGTCACAGGCTGGCTCTGCTGTCCTCAGTCCCAACTATAAAATGGGGATAGCAGCTCCCAGCCGGGAGACGGAAGGGGAACGGGGTCTGTGGAAGCCCCAACACCCAGGGCCCAGACTGTGGGAAGGAGAACAAATGATGAGTCAGAGAGCCCCCGGTGCGGGGGAAAGGGGAGGGGAGCACCCCAGCAGACACTGGAGAGTGGCCAGCTGTCTCTCGCTCCCTCTGGGGGGGCATGCAGGATAGCTGGCTCGGGCCCTAGAGGCCCTTCTCTGTAAGTCCTGCCCTCCTTCCATCCCTCAGGCCTGGAGAGAAAGGGCAAAGGTCAGCGGAGGTCCAGGGGGCAAAGACTCACAGCCCAGACTGGAAAAGAGAGCATGACTCACTCCGCAGCCCTCGGCTGCGATGTTTTCCGATGTCACCCTTGTGAATGGCTCTTGTCCACGCGGAACTGCCCAGGGCTGCCGGGGAATGGCTACTGCACTGGCAGCGGCCGCGCCCGGACAGTGCTGGGGGACAGAGCTGGCCCGGCGCCCCTTCACATCCCTGGCCCCTCAAGGGCAGCGCGCCGAGGGTGAGCGACCCAGGAGGCGGAACCATGTCTACCAAGTGGCCGAGAGGCCGCGCTCGCTGGACGAGCGGACATTTTCCCGGCGGCCACACGCGCCACCGCGGCGACAAAGGCCACACTTGAGGGCCTGACAGAGGGGATTCAGGGAAGAGAGGGGGTTCCCGGCTTCGGCAAGTTGCGCAGCCCCAGGGGCCTTGCGACAGAGCGTGGCCAGGCGGAGGCGGCAGCCAACAAGGGGCGCACTCCGGGCCACAGCCTCCTGGGGGGGGGTCCCTCCAGGTCCCCAGGGCACCAACTCCCCGCCCCCACAGCCCCGCCGCGCCCGCTCGGCTTCCGCCAGCTCCGCCTGGTGAAAAGCGGGGAGCAATCTCCGGTGTGGCAACCCCACGGGGCGGGCCTGGGACGCTCGGGGTCCTGGGAGGAGGCCGTGCTGGGCGGTCGACTCAGGTTCGAGTCTCTGCCTCACGGCGGGAGACGCCGGCCAGACGGGCGCTATCCGAACAGCGCGAGCGGGCGGCAAAGAAGCGCCCCAGGCTTGGGGGACTTTGGCGAACTTCGAGCCCCCGGGGGAACCTCTCGAAAGCGCTGGTTCCGACCTCGAACGCCCCACCTCGCTCCCCTTCCCGGGCCGCCGCGCCCCCGAGCCAGAGCCGGTGTCCCGGGCTGCGCGCTCTGCGTTCCCGTCCGCACCACGAGCCGCGCGAACGCCCGAGGGCCCGGCCGGGAGGCGCGCCGGTGCGGCTGGCGGGTGGCCCCGTGGCGTCCTCACCTGGGACATCTGCGGCCGGAAGTTGATGTCCTTGAGGTCGATGGAGCCGGGGGACAGGTTGTGCAGGAGCTGGCAGAGCAGGACGCCGTCGCGCAGCGCCTGCGCCAGGTCGAAGACCACGGCCGTGGGCCACACGACCCGGTGGTTGGGCGGCAGGACCCTGCAGTCGATGAGCCAGCGGCCGCACTGCCGCCAC
>NW_006400039.1:120234-134976 GCF_000299155.1 Elephantulus edwardii | reverse complement strand
CTCGCCCCGCCCCCGAGGCCCTGCCCGCCCCCCACTTCCTGCCCGCCCGCCGAAGTTGCGGAGGGCGGGGGCGCGGCGTGCCCTTGTCCTGCCACCAGTGCCCCGGCGTCCGGGCTGTGGGGACGCGAGCAGCCTGGAGGTCCTCCTGCGGTGGCCCAGTCGCTGTTTGCGCGCACTCCTGGCGCCGCGCGTGGCTCCCGGTGGGGAACTGGGGTGGCCCGTGGGAAGGGGGTCGAGGACGGAGCGCCCGGCTGGGCGGAGGCTCCACGCCCCTCGGCGCATCCAGCGTCCCTGCGCGGCGGGGTGAGGCCGGATGGCTCGGTGCCCCCAGATCCCCTTCCCGTCCTCTGCCCTGGCCGGGCGCCCGCAGGAAGCCCCCCCCCCCACTTCACCCCTGCTAGGCACAAAGGCCAGGGTTCCCTCGCCTCGGACCCTCGCGGCTGCCCGGCGGGCAGACTCGAATAAGTGAGCCCAGCTGGTGGGAGAGGGCAGGTGACGCCGCCCCCAGGCTGGCGGCCGCGCTGCTGACCCTCCCCTGAACCCAGGCCACGCCCCCAGCCGGCCCCCGCAGGGGACACTTTTCCCTGTCCAGCTGGCACGGTGTGACAGTGGGAAGGGCTTCGAGGACAAAAAGAGTGGAGCTGAGGATGAAATTCTATGGCCCCGGGCTCAGCGGTCGGATCCGGGTTCTTCTGACCCCCGCGCAGCATGTCCTGGAAAGGCCCGAGGCGGGGGGATTTCCAAGGGTCCTCCCTCCCGAAGCGCTCTGGGCCCCTACGCCTGGCTCGTAAGGTCCGGTCAGCGCTGGCCTAGCTGGAACTCCTGGACTCTTCCGGTCCTATAGCCACAGAGGATGACAGTTCAGTTCCCGCCAGCCCAAGAGGTCCTGGGACACCTTTGGAGCTCGGACCCCTGGGGAGAGCCGGTCCTGCCTCCTGGCGTGAGGAGTCCTGGCCCCAGCCCTGGACAGAGGTGTGGACAGAGCTGGCCACCCCGGCCTGGCGGGAGCAGTCAGGACAAGAGACAGGTGAGCTTGTCCCTTCTAAGTGGGTCCATGCTGTGCGTATGCCCAGAGCAGGAGGAATGAGACGTTCTGGGCGAGCCTGTCGCAGGAGGGGATCTCCAGAGTCTCCATGAGAAACTGCAGACCAGGGGACAGAGTCCAGGCCCCAGCCCAGTGCCCACTCTGTGGAAGGACAGAACCTCCATCCCAAGTGAAGTTTCCTTCTCCAACCGCCTCCCCCGGATGCAGGCCACTCTCCCCAGCCCCTCACCCAGGACACCCCCTAAGTGCCTGTGTCATCAAGAGAGGGCCTCTGTCCCCTCAGCCCTTGGGCAGCCAGCCTGGGCAGGGAACCACGCCAAGCCTGGGGCTGCCCCGCTCAGCCGCGCATCTGCTGCCCTCTGGCGGGCGCGTAGACACACTGACCACCTTGTTGGAGCAGTGTTCCCCGGGTTGGCCCTGGACAGGGAGGAGTCCATCACCCTCTTGAACCTCAGTTTCCTAATCTAGAAAATGGGGACAGGCACATGCCCTGAAAAGCTCTGCGGGCAAAATGGATGTGTCCCTTATACAGGCCGACCCCAGGGACATTTGCATTATTTATGTTATTATTGTAAAATAATAAAGTGAATCATAGGATAATTTTGTTGTTATGTGCCATCAAATGACCTGAGGCCCGTAGCGACCCTTTGTACAGCAGCACTGAACCCTGCCCTGTCCTGAGCCAGTTTAAATTACTCCAACACACCAACCTCCATTGCCCCAGTTACTGTATTAATCCATCTCATCCCGGGTCTTCCTTTCCTGCGCTGTCCCTCCGATGATGTCCTTCTCCAAGGACTGGTCTCTCCTGGCCACGTGCCCCGTGCCCAAAGTATGTGAAACGGAGCTTCAAAATCCTAGCCTCCAAGGAGAAACTAGGTTTCACCCTCTCCAAGACAGACCTATTTGTTTTCTTGGTGGTCCATGTTATGTTCAAGACTCCTCCAGCACCACAATTTTAAGGCATTGATTCTTTCTTCTGTCATCCTTAGTTATCATCCAGCTCTCTGATGCACAGCAAGTAATTGCAAAGACTATGGCCTGTATTAGACACACCTTAGTCTCTAGATTGATGTCGTTGCTTTCCAGTACTCTGGAGAGGTCCCTGAGAGCAGATTTTCCCAATACAATTTGTCTTTTGATTTCCTGACTGTTGGTACTAAGAGTGTTGATTGTGGAGCCAAGCAAACTCTAATAGTTAAGAACCTCAATCTCTTCTCTATCTAATATGGTGCTACCAATTTGCCCAGTGGTGAGAATCTTTGTCTTCTTGATGTTGAGCTTCGATTCATATTGAAGACTACAGTCCTTGACCTTCTGCAGCAAGCACTTCAGGTCCTCCTGAATTTCAGCAATCAAGGCTCTGTGATCTACATAACACAGGTTGTTGATGAGTCTTCCTCCAATCCTGATGCCACATTCCTCCTATGGAGACAGGATGCATCCCTGACGCACACCTTTCCTGATTTTGATCCATGCAGGTTTCCCTGCTCTGTTCTGAGGGCTGCTTCCTGGTCCAAATATGGTTTTGCATAAGAACAATCAAGTGTTCTGGGATTCCCATTTTCCTCAAGGTTAGCCACAGTTTGTTGTGATCCACACAGTCAAATGCATTTGCATAGCCAGTGAAACACAGACATTCCTCTGGTCCTCTGCTTTCTGCCAAGATCCAGCTGACATTGACAATAATGTCTCTACAGCCATGACCTTTTCTAAACCCGGCTTGTGTTTCTGGTATTTCTCTGTCAGTGTACTATTCAAGTCATTTCTGCATAATCTTCAGCAGGATTTTGCTAGTGTGTGATATTAGTGATATTGTTTGATAATTTCCACACTCTTGTCGAGTCACCTGTTTTTGGAATGGGAATAAACATGTATCTCTTCCGTTCAGTTGTCCAGGTAGTTGTCCTCCAGATTTCTTGGCACAACCTGGTGAGCACATCCGGAGCAGCATCTGTTTGTTGAAATATGTCGATTGGTATTCCAGAAATTACTGGGGCTTTATTTTTTTGCCAAGTCCTTCAGAGCAGCCTGAACTTGCTCCTTCAATACCATTGCCTCTTTTTTAAATTTATTTATTTTATACTGTTGTATTTACAAAATGTGTATACATTGTTTTTCACACTGGATCTTTCACACTTCCTTTACCCCACCCACCCATCCATCAAATTATATGAACCTATGATGTTGTTATGTGCCATTGAGTTACTATAACTCATAGACACCCTGTGTACAATAGCTCTGAACTCTGCCCTAGCCTGAGCCAATGTCATTCACCTGTCTCCAACATGCCTGCCCTGTGTCAGTCCATCTCATCTGGGGTGTTCCTCTCCTGCGCCATCCCACCACCTTTCCAAGCATGATACCTTCTCCAAGGACTGGTCCCTCCTGGGCACATGCACAAAAGTATGTCAGGTGGAGCTTCAAAACCCCTACCTCCAAGGAGAAACTTGGTCTCACCCTCTCCAAGACAGACCTGTTTGTTCTCTTGGTGGTTAATGGTATGTTCAAGACTCTTCTTCTCCGGCACCACAACTCAAAGGCATTGATTCTTCTAATGTCATCCTGAGTGAGTCACTGTCCAGTTATCTAATGCATTTCAAGTAATTGTGAAGAACATGTCCTGGATTAGGTGCACCTTAGTCTCTAGGCTGATATCATTGCTCCTCAGCTCTCTGCAGAGGTCACTGACAACGTATTTTCCCAGGGCAATTCGTCTTTTGATTTCTTGACTGCTGGTGCCAAAAATTGATTGTGGAGCCAAGCAAGCTATAATTGTTAACAACCTCTGAAGCTTTTCGAGTGTTCACTAGCATGATGGAAGATTTAAAGTTCTCTGATAATTACCAAAATGAGACACAGAGATATGGAGTGAACCCGTGCTGTTAAAAAATGGTGACTGTCGGCTTGCAGGATTGTCATCAAGCCTCCATTTGCAAAAAATTCTGAGATGCTTAGGGTTGGGTACAAAAATTAGTGGTGATGAGAGTCTCACGGAGGAAGCGTGTGATTACACTGTGGGTCTGTGGTACTGGAAGTGATGGTGTAAAACAAAATGCAAGAATGAGTGGAAATCCGATTTGCTTTGTAAATTTCCATTCCAATCAGAAATTTTTTTTTTAAATTTTTATTATTTTTTGTGTGTGTACCGTCAAATTGGATCTGACTGGTACAGGAGGAGATTGTCCCTCCTTCTTCAGCAGAGCATCTGGTGGATTCGAACCGCTCACCTCTGGGATTACAGTGCAGCTTCTTGCCACTAGGCCACCAGAGCTCACCTCTAGTCAGAATTAAAAAAAAATATATATGTATTAACGTCAATGTGCAGTGAAAAAAATACAACAAAACAAGATGTACTGCACACCTCCAGGGGGCATAATCCCTACTGCAATCTATGGACGGGCTTCCGGGGGCACTGCTTCCCAAGGCTCTGTGTGGATACGGCCCTGAGTATCAGCTCAGCATGGCCCACAGTGCAATCAGTGATGGTGGCTTTCTTCTCTGAGAGGCCCTGGGACATGGTCAGAGGGCCCACAGGAAGCTCAGGGGCAGGCACGCCCAGGCGCAGAGAGCAGCAGGGGCAGCCCACAGGGCAGATGGTACCAGTGCCAGCACAGTTCAGCCAGGTGTGGAATGAAGGCCCAGACAGCAAGGGGACACATCTGATTTCCCACAGGTCCTAGGACTTGAGTTGGCAGTCAAACACCGAGTGTCTCTGAGGTGAAGAGAAGTGTGACATCAAGGGACAGACATGGGAGGGTAAGTGCTCTGGAGCACGCCTTGGGTCAATGACACTTTTAAACCAAAAAGACTGCACTGCTGTGGAGTCAGTTCCGACTTTTTTTGATACACAGGACACAGCAGAGCAGCCCGTGGCTCCCAAGGTGACCAGCCTTTGCAAAGCAGACAGCCTCATCCTTCTGGTGGCCTAGAAACCATGACCTTACAGTTACCAAACCACTGCACGCCTCATCTTAGACTGTGAAGGATCGATCTATCTACATCTCACCACCATGACAGCCCCCAGTGACAAACCCCCACTTGTCTGTCACTTTGCATGCTGCACCGTGTGGCTTGCAGGCTGCTGTGAGGCTTAAAGGTGTCACCTGGATTTCTAAAACCAGTATGATCACCGTGGTGGACAAACGCAGCTGAGCTTCCAGACTAAGACACGAGGAAGCAGGCCTCGCCATCTCCTTCTGAAATCACGAGTCCGCATCCCTAGTCAGGAGACATCGCTCTCCCAACACGTGAACTCGCTGTGTCCTGTTTGAGTCATTCTCACAATGACTCAGTGTTATTGTACTGTGGTGTGTTGCATTGGGTTCTGTGGTGGCCTAGTGATTAAGGAGCTGCCCTGCCAACCCAAAGGCAGGCGGTTCAAATCCACCAGCTGCTCCTGGAAGGACGGACATTCTCCTGCCATGTGATTGACAGCCACGAAAAGCCCCCACAGGAGGGTCAGCGGGAGGCCGTTCCAAATCGGTGCCATCCAGGTCCTGTTTGTTTTGTGTTTGTTGTGCACCTGGGGCTATACTGTAGGGTGGAGAGTCTCCATATGAACTGAGCAACCCAAAAATTCATGAGATTGCCCTTATTTCTATGTTTGCTTCATTACTGTGATCTGGAACAAACCAGAAATATCTTTGAGGCTGCCTGTTCAGCCTTCCATGCTGCTGTTCTGTGCTGTGAAGTCACATGTGGCTCATAGCAGTCCTGTGTATAACAGCTATGAACCTGTTCTGTCATGAGACAACCTTACTGTCTCTCACACACCTTCCCCCATCACTCCAGTCACTGAATGAATCCACCTCATGCAGGGTCTTCCTCTCTTGCACTGTCCCTCACCCTCCTAAGCTTAATGTCCCTCTCCAAGGACTGGTCCCTCCTTGCAGCATGCCCAAAGTATGTCAGATGGAGCTTCAGAATCCTTGCCTCCAAGGAGCAGCCTGGTTTCACCCTCTCCAGGATGTTTATTCTCTCAGCAGTCCATGGTATATTCAATACTCTTCTCCAGCACCACAGCTCAAAGGCATCAGTTCTCCTCTTAGCCCTAGTCATTGTCCAGCTTTCTGATGCATAACACGTAATTGTGAAGACTCTCACAAACTGGCCGAGTTACCGAGCGGAGCCAATCGTGGGAGGACAGCCTGCTGGGGAAAGTGAAGGTTCAGCCAAAGAGGAGAAGCCCCAAGGAGATGGGCTGACCACGTGGTCACCACCAGAGGTCGTGAGGGTACAGGATCACACAGGGTGTCCCTGTGGTGCGCACGTCCCTGTGACTCAGGCCCCCCACCTTGCCATCACTGTGACGCTGTTCGTGGCCATGTAAGACTTGCTCCTCCGCAGGATGGCATGTGCTCAGCCCCTATTCTCAGTGTCCACGCTGCCGTTGACATCCCCCTCGAAGTGCTCAGTGGGCCCAGCCTTGTCCGAATGTCGCAGCCCCTCAGGTCAGTTACAGCAGATATTAACTCCCTGAATGGTCCAATGACTGTGGTGGATGCTTAGGGCATGTCGGCAAGGGTCCAGGGTCACCGGGGATGTGCATATGTGGAGAGGCAGTTAAAGGCCAGGCCTCTCAGGCACCTTGGCTGGGCACACTGCATGGCTGGCTAGGTGACAGTGGGGGAGGGCAGTCCAGGTCCATGTGCAGCGTCTACAACACATAGATCCTGACTCAGTCTCAGGACGGCACGCAGCACCCTGCCTGTCACACGCTCACCTGCACAGGTGCACACTCACAGCCGCCGAAGTCGCCAGAGGCCAGATCACAAGTCAGAGCCAGGAGCACCTGTCAGCGAAGGGGGCAGGGGTCCACCCCGGAAGCCTGGTGGGTGAAGTGGGAGCTCCAGGGGAAGGTGTCAGGGAGGGTGGACACTGATGACCCAGCCTCCCCCATGTCCATCAGCCCCTCCAGCTGGCCAGGCCCTGTGCTGAGTAGCCTCTCCCTGGTGGGGCAGCCTTGTGATCAGAAGACGGGTCACAGAGCTTCAGTCACTTGCCCTTGGCTTTGCCACGGGCAGAGATGGGGCTGGAACTCGGTTCTGACTATGGAGTCCAGAGCCTCTGACGCCCCAGAGGAGTCACTTGGCCTTCACTTTGGATGAAGACAACACGGTTTGAGGGACAGCAGTTGGGAAAGGCCCAAGCCCACAGCTCAGTCACCTTGGTCGCATCCACCCTGTTGGCAGACACGCCATGCTGCTAACCGAAGGGTCAGTAGTTTGACAGCATGAGCTGGTCATGTAAAGATCTGCATCCTGAGAGCCCTGCTGGGGGCGCCATGGAGTGGGGTCGTCTCCACGGCAGCGAGGTCAGGTCTGGATGGCCCAGTAACTCCTGGGCTTCAACCAATCAAATTCCTTCCTGGAGGGGCAGCACCAGGGTTTGTCCTCAAGTACCTATACACCTGAGAGTTGTCACATGTCACAGGAAGAAGCAAGAGAGAGATTCCTACGTCCACCCCACCTATTCCTCTATTGATCACCCCTCGTCCGTCTTCCATCTGTCCTTCATCCCTCCACCCACCCACCACCCACTCCTCCACCTCTCTACCCACCCCTACACCCTACACACGCACCCCGTCCACCCCTGCATCCACCCTGCGCCCACCCCTCCACCCGTGCCCACCCCTACACCCCTATATACACACACCCTGTCCACCCCTGCCCCCCCCCCTCCACCCACCCCTTCCCCCTTCCACCCCTTCACCCCTCCACCCCACCACCCACCCTCCGCCCACTTCTCCACTTCCACCTACCCACCACCACCCACCCCTCCCTGTACCTCCCACCCCTCCACGCATGCTCCACCCACCCCCCTTCACCCATCCCTCTACTTTCTCTGTCATCCCTCTGTCCATCTTCATACATTCTCCCCTCATCCTTCCACCCACCCCTGCACACACCCCTCTTGCCTCCACCAATTCCACATACCCTCCACCCAACAACTGTTTCTTGAGTCCTGCCTTTGTCCATGGGGGAGCAGGGAGTGAACGTTTCGGCCCTTGTCAGCATGCCTGGGTGAAGAAGAATTCTTACATTCAAACCACATGAACACACACATTTTACAAATACCATGTGTGGCTACATCAGGCAAAATCAGCTGCCACCGTTTCCCAGGAAATTTTACGTGTGGAAACAGACCATCTGGCCTACCATGGAGTGGAGTGTGCCGCACCAGTTCTTGGGGGTGGGCTTTCTACATTCTGTTTGAAAAGGGAATTTCCACCGCTTGTTGCTGGATCCGAGTGGATTGAGACCTGGATCGGACCTCAATGCCGTCTCTGCACCTTCCACTGAGTTTGTAGAGACCTGGGGCCCCTTTTTCTGACCCTTTGCTTTAAACTTGTCAAGAACTGTACTCAGAGATTAAGAAAGGCTTAGGAAAGTCCTCAGGACTTAGTTCTCCTGTCTACATGGTTCTGAGGAAATAGAGACTGGGATGGCACAGTGTGTTAAGCATTGGGTGACTAACCAGAAGGTTGGAAGCTTAAATCCACCAGCTGCTTGTTGGGAGAGAGAGCAGACAGTCGGCTTCCACGGAGCTTCTAACCTGGGGACCCCTGAGGGGCAGCTCTGTGAGCCCCAATCAACGTGTCAGTGGTGAAGATTGATTTTGTTTTGGTTTGGCGTTTTATGTACTGAGCTGTGTGCTCCAGAGTTCTGGTTGCATTTCCTTATTCCTATACTTTTGAATGTAATCTCACATGGGAAAGTAGGGTGTGTCTTAAATCTGTCAACTTTGAGATATAAGCCAAGCTGATCAGATGGGGAAGAGAAAGTAGGGCTGGGGTAGATGCCAAACCCACAGAGACGGCCTAGGAGCAGAAAATGCAGACGGGCCAGGACCTTCTCCAGAAGTGGTACAGAGAGAGCCCTTCCTCAGAGCTCCGGTCTGAATACCAGCTTCCAGCCTCTGTAAGAGAACACATTTCCGTGCCTTAAAACCACACTCCCTCGTGTGTGTTGATACATCAGCACTAGACAACTGAGACACGCCAGCTTGTGGTGTCCCTGTCACAGCAGCACTGAGAATGAGACACACCTACCTGTGAGGTCCCTGTCACAGCAGCACCAAGACACACCCACCCCTGGTGTCCCTGTCACAGCAGCACTGAGAACCAAGACACACCCACTGTGGTGTCCCTGTGAACTACAGAACCTGGGCCGTGATCAGGGGTGCCAGTCACTGGGGGTACCAGATGGCACTGAGCGTGTTCCTCACCAGATTCACTGTGCCAGAACTTGGGCTCTGAGAGCTATACAAGGTGAAGAGTTTTGCTTTATGAAGACATAAAGCCTCTGTTCTCTTATAGATAAAAGGTCATTAGTGCTTTGACCATTAACCTTGGGAAGTAGTTTGGGGGATATGACCACACCTAGGGGAGCAGCTTGGGGACGTCAGGGGCTGGTCCCTCTGTCTTACTGTGCATTTCCCTGCACTGCACAGATGTGCCTTCTTCACAGACTGAAGTTTGTGACAACCCGGCATCAGGCAGACCCTCCTTCCAACAGCAGGGGGCTCACTTTGGGTCTGTGGCCCATTTGGAACATTCTCACAATATTCTGAAGACTTCCTCCCACTGGACACCCTGCATGGTCTATCAAAGCCCAACGCACTGTCGCTGAGTCAATTCTGACTCACAGGGTCCTCCCTTGGGTTTCCAGGACCGTAACTCGTTATGGGAGGCACCTGCCTGTCTTTCCATCTTGGAGCAGTTGGTGGATTTGAATCACTGACCTTTTAGTTAGCAGTCCGACTCACGATGCACTCTGCCACCCACAAGGGCTCCTTTCCGAGGCGACGGGAGGGTCCATGCAGCCTTTGCACAAGGATCCAAGCCTCGTGAGTTTCTTGTCGCTGTGCGGCTGTTCTCTGAGGGACTCCCACATTCCTTAACTTCCCCAGGAAAGCGACTTTCAAAAAAAAAAAATAATAATAGAAGATGTGGCAAACAAACACAAGAAGAAATATTCAAAATTCCCAGCTATCAGAGAGATGCAAATCAAAACAACTATGAAATATCATCTCACCCCAGCAACAATAGCAAAGTTCAACAGGGTAGCAAACAACAAATGCTGGTGAGATTGTGGAGAGACTAGAACCCTTACTCACTGCTGGTGGGTGTGTAAAATGGTACAACCACTATAGAAGGTGGTCTGGCGCTTTCTCAAAACGTTGGAAATAGAAATACTGTCTGACTCAGCATTTCCACAACTAGGAATATACCCTAAAGAAACCAGAGTCATGACTCGAACAGATGTATGCACACCCATGTTAATTGGGGAATCATTCACAATAGCAAAGAGATGGAAGCAACCCAAGGGCCCATCAACACACAAATGGAGACAAAAACTACAGTACATTCACACAATGTAATAATATGCAGCACTGAAAAACAATGAACTCGTAAAACACTACACAACATGGGAGAGCCTGGAGGACATTATGCTGAGTGAAATATCTCTGTCACAAAAGGACAAGTACTGCACGGCACTGCTGTTATAAAACAGGACAGACGTGGGGAGGTTGGGGAGAGAATGGGTAAGGAGTGGATAGATAACGAACACTGCAGTAGAACAGATGAGGGTACTTTCTGAAAGGAATGAATTGTTAGGGAGCAATACAGGGAAAGGTGTGCACTGCAAGGGGGACTGGGGGAGAAGGGAGGGAGGGGGAAGAAAATGTGCTACAATGAATGAATCAAAGCAAATTTTTAAAAATCATATTAAGAGAAGATGGATGGGCGGGTGGTGTTCCCTGGGAGCCCCGGTGTCTCGTAAGCACTGCTCACAGGCCCTGCTGTTGCTGGGTGCTTGCTTAGCAAGTTCTCTACTGAAACTTGACCGAGTCTGCACTCACACTGCCCTCTCAGAAAATCTGTGTGCGTAATGCAGTTGTCAACCAATCAAAAAAGGTGCCAAAATTCCTGATAAAATTGAGTATCAAAACCCAAACCCTCTCCTGAGATGATTCTAACTTATGGTGCCTTCACCTCCATCCGGTTCCAAAGCTGCAAATCTCAACAGGAAGAGATTGTCCAGTGGTTGCTGGATTCGAACTGCTGACCTTTCACTCAGTTGTTGTTGTTGTTGTTATGTGCCATCGAGTCGCTTGCGACTCATAGCGACCCTATGTACAACAGCCCTAAACTCTGCTCTGTCCTGTGCCAATTGCACTGTCTCCAACACTCCCATCCCAATTATCCCAGTCACTGAATCAATCCACCTCATAAAGGGTCTTCCCCTCCTGCGCTGTCCCTCCACCCTCCCAAGCATGATGTCCCTCTCCAAGGGCCAATCTCTCCTCACAACATGTCCAAAGTATGTTAGACAGAGCCTCAGAATCCTTGCCTCCAAGGAGCCACCCAGTTTAACCCTTTCCAGGATGAATCTGTTTGTTTTCCTAGCAGTCCATGGTATTCTCAATACTCTTCTCCAGCACCACAGCTCAAAGCCATCAATTCTTCTATCCTCTTTGGTCATTGTCCAACTCTCTGATGCATAACAAGTTATTGCGAAGGCCATGGCCTGTATCAGATGCACCTTCGTCTCCAGAGAGACACCATTGCTCTTCAGTACTTTGGAGAGGTCCCTAACAGCAGACTTTCCCATGGCAATGTGCCTTTTAATTTCCTGGCTACTGGTGCCAAGAGTGTTGACTGTGGAGCCAAGCAAACTAAAGCTGTGTACAATCTCAATCTCTTCACCATCCATCCTGATGCTGCCAATTGGTCCAGTGGTGAGAATCTTTGTCTTCTTGACATTGAGCCTCAGTCCATATTGTAGGCTGCAGTCCTTGACCCTCTGCAGCAGTTGCTTCAGGTCCTCTTCAGTTTCAGCAAGCAGGGTTGTGTCATCTGCATAATGCAGATTGTTGATAAATCGTCCACCAATCTTGACCCCACATTTCTCCTCGTAGAGCCCAGCCTCACTCAGTAGCCCAACACATTAACCCTGCACTGCCAGAGTCCTGACAATTGTAACTGACAGAGCGCTGACCCAGGCAGGGTGACCAGCTGCTCAGTCTGCAAGTGACCTGTTAAACCTCCAGCGATCTTGTGGTTGCTGGGATCCCCACAGTCTCTGGGGTCTCTTGGTCTCTGTGGTCTCCATGGTGTCATGGTCTCTGTGGTGTCCACGGTCTCTGTGGTCTCCTGGTCTCCGTGGTGTCCACAGTCTCTGTGCTCTCTTGGTCTCTGGGGTCTCCATATTCTCATGGGCTCTGTGGTGTCCACGGTCTCTGTGGTCTCGTGGGCTCTGTGGTATCCACAGTCTCTGGGACCTCTTGGTCTCTGTGCTGTCCATAGTCTCATGGGCTCCGTGGTGTCCATGGTCTTTGTGGTCTCATGGGCTCTGTGGTGTCCATAGTCTCTATGGTCTCGTGGGCTCCGTGGTGTTCCACGGTTCATTCACACAAAGCTCTTACACATGAGATACTGGCACATGGCCTGGCAGAGCTTTGGGGACAGCCTGCTCCAAGGCCTGTGCATCCCAACCCAGACCCACATGCCCTGTGACCAGCTCAACATGGCCCTCCCTCAGCCATCCCACCTTCAGGCTGGGGAACATGCTGACTCAACGCAGAAAGGGCCCCCCAAGGCCACAGAGCCCTCGGCTGTACAGGAGGACCCAGGGTGACCAGGCCAGGGTCACGTGGGACCAGTTTGAGTGCTTCTAGCAACAGCTAGAGCTGGCTCCAGGGGTCAGGCATGAAGTTCACAGCTTCTAGTCATCTTCACAGGCCTCGGTCACTGGATGCCCACTGCTTCCCTTCAGCAGCTGTCCCTGTTGTCCACACTGAACATGGGCACTTCATCCAAGGGTTCAGGTTGACCAGTCCCCACTGTCCTTACTGCCCCAAGGATGCAGGCTCCGCCCTGCCAGCAGGGAATGGGCCATTGCTCACTGCCCACAAGGGAGCACTGCTGGATACAGGTTTTCCTTGTCTAGGACAGTGGAGAGAGGGGGTACCCACACCAAGGGACATAGATACTCAGGCCCAGCCGTCTGCTATTTATTGTGTCACCTGCCGTAGGGCTCAGAGCTGGCCCACTCGTGTGTGTCCTCTCAGCTCTGCTGTCCCCACATGGACGTGGAGGTGACCACTGCTAAAGTCCACACCCTCAGCCCCTGTGGTCTGAAAGGGCCCAGGTTCTTCCAGCATAGAGATCAGTGGTTTCTCTCCTGCTGTGCATGTGAAGACAACCTCCTGGGCACCTGTTTCACCATCATTTGTTTGACCCTCCAGTGTCAAGAAGCAGGTGGATATTCTCATGGGCCCCCTAAGGCCCACATAACCACATACTAATTCAGTACTGATACACTTAAATCTTGCATGAAAAGAAGGACGAGAGTGTAAGAAGTACTTTGAAATAGATTTTCCTTCTTAAACGTGTGGGTTTACCTGGTGAAGAATGCATGAAGACATGAAAGGAATTCGTGCAGGCGTATCCTGATGATTTCTATACAACCTTGATGAAGGAGAGTCACAATCCCAGTCTTCACGAGGGTCAGCAAAGAAGACCTTCCATGGCATGAACTAAGACGGCTGCAGCAATGTGCTTGTGCACGGTGAAGAGCCTGGGCCTTTCTGAACTTTTATTCACAAGGTGGCTTGCGAAGTAGTTGACTAGATGGTGTCCACCAACAAGAAGAACTCAGTTTAAAGAGAGGGGAACGCAAATTTTACTCATGTTGTTGGCAGGAATGATTCCAAAATAGAAGCGACATTTACAATGTGTGTGTCTCAATACAGAAATTGCTTTACGTGTATTCCTGACTTCAGTGGTCACAAGGGGCACAATATTAGTTTTCATGCACAAAGGGAAACAAATCCTCAGCCAACGGCAATGATTCAGGAGGAACTGGAGTCATTATCTTTACCGTATATTTTAAGGAAATGTCATTTGCCAGGTTAATTGTGATAATCATCAAGAACGTGGGAGAGCAAAGACTGGGAAGAAAGGTTTTGAATTATAATGTGTTAGAGATGAAAGATCTATATAAAAATGAAATACTGTAATTTGTAATTTGTTGTTACTACTTGTTTTCAAATCTTTAGATTATATTTTATTACTTCTTTTCATATATTCATTTATAATTATGACATCTATTCCAAAACAAGTATGAGTGATTTAAGGCTAAATTGATGGAAGTTAATTTTTTATTAGGGACAGTCATCAGAATTTTACATTGTTGGAGCCTCTGAATTGAATTAAGTGATTAATTTTGTTGGTTGTGAAATATATAGAATTCTTTCTGTAAAATTGTGATATATGACAAAAAAATCTTAGTGCCCTGCATCCATCAAAAAATTTATAATCCAGTTCATCTTATTCCATTAAAACGGCATACTCTATTCTTGCATTCAATAAGTACACCATAGTCACAATTTAAAAGAAGCTATGTTATGATTAGCTAAGACGTACACACATATACAAGCATCCTTTGTTTTATTGTGCTCCACAGATACTGAAATTTTGCTCTTTTCCTCCCTCTTACAGATTGTGCTAGCCTTGCATCAAACAAGTGAATTGGGTCATTTTTCCCCCAGACATGTGCTCACGTGGTGTCTCTGTGTCACACTCTGGTGACTCTCACAATATTTTTTTCTATAATTATATTTTATTAATTTTCATAAACATTTACAGAGATTTTGGGTTTCCATTCATTCATTGTTGCACTATTCTC
>NW_006400039.1:117777-119314 GCF_000299155.1 Elephantulus edwardii | reverse complement strand
CATACTGCTTTCCACAGGGGTTGCACCATTTTACACTCCCACCAACAGTGAATCAGGGTTCCAGTTTCTCCACAACCTCGCCAGCATTTGTTGCTTGGACTCTCACAATATTCCAAACTTGTTCAGGATAACAAGCTCAGTAGAGGCTCCTACACACCTGGCCTACCTTCCCACGCTGTCCAGGACACTGCTCATCTTTCTCCCTTGGTGGATTCAAACCACTGGCTTTCTGGTTAGCAACCAAATAAATTACGCTTTATGCCACCAGAGCTTCCTTAGTTGACCACAGTATAATGTAAATGTTACTTTTATATGCACTGAGACAGGGTGGGAAGTTGTACCATTTGCTCTGTAGCGATATTTGCTTTATTGGGGTTGTCTTGAACAGAACCCATAATATCTCCGTACTTTCTCTGTTTTTACATATTTATGTAACTTACCCCACTGGAACGCAAGAGCAGGTGGAGGCTCTGTTTGGGGCCCTGGCATTTCTGGATAGAAGGTATAGTACAGTAATGAGCATTTATGATGACTAACGAGACAGGTACACTGTAGGTTATAACCTACGTGTACCATCATACACCTGATGCAGTCGTTGTAAATAAGTGACATGCAGTACACATGTTGCATGTGGCATGAGACATGGGCTCACGGGACTGCAAGCATATAAGCAGTATGTCTTTTGATCGGACGTTAATGGTGCAGGACTGCCCTTGTAAAGTGCGCACTCTTCAGTTAAGTTCAATGATTGCTGCACGTCCGTTATGTCAACCCTCTTAATTGACTTGGAGAAACATAAAGATTCAATTGCTGGAAAAGGGCTGATGGGGACACCTGGCCTGTTGGCGACTCGGATGAATTCAGATCTAGTTGGGAAACCATGTGTTTTAGTTTTAGATGACAGTTAATTAACAATGATAATATCAATGCTTAGCAGCGCTGCAATGGACACCACTGGAAAGCTCCACGCAGGCCCCTAAGTAACACAGTCCCGCTGAGCAAGTCCGCAGCACCACTGGCCCGCTCCTGACAGACAGGCCCCGCCTCTGTATGATAGGTCCCGCCCCGGCAGACAGGCCCCGCCTCTGTATGATAGGTCCCGCCCCCTGTGTACAAGCTCCGCCCCTGCCAGACAGGCCCCGCCTCTGTATGATAGGTCCCGCCCCAGCAGACAGTTCCCGCCCCCCAAAAGACAGGCTCCGTCCCTGTATGATAGGTCCCGCCCCGAGAGACAGGCCCCGCCCCAACAGACTCCGCCCCAGAAGACAGGCCCCGCCCCCAGCAGACAGGCCCTGCCCTAGAAGCTCGGCCCCGCCCCCGACAACCTAACCTGGTCCGCGGCGGACAGGCCCTGGCTGTCTGATAGGCCCCGCCCCGGAAACACCACCCTGTAAGTCCCGGCTCCGCCCCCTGCATCCATGCCCCGCCCCTGAGCCAGGCCCCACCCCCGGCATACCGGCCTCGCCTCTGACAGCCTAACCTGCTCCCCAGCAGTCCCAGCCCCACCCCTGGCAGTTCCAGCCCCGCCCCCCGCCGC
>NW_006400039.1:111378-117677 GCF_000299155.1 Elephantulus edwardii | reverse complement strand
AGGCAGTCATGGACCCGCCCCCGCCCCATCGGGATGGCTCTGGCTCTGCTCGCCGCCTGTGCTGCCTCGGCGCTCGGCTCGGTGTCCTGCGCTGCCTCGGCGCTCGGCTGGACGGCCTGCGTGCTGCCATGGCGACACCGCCCGCACCGACCTGCGGCCTCTGGGCGCCCCGAGGTCCCGCGAGGAACCCAAGTGCTCGTGCGTCGTGGGGCGTCCGGGATGTAGAGAACAGAGCTGGGCGATGGGAGTACCCGGACTGGGCGGTGAGGGGCCCGGATCTGGAGATAAGAGAAGGCAAGCTAGGTGATGGGGGGTCCTGCGCGCAGGTCTGCAGACAGGTGGGTGAACCAGGGGCTCCGGAGTGGAGATCAGAGTACCCGAGGGGGGCATGGAGGACTAGCATGGAGGAGAGGAGCCTGGCGCCGGCGTTGGTGGGTCCCGGGCACGGGCTTGAATATGGGGGACCCCGTGCCAAGCCCAGTAGTGGGCGATGGGGGTGCTGGCCACACAGGGATGAAGAATGAGTGTGCACAGCTGGGAATGCATGGGCTCCCAGGGGCTGACACTGTTAGGGCCCAGGCGACCCCCGATGCGGGAATGGTGACCCCGCTCCAGGACCCTGGGGTGGCCCAGGCGGAGCGCTGCTGCCACGCGTTTTGCCCTGTTCCTATTTTATTTCACAGAGATGGGAAGGCTGACAGGTCCCCTGAAGCACCCTCTGGCCCTGGAAGACTGGCCAGGAGCAGTCTCGCACCCAGGAGGGTGACTGGAGCGGTTCCAGCGTCGGTGGCTTGGCTGGACCCAGCCGGATGCAGAAAGACTTGAGATTCTGTGTTGTGAAAAGTGGCAGCGAGTGTTTCTTCGTAGCTTCGTTATTTCCTGGGAGCGGAGCAGTGGCTTGGAGAACAGGTGGACGCGCGGTCCAGCTCCTCACTGGCGGCCACCCACACGGGGCCCAGAGCCGATGTGCGCAGAGCTGGGGCCGAGGTCCTGCTGCACCAGCCCGGTGCCACCTGCCCCATCACGTCTCCGGAATGGGGTCCACAGAGGTGGCAGGTCACAACACCGCCATCCCGAGGCGGCAGCCTGCACACAGCCTCCAGACCTCGTTCCTAGTGCCACGTTCGGACCTCACAGCCAGCAGCTGACCACGTCCACCGGTGACAGAGCGCTGCCCTGCAGCCTGCCGCCCCGGGAGCGTGTGTGCAGGCACACAGGCCAGCCTGAGGAATGAGTGGCCGGGTGCCCTTGGCTGAGAAAGCCCTGTCTGAAGGCCACGCGCGCCTCCGATACAGGGACACCTCTTTGGTCATCTGGCAGCAGCAGCAGCAAAAGCTGGAATCCATGCCTCCCAGGACCTACCTGAGCAGGAGCCGCAGCATGTGGTACTCCCAGTATGGTAATGAGGCCATCCTCGTCCGCGACAAGAACAAGTTGGGGGTCTCCCGGGACACTGGCCAGTCCAAGTTTTGCACCATCATGTAATCCCAGGTGGGGACCAAGCTGCCAGAACAGGCCCGCATTTCACCCAGGTGACTGGTCCCTTCTGATCCTGTGTTGTTGGCTTCGGAGAGGATTCTGTTCATGGTGAAGCCTTCTCGTGCCTGAGTGCCAGGCCTGTCTTCCGAGCCACCACTGGGTGGAGCTGAAAGACAATCTAGGTCAGCCTGCCAGGGACCTTTCCAGTGTTGACCGGAAGCTGTTCTTTAAGGACCCATATACACAGAATGGGTCCCAAGCGCCTCGGTACCCCACCTGATAGAACCAGCACATGAGAGGCTAAGGATTGTCTTCTTGCCTTGTCCTTGTCTGGGCACTGCCAGGCACCGCCCTGGCCTCTGCATTGGGTGTGGCTGTTCTATTAAAAGCTTCTAGAGAAATGTCGCCAGAGTGACACCTCATTATGCACGGCCTTTGCAGACTCTCACTGGCCACTGTCCGTGTCCACCTCCACCTTGTGGGGAATGGGCCGGACGAGAGAAGGGCAGGCGTTGCGTCCATGTGGTCTGTCATCTGTCAGTCTGGGTGAAGCTGTCTTTTCAGAACTCCTCACGCTCGCATTTGGGAGTCCCGCTGCTCCTTGAGATCATGGCAAGTGGCAACTTCATCAGCCTCTGGACACCTGGGACTTGTGGGCCAGCATGCGGGTGACCCGGGGGCCAGCTGGCTTCCTGTGTCTTGAGGCTCAAAACTAAAGAGTCAGTTCCTGCCTACTCCACCTGAAACATCAGGTGTTCCTGTCGTGGGTCCCTGGCCCTTTGTCATCAGATGTACCTCAAGTCCCTACAGGGCAGGGCTCACCTGCGGGCAGGGCTCACCTGCGGGCAGCACTATCCTGCATCACCAGAAAATACGCCCCTGCTGTCCTGGAAATTCACAGCGCTGTGCACACGGGAGCATCCCGCGAGTGCCGTTTCTCTCAGTCAACGTCTGCAGAGCCGTTTGTCCTCCGCACTCACCTCACTGAGCTGGTACCTTTAAACCACCTAGCTGACAGTGCCATGCTGCCAGATGTGGACATGCACTTGGCACAGAAGGTCCAGCCTGAGAACTGGCTGAGCTCCGGGGGCCTCATGAACACTCCTCGCCCCGCTCAGCTTTGGTGTTGGCATGGACTGCCCTGGGCGGCTCTCCTCGAGGCCCACTGACTCACACCACCCCCGTGAGCCCAGGGTCCAGAGTGCTTCCAGAACACAGCAAGGGCCTCTGTGCAGCTGCACCCGCTCATGTGCAGAGCCACCCAGAAAGGCCCTAAGTCCAAGTCAAACAGCACTGCCCATACCCACCTCCTGTGAACCCCAACTTCTGGGAGGGGGCTGCTGACATGCCCCTGGGCTGGAGATCCTGTTCCTCAGTGGGGGTGAACTCTGAAGGGCTAGCTCCCTGGTGCCAGGGCCCCCATTCTACTAAAGGCCCCCTCAGCACACCTGTGCTGGCCACCTAGTCTCCTGCCCACCCACATGACAGACTGAATCAAAAAGGGGAAAGATTAACAGTTGAGTGGGGACTAAAAGGCAGAAAGAAACTTCTAGAAAGTGATTTACTTTAGAGGACCAATGAAGTGTTAAAAAAAAAAAATCACACCAGAATTTTAACTTTCTTTGTATAGTGAAAGAGGCGACTCCCCAAACCCTGGTGGCTCCATGGGACTGAGGACAGAAGCTGGTAGAGCAGTCCATTAACCCCTGCCGAGAGCCTACGGTCCACAGTGACATCTCCCACCAGGCACCAGGCTGGGGACTCGGGTGCAAGGAGGCCCCACACACTCCCCTGGGCCCCCCCCCGCCCCCCTACCCAAGCAGGTGCACACACGTAGGAGCTTTTTGTTTGTTTTTATTATGAAAACAAAACAAATGCCCTGGGAGAAGGGTCCATGATTACCAGAAACATCAAAGAGAACGTTCTCCCGTTTTACTGTGTGTTGAGGCCAGCATTTGCAATAAACAAGCTAAACTACTCACACTGGACTCGCTTTCTGTTAACTGACATTTACAGGAATATACTAGAAACGGCACTAAAAAGGTTTAAGAAAAGTTACGGTAAAACTTGCATGCACATCATACAGAAAAGTAACGTCTTAAATATAAAAAAGAAAACCATGGAAGTGTCCTGTGGCTCGAAGGGACAGCACTGGCAGGGGACAGGTGCCCTGTGGGGTGGTGTTGCCAAAGGACCATCAACAATGCGAATGTCGTTAACAGAACAGACAGAACATATCTTACAGGTTGCACCCAGGGCCCACTGCCCAGCCCCCCGCTTCCCGAGGGGCTTTCCAAGCCGTTCCTGCTCAGGACCACACGCGTGACCAGGAGCCCTGAAAAGCTGCCCTCCCATTCAGGTAAGAGGCCGCTTCTGGGTGAGCACGTCCCCACCCAGAGCATGGGGTGCCCACTGCCCGGCCTCATGGCTGTTGGGAACTCCTCTGAATTCCTAGAGGATGCTGCTTCCCAGTACAGGAGCTTCAGAGGGACCCAGCCCTGACACGGCCCTCATGTGGCCTGGCTCTGGCTCCCTGTGAGGCCCGGGCACACGCCACGCCACATGGGGAGAAGACCCGTCTTCAGCTGTGGGTGCCTCTGCTCAGGGCCTCTCTGCTAGGGCTGCCCACTGCCAGTCAGGTCTAAGGTCAACGCTACAGTTCTGATATTCCATTGAAGACCACTCAGAAAATACCTTTGAAAGACAAAGTAACTTAAAAGAAAAAAAAAAAAAGGAAAGTTTTAAAATCAGTTTATATTTTTTACAAACAAAAATGAAAGGTTTAACAAACTGGCTCCAAGCTCACCAAGTGTCAGAATCAGCAACAGTTAGAAAAATGGTACTCTACCACCCCAATGCGGTCCTTCTCATTACAGGTTGGTGCTGGGGTCAGAACAGACCGGATGACCTCTCAGCACTCCACGTGCTGGAGGACCACAGCGAGGCAGGCCCAGGCCTGTCCATGCGCCCCAACAGATAAAAGGCACCACCACCCATGGCCACGTCTGCCTGGAAGTCACTTCTGAACTGACCCATCACTGTCTTCAGGGGCCCAGAAACCCCAGCACCCTGAGACAAAGTCAGGCTGGGGGAGCCGGGTCACTCTGTCACCACCTGGACCAGTGGACTTGCTGCCTCTGCAGCTCTGGCCTGTCCCCTGGAGGCCCACCGAGCCTGGCATGACACAACACTTGGCCAAGTCGCGTGGCTGGCCAGGCCCTGCGCCCCAAGGCCACTCGCTGGTGCTGGACAGGCTGGAACATAACCCCTTCTGTTAAACTCTGTATATTATTATTACTTTTTTTCTTTTTTCTTTTTTTTTTTTACAATAGAAAGTTAAAAATCAAGACTTAGATTTACTATACATTTTTTTTCTCTCTCTCAGATTACAAAGTTTATATTATATAACTGGGATTCCCTACACTGATTTCCTTTAAAATAGTCCTAGACACCACAAGTGAATACAAAAGAACTCAACCAACAAAATTAAAAAACAACAACAAAAAAAAAACAAACCACCAAAACTTCAGAATGTGCTGCAGCTGGAAGTTGTCTATACCTGATAAAGTCTCCAAACTTCATACAAAAAGACAGAGAGACGGAGAGACCAGAACCACCCACCGAGGGAGCGGAGAAGCATGAACCAAGAACCAAGCACACAGCACTCACAGGAGACTGACCTAGCACCTGGACGTGAGGGTCCCCCTCGGCCTCCTCGCCGCCTCACAGGCCGCCTCTCTGCTGTGTGTGGCTTTGCTTTGCGGTTTTTGTTTTTTTAAATGCATTTCTTTACTAAGCTAGCACCTGGACGTGAGGGTCCCCCTCGGCCTCCTCGCTGCCTCACAGGCTGCCTCTCTGCTGTGTGTGGCTTTGCTGTGGTTTTTTTAAAATGTATTTCTTTTGCAGTTTTGCTTTTCTTAAAAAAAAAATGACCAATGGTGTTAATAAATAACGTGTTTATATATACATGAAAGTGGGGGAGGTCTCCGAGGATGCAGCAGCAGCGCGAACGAGGTGGGGGACACACTGGGCCGGACTGTCGTAGAAAATTGCTGAACCTTACAAAAGAGTCTCTGTTGTTTTTTTTTTAATCTTTTCTTCTTTTTTAAGTTGAGGTAAAAGTTTCAGTGTATGGAGGCCTGCACCGCACACGCAGCTGTGGGGTCCCCTCCTGGGAGCACCCCAACATCACAGAGGCCAGGAAAGCCACGCCCTGAATGCCTGCCCTTGCCTCCCGGGTCTGGAGTGACAGCAAGACCCCTCTCGCTGAAGCAGAGCCGGTTCTGGTGAGCAGACGACACTGTCCTCGCCTGCTGCAGAGGTGACCACGCTGGACGGCTCTGAGACGCACCTGACCAAGGTCCTCCTGGAGCTGCGGGCGGGCTGGGCATCAGCAAGGGGGCTTCGTGAGCCTGGAGCCACACCTCCCGGGTTCTCCGCTTTTCAGGGGCTCAGAGCTCCGTCGGGAGGCCACCAGGCAAGGCCTTCTCGCCGTCGAGCACACACACAAGGTCTCTGAGCTATGAAGCAGTAACTGAAGAGATCGTAACACTGAATTAAAGAGAATCCTGCACACCATGGACAGAAGGAGTATATTAACCATAGGAGGGGACAGTGGCGAGGGCGGCGCGCTGGTGGAGTCCCTGTCTACTCCGTGTCACTGCTGTCCGAGCTGGAGCCGCTGGAGCTGCTGCTGCCGGACTCAGACGAGCTGCTGCTGCTGAGCCGGGATGCGCCGCCAGAGGGTGCAGGGCCACCTTTGTCTGTGGGGAACACGGGGTGAGGGGGCCCACAGGTGAGGAGGCCACAGGTGAGGGGGG
>NW_006400039.1:97025-110466 GCF_000299155.1 Elephantulus edwardii | reverse complement strand
GTGAGGGGGCAGCACAGGGAGAGGGGGAGCACAGGGCGAGGGGGGAGCACAGAGGGTGAGGAGGGAGCACACAGAGCGAGGGTGTCCCCCACTCGCCGCTAGCCCACCCTCAGTCCCACAGGGGCTCCTGACCACCCTCCACACAGGCCAGCGCCTGCATGTCCACCCCAGGAGCGGAGCACTCATCAACACTTGCGCAAGTCAATCAACGGGCAAACTGCACACTGGCAGGGGTGGGGCGGAGGGGCAGCGGGAGGACAGGGGCTGGCAGGCGACACCCGTGGACAGTCGAGCCTGCTGCGGTCAAGGGGCTCAGGCCCCGAGGGATGACATGAGAGGCTCCCTCCCGGCTTGGCCACAGCCTGTCTGCGCAGTGGATCCTGGTCCAGCGACCACCAGGCCCTTTGAGGGCCGGCCCTCTCACACCTCCACAGCAACTTTCAAAGGCCGGGGTGGTAAACCCAGTTAACAGGAAACTGAGGCTGGGGTAAGAAGAAGGCCTGCGTCACCCACTGGCCCTCCTCGTGAGGAGTATGCACGAACAGAGACTCGGGGTGCAGGTGGGCGCCCCAACACTTCTCTGCTGCCCAGCCTATGCCCCGCTCCCTGCCAGGCGCTCTGCTCCACCTCCCAGCTCTGGGTCCCTCCACTGTCAAGTCGTTTGTGCTTCTCTGCTGGGTCTCGTGGTCCCCAGGCCCAGTGCTCTGTGCCTCCCCGCCCCAGGGGCCCCTCCACCACCCACCTTTCTTGGCCGGCTTGTTGTTACCGAGCTGCCCACTGACATCCTGCAGCCTCTTCTCTAACTCTCTCTTCTTTTCCTGAGCTAACTCTTCCTTCGACTTGGACGCCTGCTTCTTCCCACTGGTCGCTGTGGAGGAATGGAGGGAGCTGAGGCATGGGGTGCAGAGCTGAGACGGTGAGGAACAGGGCGACGAGTGGGGTGCTGAGACAGGGAAGGGGGTGCTGAGGTGGAGAACGGAGAGGGGCACTGAGACAGGAGGGGCAGGAGGACCGAGTGGCACGGAGCTGCACTGATGCTGAGAGGGACCCAAGGGGCTCTGAGACTTAAGGCAGAAAACAGAGTGTGGTGCTGATGGGGTACGAGTGAGGGCGGGGCGCTGAGCTAGCGGGGGGAGAGATGGCGGGGTGATGGAATGATGAGCTAGGGAGGGGCAGGACGGATGAAGGGGTGCTGAGCTCGTGGGGACGGGAGGCAGGACACAGTGTGGTCACCCACCTGTTCTGGGCAGCAGCCTGGTCGCCCATGGTGACACAAGGAGCCAGGGTCTTGGCTCGCCCCCAGCCTGTGACAACTAGGCGGCACCAGAGGGTGGACTGACCCAAGCCACTGACATCCCTCGCTGGTACACAGGTGGACAGGACAGACACCAGCCTGAGCCCTTTGGCAGGTACAGTGAGTGGGTGACACCCCCTGTGTGACTGTGCCTTGTGGGGCCCTGACAAATGGCATTTCAGTGCCCTTCAGAGAACAGCTCAGGCAGCTCGCTGTCACAGCACAGGCTCACCTTGAACATGAGCTCTGTCGAACTTGAGCTCCGTTCTGGTCGTCCCTGCGGCCGTTGCGACCACACTGAGGTGCTACAGCGAGGCTCACGGGCCTCACTGAGTGCATTGCACGGTTCACAGTGAGCGGCTCACCGGCCTCACCGAGCACGGCACACGGCTCACCACACACGGTGTGATGCCAGCACAACTCCAAGGGCACAGGGAAGCGCGAAACTGGGAGACTAGCTTTACTGTATGACCTCACTGTGGGGGGTCTGGAATCGGACCCACTGTCCTTCTGAGGTCTGCCTGGACATTGCCATGAGGCGTGTATTTGTGGAACGCTTGCTGGACCAGGAGTCAGCTTCTCTAAGGCATGGTCACCCCATGTCACGTGAGGGTCACCCCCTCCCAGCCTCGGCTCTGCAGCCACCTGGACCGCTTCACCTCAGAGGTGATAGGTGATGTATCCCAAGGCCAAGTCACCATGGAGAGATTTCACAGATGCTCCAACCAGAGAAAGAGGCTACCTGGCTTTCCAAGGGGATGTGGGCATGGCTCCACCCACAGGCCAGGGGTCACAGCCCGACTCGGAGAGGCCTTGACAACAGGAAGACACGCGGGCACTGGCCCCAGGGCCACGCTCGTGACTGGACTATGTCATTCTCAGAACTTACTGACTGGAGTGGGGACTAACCTTCTCAATGATGGGCAGGGGGAGGTGCTGGCTCCCTGGGTCAGCCTACACCATGCTGTCACTCAACTGTCATTAAAAGTGGAGGGGCTCATTTGCCTGGCTGGGGCCCATGTGGGGCTATCAGGCTCTGGACTGGATGAGGGGGCGGGGGTCCAGCCAAGGCGGCTGGGGAGAGGGCCCTGGGCTCGTCCATGGAGTGTCCGGGCCAGAGTGTGTGCATGCCTCCACGTCCACTATGAGCACCAACAGGTGCGTCCTGGGGCACAGAGAGGTCAGGGCAGAGGGATCCCGTCTCACAGTCAGAGGGCACTTGGACTGCTCCTAGGTGTCCCAGTGGCACATCCCAGAGGTCAAGGATGAGCAGTGCAGCCCCCAGCGAGACGGAGAGGCGAGGGGGGGACGCCCAGGCTCCTCAGGCCTGGGAGGACTGGGAGGTGGTGGGAACAGGGGGTGACAGGTGCAGCCCCGACCACTTACATAGCGGCTTTCTCTGCTTTTTCTGTAAACAAGACTTGACGTATCTCTCCAGTTCCCGCAAAGTGGTGGGTTTCAGAGTCTCAAAGTCAATCTCGATCTCGTCGGGGTTGGAGTCTCTGAGCGAGGGCTCCCGGGACTGGATGATGTGCACCACGCGGCCCAGCTTCTCCCCGGGCAGCCGGTTGATGTCCAGGCTCAGCTGCCGCTTCTCATCGTAGCTCATGGGCAGGCCCTCCTCCTCCTCCTCCGAGTCATAGGAGGCCGACGTCTGCTTGCTGCCCTTCTTCGGCTGCCTGAAGAGGACACAGGAGCTGAGCTCTGTGGGGCACCCCACTCCTGCTGGCTACTCGCTGGGACCAAGCTCCAAGACCAAGTGTCCTGCCCCAGCCAGACCCAAGATCCACCAAGTGGAGTGCCCGGGAAGTTGAGGGGTGTCGGCAGAGCTGCGCTCCCGGCTGTGGCCATCACAACCGAGGCGCCCACCTGGGGCCTGCTGGAAACAAGTGCAGGGGTCAGCGCCCTCCACATCACACCACACCCGGGCTGCTGAGCTGGTCCGACCCACGGCCACCCCTCACTGGCTTCGGCAGCTGTGAGTCTCTACCAGAAGACACTGTCCACCTTTCGCCCCAAGCAGCTGGAGGATTGAACCATCAACCTTTTGGTGAGCAGCCCCACACAATGTGCTACGTCACTAGAGCTCCTTCAACACCTCACGGGCCCTCACACAACCCCCATCTCCAAATAATCCAAAAGAAGGTTGGAAAAGGAGCAAAGGGACACAAAACGGGTCACCGGGAAAACAGGAAACAGCAACATGCAGTTGCATCAATGATGACATTAAACAGGCGTAATCTACACTCTTGGAAGCAGGAGTGGCATCCACTTCCTTAGACAACATGTTTTCGGAAACCCTATGAACTTTGATAAATACTGATGGTTGTAGAGGGGCTTCAGGCCTTCTGTTCACAGGGTCCCTATGAGTCGTGCTCGACTCGAAGGCCAACAACAACCACCTACACTCACCAGTTAAGAATAAGAGACGGTCAGAGGGACAAGCAGCTCAGACTGCCCACACGAAGCCCTCCTTCAAGGACCCGGGGGAGCTACGGACACCACACAGGCTCTCACATCAGAACTGAGGAGTCTCGGGCAGAAGTGACTTCAGATCAAAGGATTTCACCTGGAAGCAGTGAACGGCCCGCTCTTGAACAGGGCACCAAGCCTGGGCCCGCGAGCAGCTAAGAACAGCTTCCCAGTGAATCAGACATGGACACGGAGAAAATCAAGTGACAGCTGAGATCTGGCGCTGACTCCCTAACTGACAAGTCGGTTAGTGAGAGACCCTCGGCGAGAGACCCTCGGCTCACCACGCCTGCTCGCTGGTTCTGGGGGCGCCCTGGTTGTTGCTGTTGGTGTTGGGTCAGCACCGACTCACAGCGGACCCTCCAGCAGGTTCACAGAGGCTGTGAGATGTACACGAGCAGACAGCCACCTTTCTCCCAGAGAGCAGCTGTGGGCAGTGCAGCCCCTTACTACGGAAGCCCAGGGCGGCCTGGCCCTGCCTTAATTCCCCCAGGCAGCAGGGCTCCGGCCGCTCTCCGCACTTCCTCGCCTGAACACGCTCGCCTGCTCTGGGGTCCCTTCCAAGGAGAGCTGCTTCCCCACCCTCACCCATCCCGAGCTCCACTGAGCCTGAGGCTGGCCCGTCACACACATCTGCCTCCATGGTTACTGCTCACTGACAGCACGTGCTTCTCAGGCCCCTGCCTGACACACAGCTCGGGCACATGGAACATTCACTTTGTTCAGACAGGATGCCCAAACCATGCCAAGACACCCTCGTCCACTGCCTGGCCCTTGGCTCACCTGGCAAGCCAGGAATGCATGCCCAGGGCCCAGCCAACAAGCCACAACATCCTGCAAATATAAATCCTCGGCCAACACCAGGAAAATGCCCCAGAAACTTCTAGAAGCAGTGTGATGCCCTGGTCCCTGGACACCTCTACTTGCATCTAAAGGGCAGCCCTCAGAGTCCTCAACTTCCCAGGAGAGAACTCTTGGGTGTCCCTGAAGTGTGGACAGGAGAAATACAATCAATAGGTATACCCCGTGCTCCATGGAAACTGACTTCCACACCCACAGGAGGGCCGAGCTGGGACCCCCAGGGCTGGGAGTTCAGTACCAGCTTGCTGTGGCCCAGTCTCTCAAGGCACTTGCCCACCTAGCTGGGCCCAAGTACCTGACTGTTGTGCCCACCTGCTGGCCACAGCCCAGGTGTCTCACTGCACCATACCTGCTGGCCGTACCCACCTGCTGGCCATGCCCCCTGGCTGTGCCCGGCTGCCTCACCACGCCGTGCTCACCTGCTGGCCACAGTCCAGGTGTCTCACTGTACCATGCCTCCTGTGACCAGCTACCTCACTGTGCCATGCCCACCTGCTGGCCATGCCCCCTGGCTGGGCCCGGCTGCCTCACCACGCCGTGCTCACCTGCTGGCCACAGTCCAGGTGTCTCACTGTACCATGCCTCCTGTGACCAGCTACCTCACTGTGCCATGCCCACCTGCTGGCCATGCCCCCTGGCTGGGCCCGGCTGCCTCACCACACCGTGCTCACCTGCTGGCCGCGGTGGTGCTGTTGGCCTTCTTCACGGGCGCCTTCTTCTGCTGGGGCTGCTTGGCGGACGGCACCACCTTGGCCTTCTTCTCGTCCTCGGACTTGGCCTTGTGCTTCTCCTTGTCCTTGTCTCTGTCCTTCTTCTTCTTCTCCTTCTCCTTCTTCTCTTTCTTTTTCTTTGGTTTGTTCACCGGGGCCTGAGACAGGGCAGCCAGCTGCTCATGCACCGCCTTCAGCTGGAAGAGAACAGCAGCTGGCCGGTCAGCTGCTCCCGTGTGGCCGGGCCTGGTGGGCGTGGCCGGGCCTGGTGGCCATGGCCTTGCTCACACGTGGCTGGATCAGGGTCCAAGATGCAGGGTGAGGGATCCAAGGGCACCACGTGAGGACAGGAGCCTGGTGTACCTAGGCCGGGTCTCACTCCAGGCCACTGTGCCAGCTTGTTGAAAACACACACACACACACACACACACACACACACAGCGCCAGGCGGGGCCATGGCCAGCCACACAGATCACAGCCGTGCCCCTCACCACCTGGGTGACCACTGCCCAGACACCTAGCTTCTGGGACCTCTCCTGAGCTCATAAGATGGGTTCAAAATCCATGTCTGAACCCAGGATGGTGAGGGCTTGCAATGGGCCAGGTGACACAGCCCGGCCTCAGTGAGCAGGAGTTGTGGGTGACCTTGTGACAGGTTAAGAACCCACATGAAGGAGACCTCTGATGGTCACCTAGAGCTGTCTGGTGTCACACAGCCGCTGACAGGCCTGAGGCAAGCAGCAGTGAACGCTGGCTCGGGATCTGTGTGTGCCCAGCGCGCTGTAAGGGAATTATGTCCCCTCCACACTGGCCACTCACCCACCTCCAATGAACCCCGAGGTCCAGCCAGAAACAGGCCCTCCAGCACCTGTGTGCCCAGACACCACAGCAGGCAGGGCTGAGCCTGGCACCCCAGGAACCCTAGAGGCCATGGGGCACAGAGAGGGCCGCCCACTCCATGGCTGCCCCCTGTAGCCATCTTCCCCTGAAGTTTATCATCATCTCAAGAGGTTCAACTTGGGACCAACACCCAGGCCCATGGGGGTGAATGCAGGGTCCCCCCTCCAGACTCTCACACTGCGTGGGGGCCCAGGGATTGAACAGCTAACCCTCAATACAACTTAAGAGACAACTCATTCCCACGGACAATGAGAGGACACTGCCCTGTCCACGCCAGCCTCTCTTCTAGACCTTTCTGCACAGGCTCATCAATGAGCGCCTGCTGCCCACCCCACAAAGGGCTTCCACTGTGCGGGGCTTGGTGTGCGTCCACCCGTCAAGCACCACTGCCCAGGCCTGCAGACCAGCGAGGACCAGCCCTGTGAACGCACACCGTCCCCGGCACGTCCCTGAGAAGGGACG
This sequence comes from Elephantulus edwardii, assembly GCF_000299155.1. Classification (NCBI taxonomy): domain Eukaryota; kingdom Metazoa; phylum Chordata; class Mammalia; order Macroscelidea; family Macroscelididae; genus Elephantulus; species Elephantulus edwardii. The sequence goes on along the minus strand of NW_006400039.1, from coordinate 103,767 downwards.
CTGTGGGCGCTGGCTGGGCCTCTGTGTACGGCACAGGAAATGAAGGGGGCAAATCCCAGGCTGGCGGGGCCTCGTCGGGTGGCCACACGGCTCTCACACGTACCTGCTCCTGCAGCTCGGCCAGCCGGGTGGCCCGCTCCTCCTCCGAGTCCGAGCTGCCCGAGTCCGAGGAGCTCTCCTCGCTGCTGCGGCTGCTCTCGGTGCCCTTGCTGACCACCGGGGGCGCGGGGGCGGGCGGCGCGGGCACCTCCACGGGCTCGTCCGGCATCTTGGCAAACCGCATCTCGAACACGTCCTGCGGGGGGACAGGGCCCCCTGAAGCCTTGCTGCTGTGGAAACTCCCTCCCCGGCCACAGTGACCCCCACTGGACCCAGGTCTTCTCCAAGGTCGGAGCCTGGAGCATGCAGGGCCTGAGGAGGGCTGGGTGGATGGAGGCCCCCATGGACAGGACAGGGGACACAGGAGCCTGCAGGCGTGGTCCACTGTTGTAGGGATTTGCAGCAGTGTCCCTGACAGAGCACATGCCAGGGCTCACACGGCCTCAGGGACTTCTGGAGTACATGGGGGCTGTGTACGTACTGCAGTGACTGGATGGGTGGCCTGGGGTCAGGCCTAAGTAGGATTCAAGCTGTGGCCACTCAAGGACTGTGGCCAGCCACCCGGTGTTCCATACGTGCAGCTGTCCCGTCCAGCCAGGGACACTACTCTGCAAAGTGCCGGCCTGGCCCTTCCTCCAGGTGTTTCAGGACCCCAATGAGGAGACTGGTAACCTGCATGGCAGGGTCCCACCCAGGTACGTCACCAGGGACACTGGCCGGGTGGAACGCACGCTGCGCCCCCACTGCGAGGCCCTGTGCATGGTCATCCTACCAAGTGCACGGCGCTGGGCCATCGGGTCCTCCTTCCAAGTATCCCCCACTGCTCCACACCTTTGACCCCAGGCCTGCCCGCCTGACAACACGTCCATACGACGTGAGACCAAGTTTCACCATCCTTGACATGAACCCAGCTGAAGGGTCGGCACTGAGTCGAATCTGACTCCGTGGCACTGAGTTTGAGGCCAGATGCCACCGAGTCCACAGCGTCAGAGATCCCTGAACCACAGCTCTGCACCCTGCCCTGTCCTGCAGCGTTCCCACAGCCTCCTCCGCTCAAGCCCCGTCCTGCAGTCACTGGGCAACCCTCCTGTTGAAGGTCTTCCTCTCTCTGCCCCATCCACCTCTCCCACCACGACGTCCTTCCCCAGGACTGACCCCTCCGGACAACGTGCTCCCCATGAGCGGACTCTCACCGTCCTCACCTCAGTCCAGGCTGCACAGCCTCCAAGGCAACGGCACAAAATTAAACCACCAAAGCCTGCAAACCCACCGCTGTCCACTGTGACTGGCGGCACGGCGACCCCCACTGGCCCCCAGGCTGTGATTTTTAGGAGAAAGCCTCATATTTCTCCTGTGGAGCCACCGGTGGACTGGAACTGTCGACCTTTCTGTTAGCAGTCCTGCACGCAACGCACTGAGCCACCAGAGCTCCCAGTAGACTATGTTGTCACTGTCAAGTCAGAATCGGGCCACAGCGGCCTTCGAGCGGGTTTCCGGAGCAGTAAATGGCAGAGATGACTGCCCAGCCTTCGCCCAAGGAGCAGCTGGTGGATTGGAACCGCCTGTCTTTGAGATTGCAGTGCAGTTTCTTATCACTAGGCCATCTAGCTCATGTGCCTTGGGAAACCAAAAACATCCCTGGGACGGGCTCTCTGGTGCCACTGGCCTTCCTGCGGTGCCAAAGCCCCCAGATCTCCACGGGGCCTGCATGCTGCTCACACCCCATCTGGTTCGCACCGGCAGATGGAGCCCCCAGGCCCAGCGCGACTCCTTGGAAACTCCACCAGGAGTGTGGCAGGCTGGACACAAGCCCTGCGTCCCCACAAGGACAGACAGGCCACAGAGAGCGAGGACCAGCAGGAGAGGCAGGACAGCATCGACTGCCCCCTCCAGGGAGGTGTCTGCCCGCTGGCTGGCCCTTTCTTGCCTCAGTGCGTGCTCCAGGAGGGCAGAAGGGGCCCCCCCAGGTGTACCTGGAAGCAGGTGTGGAAGCGGGCAGGCAGCACCCCCCGCTTCCCAGGCCTCTCTGTTGTCGGGTACCTGCAGCTTCCGAGCCATGGCCACCACCTCGTGGTCTGGAGGGTTGTACTTGTAACAGTTGGAGAACATTAACCGGATATCGGCCGCAAAGCCCTGTGCATCTGGGTACTCTCGGCTGTCCATCTTCTTCTGTAAACACAACAGAGGCAAGAGTGGTGAACAGGCAGGGCAGTCACACGTGGACAGTCCGGTCCCTCTTTACGAGGTGGACTCCATCATGGGCCCTGTCACCACACACAGGGGCTACCCACCCCCGGACAATGCAGTGGGCGCCGTGTCCTGGGCATGGAGCAGCACAGGGGCGTGGAGCAGCACAGGGGGATGGAGCAGCACAGGGGCGTGGAGCAGCACAGGGGCGTGGAGCAGCACAGGGGCCTGGAGCAGCACAGGGGCGTGGAGTAGCACAGGGGCGTGGAGTAGCACAGGGGCCTGGAGCTCCCAGCAGCCACCACGCGCTCCTTCCTCCAGCAAAGGCCCCATCTCCACACACCGTACCAAGGAGTTAACTGCGTCTGAATGCTTACTGTCTATGTCAGATACTGGTAGTTAAATGTGTGTCTCTTCTGTCTTAACCTTTTCACTTGGCGACCCTCACAACAGCGTGTCCCTTTTCTTTCCCACACGTGAAGTCTATTTTGGGGCGCAAGTTAGGGATTTGCTTATTTGCTAATCATGTGAGCGTACAAAGGTAGAAAACAAGAAACCTAAACCAAGAAATGGGAAAGCAGAATGCCACGCATACGACCCTCCCCTGACATGCACCACTGGCCCAGACGGTGCGCGTTACTGTTGGGCACCGTCCAGTCAGCACCCACCCCCAGACGACCAGCCGTCCAGCAGGTGACCAGAGGCAATAAATCACAAAGGAGGAGACGGCCCATCCTCCTCCCGCCGAGCGGCTGCTGGATTTGAACCGCGTGCCTTCGTGCTGGGAGCACAACCCCTTACCACTGGTCACCAGAGAGCCCTTCATTTTTTTACACAGTCGAAAGTCGTACAGACTAAGTTTTCCTGTAGAGTAATCCGGCTCAATCAGGCTGGAACGAGACACAGAGCCGTATTTCAGAGGGCCTGACAATGTGCCAATTAGTTATGGAAATGTTAAAGATGCTATGCAGGAGAAAAAGTGAAAACCCTGCACTTTCCCTTCACTGCCTTGCAGACACACTGCGGAAGCCGACCGTACACAGAGACTGCACCTTGTTACTTACCCACCTCAGAGAGCAGGTCGGAGTGAAGAGCGGACCAGACACTGCCAGCTCGTGGCTGGCAGAGGAAGCTTTAGAGGCCTGACCAGGACTGGACAGGGAAGAGCTACATAGACACACAGGATGGACGCAAAGCCCCACTGCCAGCTACTCTTATGCAAGGGCCACCTTCAGGGAGCCAGGAGAGCCCAGCAGACCCGGAGGGCTGTGCTGTGACTCCCAGATAGAATCCTGCCAACGCTGGCACCAAACCAGTGCAGACACGGAACGTGGGAAGGGTTCTGGAAAAGAGAACGCCCCGAGTAGGCACTCCTTCTCCTTGCCACAGTCTCCATGAGAGGATGGACAAACGGACTGACGATGCCCACCGGACTGGCCAGGGCACCGCCATCACACTCGGGGACCCTGAGGTGCCGTCGACACGCCAGGCAGTCACTTTAACTAACTGCTGGTTGTATCCAGCCATCGGGCCCAATGCCGTCTCCACATGAAGGCAGAGGCCCAGCAGCACATGAATGGAGGACAAGCAAAGGCAGATACGTAAGGATGAGCCTGGACGTCTCAAAAAGGTTCTGTGCCAAGATTTCTGGGACATCAAGCTTGTGCATCTGATGGACAGTGAGTGCTTCTAAGTGAATGATGTGTGGAGACTCATGTTTGAAGGGTGAGCAGAAGGAAAAGGGAAGGATTTGGGTTTTTAAATTGAAGCGGTCTGTCACGGTTTGGTTTTGGATGCACTGATGCGGGAGGACGTTCCCCTGGGGTTGGTGATCACGGGGCCGAGGCCCAGAGAGCGGCACGGTTTAAAATCAGGCAAGGTGTGTGCCGGGGCTGGATCCTTTTCCCTCACCTGTTCAAGCTGTATGCCAAGCAAATCATGTGACAGGCTGGACTTTACAAGCAAGAATGTGGCAGCAGGATCAGAGGAAGGTTCCCTGTGTTATGCAGATCTCTTCGCTGGCCCAAAGTGAAGAGGATTGAAGTGCCTGCTGTGAAGACAGACTATGGCCTTCAACATGGGTCACATCTCAACGTCAAGACGACAAAAATCCTCACCAACAGGCAGCATCGTAATGGATGAAGAGGCTGCAGCTGTCAACGATCTCACCTTGCCGGGATCCCCAGTCAACGCCCCTGGCACCAGCAAACAAGAAATCAAAAGATGTACTGCTTTGGGTAAATAGCAAGGAATTCTCTAAGGTGTCCGGAGCAATGATGGCCAACGAGCGTCTGATTCAAGCCCTGGTCTCTTGAATTTCTTGATGTGCATCTGAAAGCTGGACAATGACTACGGACGACAGAAAAATGGATGCCCTCGAGTTGTTGGAAGAGCAGCGCACTAACTAAGCCACGGGCTGCCACAGAACAAACGGGTCTTGGAGAAGCACAGTGGTTCTTGGAGACAAGGATGGTGACGCTTCATCTCACATATTCTGGGCATGGTGTTAGGAAGGGCCGGCCAGGCCTTGGACAGGGACGACACGCTTGGAAAGACGGACGGTTAGTCAAAGAGACAAGACAGACTGACTCAGTGACCGTAACAATAGTCTCAAGTGTATCAGAGATGACACAGGACAGAGTCGCTTTAAGGCAAAGCGGACTGGATGGTATCACAAAGGAGGGCGATGTGCTGACCAGAACCCGAGCAGATGAAGAAAAGATTTTTCTGACCCTGAAGTAGTGTGAATTCCGTGACCCGAGGGCAAACTCTGGATTGGACTTTGCCTACAGATGCTCCAAAGTACAGCTGGGACAGAGGATTCCTCAGAGAAAGGAACCAGTTTCCTCTGAAGTATTCGTTTGGACAACAGTCCGGAATAAAAGATGAAATGCAAAGCGGACTGGGGGAAGGGGACCGGAGGAAGAGGGAAGAAATCGTGCAACGAATGACTATTTTTTTCAAAAAGTGACCTGGGGCTACCAAGTGAAGAAGGAAGCTGCTGCCCCTCCCAAACCTGAAGCCAAAGCAAAGGCAGTAAAGGCCAAGAAGGCGTCCTGAAAGGGCATCTACAGAAAAAAAAAAAAAAAAGATCCGCACGTCACCCACCTTCTGGCGGCCTAAGATGCTGAGACTCCAAAGGCAGCCCAAATGACCCCGGAAAAGTGCCCCCAGGAGAAACAAGCTTGACCACTCTGTCATCATCAAGTTTCCCCTGACCACTGAGTCAGCCATGAAGAAGATAGAAGATAACAACACACTTGTGTTCATGGTGGACGTCAAGGCCAACAAGCACAAATCAAACAAGCTGTAAAGAAGCTCTGTGACAGTGATGTGGTCAAGGTCAACACTTTGATCAGGCCTGATGGTGAGGAGAAGGCCTATGCTCGACTTGCTCCTGACTCTGATGCTTTGGATGTTGCCAACAAAATTGGGATCATCTAAAGTGAGTCCAGCGGGCTAATTCTAAATACAAATTTTTCTCACCATAAAAAAAAAAAAAAGGGAAGTGGGGGAATGCAATAATGAATGAATGAAAATCCAACTTTTCTGTAAACTTGGTTAAAATCATAAAACTTTATTAAACTTCGGAAAGTAAAACAAAAATTAAAAACTAAATTGAAACTTTTTTAAAAGACGTATTCATTTTCCATTGCCTGTGAAACAGGACCCTGCCCCCTCCTCCTCATGTTTCTTATATGGTGCCGGATACCCAGTAGCCCCGAGTAAAGTCCTTTAGCCAAGTCAGGGGTGTGAAAAGCAGCCAGTTCCCACTCCAGGCTCCAGGCCAGGTCTAGGAGTAACCAGCTGCAGGCCTGGTGGACTGGTCCGAGAGGCTGCGTGCCTCCAGCTGCAGGCCCCCCCCCCAGCTCCAGGGCAGAGAGACGGACGTCACCTCCTGGTGGAGGGCTGCAAGGACGCTCGATCCACCCAATGACAGGAGCTGAAGCACAGGGGATGGACACCCTTCATCTCCTGTAACACCTGTGTCTCTAGAGGAGGAGGAGGGGCTGGCCGTCTCAGTTACCGTGTCAGCTGGCCAGCTAACAGGCGGACAGAGGCCAGCTTCTCATCCCCAGCTCCGTATTTTTAAAAAATTTTATTTTAATGAAAGTTTACAGAGACTTTAGATTTGCATTCATTCATTGTTGCACTTTTATCCCTGTCCACCCCTCCCCCCAGTTAGCTTTTTTTAAAAAAAATTAATTTTAATGAAAGTTTACAGAGACTTAGGGTTTCCAGTCATTCATTGTTGCATTTTTCTCCCTGCCCACACCCTCCCCCCAATTCACTCTTCTCCTTGAAAAGTAGAAGAAAAACTTTTTGTTATACAATCTGTAACCCCTCTGCAAATCTACTCCCCACTATGCAGCCTTCACTCTGGACTCCTGTCATGACAATAATACCTAATCATAAATCCCCTGTAAACAGATCTCTCCCTCATCTGTTTCAATGC
>NW_006400039.1:84549-96240 GCF_000299155.1 Elephantulus edwardii | reverse complement strand
TCCTGAGTCTCACTGACTCCGACACACCAACCCCCATCGCCCCAGTCACTATGATAATCCCATCCGAGGTCTTCCTCTCCTGCACTGTCCCTCCACCCTTCTGAGCATGATGTCCCTCTCCAAGGACCAGTCCCCCCGGCCACATGCCCAAAGTATGTGAGATGGAGCTTCAAAATCCTAGTCTCCAAGGAGAAACTTGCTTTCACCCTCTCCTAGACAGACCTAGCTGTTTTCTTGGCAGTCCACAGTATGTTCAAGACTCTTCTCCAGCACCACAACTCAAAGGCATCAATTCTTCTGTCATCCTCAGTCACTGTCCAGCTCTCTGATGCACAGCAGATAATTGCGAAGACCATGGCCTGAATCAGGTGCACCTTAGTCTCATTGCTTCTCAGTACTGACAGATTTTCCCAAGGCAACTCATCTCTTGATTTCCTGTCTGCTGGTGCCAGGAGTGCTGACCGTGGGACTGTCACTGTTAACAACGTCAATATTTTCTCCAGTTATCATGATGCTGCCAACTGGCCCAGTGGTGAGAATCTGTTTTCTTGATGTTGAGCTTCAATCTGTACTGAAGACTACAGTCCACTGGAGCCCCCCTAAATCATCGTTTAAGGGGATCATTCTCTGATTTGAGGTTCCAAGTTTATTTACTAGGGACCTGCACTTATCGCCAACGTAACCCTCAGGGTTTTCCACAGCTCCGGCATCACCTACAAGCTTCACACTGTTGAACATCCTCAGCGTTCAAGGAGAGTTGAGAGGATGAATTGGATTCTCAAGAAGATTTCTCACCAAGTTGAGCTCCAGGGCCAGGGAGCCAGGCGTTGGGGAACTCTCCTAGAAATCAGTGCAGCCTCTTTACAACGTCACAAGGAGACCCTTTCTGGCCTTGTTCGGTGCAGAAGCTTCCCCAGCATTCGACTACTCTAGAGAACAGATACAGGAGATGACGGAGACCTCCCAGAATAAGGTCCCGTCAGCACTGTGGGTGGACAGACACTTGGACAGTGAGCCTGGAGGCCAAGTTCTCCGCACAGTGCAGGCAGGACAAGGAAACGATCAAGTACAGCTGTTAAGAATCCGTCTCAGGTCCCATTCATCTGTTTTATCTTCTCCTGGTTGTAGATTTTTCAGGATACTTGGAAGACTATTTATGTTGTGGATTAGGACTACTAGAGTTCTTCCAAGCTTTTCTTTAATGACGGTTATAGTCCTTGGTTTTAGTCCTCGATCCATGATCCACCTTGAGTTGGGTTTTTGTATATGGAGTGAGGTGTGGGTCTTGCTTGAGTCTTCTGCAGATATTTTTCCAATTTTGCCAGCACCATTTGTTAAAAAGGCTGTCGTTTCCCCACTTAACTGATTTCATCTCCTTGTCAAAAATCAGTTGGCCATAGATAGATGGGCTGATTTCCAGGTTCTCAATTCTATTCCATTGATCTATGTGTCTGTCATTGTACCAGTACCAAAAAAAAAAAAAGAATCTGTCTCAGCTGTCCCGGTAACCCCCGGGGTTGGCCAACCTACAGCCATCTCTGGGAGCGCACAGGTCAAGACCAGTAGCGACAAGTTAAGGACCACATTTTCTGCTCTCAAAGCCTTGCTCAACTTCTATGAACTAGGGTAAGGGGAGCTCTGGTGGTCTACTGGTAAGAAGCTATGCTGCAATCCCCAAGGCATGTAGTTCGAATCCCCCAGCTCCTCGAATCCCCCAGCTCCTCTATGGGAGAAAGATGGGCAGTCTCCTCCAGTGTGACTATCTGCCTCTGAAAACTCACTGGAGGGTCATCGACAGGTCAGTTCCAACTCAAAAACAAGGGGGGAAAAAAAAAAAACAAAACAAGGGGGGAAAGTGATCCCCCAGCAAAGACGTCCCCCGTCCCTGCTGACTGTGAAGTACCCTCAACAGACTCGGTTCACCACCAACACAGTGCTCTGGGCAGTGGTTCAGTGTGTGCCAGGGAGGAGGGCAGCCGCCCTGAAGGGCATGAGGACCAAGCACCGGCCAGAGGGACGCGCCTTGAGAGAAGGTGCTGTGATGACACGGCAGTTAACGGGTGAGACCCAGCTCAGAGGCCAGCTGTGCGCGCCCGATTCCCATAACCTCTCCCACCTTCCCTCATAAAAGTGCCTGAATAAACACGAGCTCTTCCCCTCCCTTTAACCTAGCCCACAGATAGCTCCTCAGCACCTTCCTTGCTGAGACAGAGTCTACCCCCGGCGCTCAGGTATGTAGTGACACTTCTGCTGTTCCCAACCCAATCTGCCTCCAAGATCAGTCTTCTGGCTGCAGGTGAGCAGCTGAAGCAGCGTTTCTCCGTAACATCCTGTTTGCTTCAGGAACAGCGAGTGGGGAAGTGCAGGGTCTGACCGGGAGTCTGCATTGGAGGGAAGGTCTCAGCCTCACTGCTGTGTGACAGCTGAAGTGGGGATGAGAAGACAGTCCCTTCCCGAGGGCAGTGTGACATCCCGGCCACTGACGGGAATCTGCAGAGATGGTGCAAGGTCGGCCCCACGGAAGGAACACTGTCGGGGTTACAGCAGTGCCCCTGCCGGATGGACTCAAGTGAGACAATAAGACTATTCTCTAGGAGGTCACTCCTGGTGACAAGTGTCCCTGGTGGACACGTTCAGATGAGATCACGACTCGGGGTGCGAGGGCTCGAGACAAGGTAGGGTAAAATCTTCCAGAAGCTACCCGCAGAGTCCGGCTGGTCACCTGGATGTCCCTCTCCCTGAGTCTATGCAGATGACGGGAAGTGGAATCTCCACTCCAGAGTCTCACAGGAACGCTCAGTCCAGACTTCAGACTCCAGAGAGTCCGTGATGTCGACGGGAAGACTTGGCGTCAGGTGCAGTGCAAACACGAGTACAAGGCTCAGCTTCTAAAATCAACGCTGTGCCGGCGGCAGAGTCTTCCTTTTACCTTCAGTACCTCACAGTCTCCAAGGCCCACTTGGAAGAGATGGGCTGGGCCCTGGTGGTACAGCAGTTAGCACCTGACTGCAAATGGAAAGGTGGTGGGGTTTTTTGTTTTTTTTTTGCATTACAGAACATATTTATTCACTCTGATATTAAGACTTCCTTCCACATAGTCATTTTTATCCAAAAGGTAAAAAAACAAAAAAAAGTTAACATAAATCACAAAACAGACACTAAATTTTGAAATGTAAGTGTAACCTTATTTTTTATTTTTTTAAGAAAAAAAAATCTACCGATTTGGTTGTTCCCCTTACCTAAATGGGTTTGGGCTTTTCTGCTAATTCACTGTACAAGTGTATCATCTTGGGAACTTGCATTCCCAGGATTTTCACAGTTTTTGCTAGTATTTTCATCCTCTTCCTCTTTTTCAGAAGTGGAACCGGTCTCATTTTTCTCTGGGACTGTCAATGGTTTTTTCTGGTTGAGAATTCGAATTTTCACCATCACTGTCAAGGTGGTAGTTTTAACCACCAGTTGCTCCTGGGAAGATGATGTCCCACTAAGCTGTTGCTTGGTGTACGCTGTCGTTAGGTGGCGCTGAGTATGACTCACAGTGTCCCCATAACCTGTTCTGTCTTTTGCCATTCTCATCATCACCAACACACTCGAGCCCACCGCTGCATCCCTGTCTCAAACAATTTCACTGTCTTCCTCTTTCACTGACTCCCTTCCCAATAAACAGCCTCTCCTAGCAATATGCCCAAATGATGTGAGGTGAAACTTTATCGTCTTTGCCTCCAAGGAGCACTCCGGCTGCACCCTCTCCAAGACATGTCTGTTCTTCTGGTCGTCCATGGAACGTTCAGTACTCTCTTCCAACACGACATGTCAAAGGCATCGATTCTTCTTCTGCCATCCTTCTTCACTGTCCAGCTCTTAGATGCATAGAAAGTGACTGAAAACATGATGGCCCGAGTCAGATGCACCTTAGTCTTCAAACTGACAACACTGCTCCTCAGAACTTCAGAGAGGTCCCGTACATCACGCTTTTCCAACACAACGTCTACTGACCTCCTGACTGCTGGTCCCATAGGCTTCGATGTGGATCCAAGAAAGACGAAGTCGTTGACCATACCAACCTTTTCTCTATCTACTGTGATGTTTGTTGTTTGCCAGTCTGGTGGTGAGGAATTCTGTCTTCTTGACGTTGAGATTCAATCCATATTGAAGGCTGTAGTCTTTGATCGTCTGCAGCAAGGGCTTCAAGTCCTCCTCACTTCCAGCAAGCCAGGTTGTGTCACGTGTGTAACACGGACGGGCTGTTCATCAGTCTTCTTCCTACCCTGATGCCACACTTTTTTTCAGAGTCCAGCTTCTAGAACAATGTGCTCCCTGTACAGACTGAATAGGTCTGGAGGAAACCTGACACACTCCTTTCCTGCTTTTAAACCATGCAGTGCTCCCTTGGTCTGGACATAGGTTTTGGATGAGCATAATTAATTGTTCTGGGATCCCCATTCTTCCCAGTATGTGGTACACAGGCCCAGTTACTTCAAAGGCACCGGTGGCCTGGTGGGCGAGGAGTTGCCCTGCCAACCCCAAGGCCCCAGTGGCAAGCAGTCTGACTCCACCAGCAGCTGTGAGAACGGACATGCATCTCCTGAGCACCTCACAGCTCTGGGAACAGGAGAGTCGGCTGTGAGTCAGCTCCGGTTTGACAGACGACACAGAACGAGTTTTCCCACCTGATCGTAAACTATACCCATATATCGTATACTATAATCAGAAAGCGATAATCAGGTAATCAGATGTCGACGAAATTATAAAAAGGGAGCAGCTGCTCATGTCGGCTCCAACTCATCCCAGTCCTCTGTACGGCTGAGACCCTGCCCGGTCCTCAAGCCCACTGCGACGGCCACCGTGCCAGTCCACGCCTTTAGGGTCTGCTCTCCCTGATCCTCCTTTCTGACCCCGACCCCTGCTTTACCCCACGTGGCAGTTCTGCACCGTCCCGTGAGGTCGTGTGAGCCTGACCCCCGCTGTCCCCCCCAGATTTCTGCACCGTCCTGTGAGGTTGTATGAGCCTGACCCCCGCTGTCCCCCCTAGATTTCTGCACTGTCCAGTGAGGTCGTGTGAGCCTGACCCCCCGCTGTCCCCCCCAGATTTCTGCACTGTCCCGTGAGGTCGTGTGAGCCTGACCCCCTGCTGTCCCCCCCAGATTTCTGCACTGTCCCGTGAGGTCGTGTGAGCCTGACCCCTGCTGTCCCCCCAGATTTCTGCATTGTCCCGTGAGGTCGTGTGAGCCTGACTCCTGCTGTCCCCCCCCAGATTTCTGCACCGTCCCGTGAGGTCATGTGAGCCTGACCCCTGCTGTCCCCCCCCCAGATTTCTGCACCGTCCAGTGAGGTCGTGTGAGCCTGACCCCTGCTGTCCCCCCAGATTTCTGCACTGTTCCGTGAGGTCGTGTGAGCAAGGCTTCCCTGGTTCCTGAGAGAAGAGTGACAGCGAGGTTCTTGACCACACCTGACTGGAGCCTCCGAGTCCTTTCCCCCACAAGCTGGGCCAAACCTGTTACGACTGACCAGTGGACTGACCACAGTGCCTTTCTGCCCCTTACTCTGCTTTCAAGGGTACCTGAACCCGCGGAGTTCACCTCTCCCGTGACTTTCCAGTAAACAAGATCACGTGGATGAGCAGGAGATGTGAACAGGGTGAGGGAGCCTACCCTCAAGGGGACCGGCCAGTCGCACCAGTCTACAAGACGACTGGCGGTCTCACCAATCAGCTGAGCAGCTCCAGCAGCAGCTCAGACCTTCAACGAGCAAAGAAGAGAAGCGGGAAGAGAACGCAGACGCGCTTCAGCACCAGACATTCTCGCGCCAGCTACACCGCCAGCAGCAGCAGCCCTCACCCAAGCCACGGAGCAGAGACCTGACAGGAGACGGAGCCGCAGAGCCAGCTAAGGCCTCCGTCCAAGGCTGCTGGACGGCTGTAGAGGGGAGGGAGGGAAGGAGCCAACGCTGGGAGGACTGAGCTCTGTAAGACTGGCCTAACGCTGCGAGCACGTTCCAGAAGCCGGCCTGACGGCATCCTGCCACTAACCTGGCTGTAACCTCGACTCCCCAGTGTGGCTCTGCGCTGTCTGCGAGCTCTCACGTCGGCGTTTGGACCCAGCAAAGCTGTACGACTGGTGCTGAGTTGAGTAGGAGAGGAGCTGGAGCGTGGGGGCCGTGTCTGGCCTCACAGGAATTGGTTTTGTGTTACTGATGTTGTGGACAGGGACAGTTCCCCTTTGTGACGTTGGTAAAGGTCAGCCACGGCCACCCCCACGTGGCCCTTGCTCTTTTCACAGAACTCCTTGACCAAAACAAAGCTGAATGAACCTTCAAGAGCCTCAATGCTAGACTCCAAAGTTCTGGTAACACCAGCCTGGCTGTGGAGGCAGGAAACGGCAGCTTCTCATAGCTCCTGGCCTGGAGTCCAGCCCTTGGCAGGGCCTCACTGACCAGAAGCAGCCACGCTGTGCCCCTGACTGGCTGGAGGGCCCTGACCAGGGCACTTCCTCCCTCAGCCTCCCTTTCCTCCCACGCAGGTACGCGGGGGCAGTGACCTGTGCCCCGGGGCTCCGAGGGCCGGCGAGGCCCCGTAAGTCAGCACACCATGAGCGAGGCCTGATCCCTGGCACCAGACGCCTGGTGGTGTGTGTGCTCCGGGTCCCCCGTCCGGCTCTGAGCATCCAAAGGCTGACCAGGACCAGCTCTCCATTCTCTCACCGGAGCCGGGGTCTCGGTTTCCCCTGCCAGCAGAGCCCTCCCAAAGTCTACAAGTCCACCACTCCCTTGGGGCCTGAACTGCCCTCCAGGACTCCCAGGCTACAGAACCATACAGGAGCAGAATGCCGGACAGCGTGTGGTTCACACCAGAGCACCCTGACCCCTGGGCCAGCGAGGCCTCAGCAGGGCTTCACAGAACCCGCAAAGCATTACAAGGCTTCCTGAGGAAACCAGGAGAACGAAGACAAAGAAACAGAAGAAAAATGCAGCACGTTGATTTTTCAACTTGCCGTGTCCCTAAGGCTGCACTCGTCCCTGTCTTTGACCTACGGGGGGGGGGGGTTGGCGGCTGAGCACTTAACCTCCGAGCCACCATGGCACCTATCCAGGGACGTAAGCCGCCGTGTCTCTCTCAGGTGTCCCACTCACCCTAGCCTGACTCCTGGTGACCTCTCGTCAGGATTCTGTGACTGTGACTCTTAACCAGGAGCAGCAAAGCTCTCCCTCTTCCCACAGGGAGGCTGGGGGCCCTTTCAGGGAGTGGACCCCAACCCAGCCCACTTTGCCACCATGGCCGAATGGAAGGCCATCTTCGCCCAGGCCCCTGACGCCCACACGCAAGCCTCAGCGCTGTCCCCCCAGCGGGCACCAGCCCTGGCACACACCACAGGCCCCTGAGGGGCTGTCAGGACCGGCCACCACTGCCTGGTCTGGGCGCTGAGCCGGAACCCCCTGCCCCCCGGATGCGCACCTTGACCGTGCTGAGGTCCATGGGGTGCTTGATGATGTCGTGATAGTCGTGCAACTCCAGGGCCTCGGCGTCCACGGGCTTGTAGAAGGGCCAGGCGTAGGCGGCGTGCCTCTTGGACAGCATCTCCCGGAGGACGCTGTCACAGTAGCGCAGGTGCTCGGACAGCTTGCCCTTCTTGCCCGCGTGCTGCGGCACCTCCCCGTCCTCCAGGTCCTTCTTTGGCGGCTTGATGGGCCGGCCGCCGCTCTCCCGCCGGGCCACCACCTTGGCCTGCTTGGGGTCCGACAGTGGAGGGGGCGACTCTCCCCGGCCCGCGGTGATGGCAGACGTGGTGGGCGTGGTGGTGTCCGCTTTCCGCTTCACGCCCTTTTTCTGTGACAATTGAAAGGGCTATTTGGGCTGGGCACAGGGGAGGGGGGGCAGGAGAGAGGGCCCCACAAGGAGCATGGCCTCCCCCCAGACGTCACGCCTCACAGGGCCTGAGAGGAGTGTGATGTCCCCACAGACAACAGGGCTCGATGGAGGAGCCAGGCCACTAGCCGAAGGTCACACAGCTGGTCGTGGGGGACTGGGGCACACATCCAGGCTGGCCTGGTGAGCCTGAGCTCTGACCCTGCCTCCTGCACCCCCAGAACTGGCAGTCACAGGACAAGGACCCCGCGTCACCTACTGGGCTGCAGCACACGGTTTATCACCACCTAGAGTCCCCCAGGCCGGGGCCCCGATGCCTGACCGAGATGGGACAGTGGCCAGGTAGACAGCGAGCAGGTTGTCACTTGGGGACAGCAGCAAGGACACGCTTCTTGCTCTGGGCCAGCACTGTTACAGCTGGAGCGGCAGGGGCCAAGCGGACATGGACACACGGGAGTGCCCGCAGCCGACATGGAGCAGGAACAGGACGGGGGTCGGGGGGCCCTACATGCTACAGAGTGAGCTGGGACTGTCCCGAGGACGGTGGGAGCCACAGCAGGCCTATGGGCAAGCAGGATGCGCTGAAGGACACTACCGTGTGCACAAGGTGGGCTTTTTGCGAGAGCACCTCGCAAGGACCTGGGGGTGGCTGCAACGTCAGCCCCAGCACACGGCAGCCGCGACTGGTGAGGCCCGCGGAACAAACCAGAACCTCAGCCTTGGCTGCTCTGCAACTTACTGCCTCGAACCGCCCCCAGCCAAGCAGGCAGGGCCCCAAGCTAGCTCCCACAGAAACATCACCTGTGCCCAGTGCCAAGCACGCCTGCAGCGGCCCGGGGTGTGGGCCCCCAGGGCAGAAGGGGCGTCTCCTATGCCAGCCTGCGCTGTGAGGCAGCCGGCCAGCAGTGGAGGCCCCAGAGGCGGAAGCACCGAGCAGACTCTTTACCTCGGGCAACACTTAACCCTCTGAGTGCCCGCTGCTCGTCTGAAAGGTGGGGACTCTGTCTGCCTCAAAGGGGTGCTGTGGGATCAAGGGAAGAGGACACCACACGTAAGGACAGACACCAGCAGGCCCAGCCCAGCATGAAAAGCCACAGCTGACAGGGACAGACAAGCTGGGTCCTTACTGGCACAGGCAGGAGGTGATGTTGGCCTGGGGACAGCTAAAGGACACAGACCAGGGCTGTCCACGCCCTCACACCTCTCTCCCGTCTCTCCCCCTGGGTCAGTGCCTGGGAAGGCCAGGCCCGCGGCCATGAAGCCGGCACTCCCAGTCAGCCCCTCCCTCGGCAGTCGTGTGACCTTCAGCTTCCCAGCCTGGCAGTGCCTTCTCACGACACCAAGGACAGAGGGACATCTGCAGGTGCCCAGAGAGCGAGCGTTCACACTTTCAGAGGGGCGGGCAGCAGAGCCCCCACCTGGCCCTGAGCCAACCCTCCGGACCCGTCCCCCTGCCAAGCCCAGGCACTCACCTTGACGACAGGCGGCGTTGGGGGCACCACGGGGATGATGGGGGTGGCAGGAGGTGGAGGGGCGGCGGCAGGGGCGATGGGGACCGACGTGACGTTTGCAGTGATGGTTGGCACGGGGGTGGCAGCAATGACAGGTGTCTGGGAGACGGCGGGAGGGACGCTCTGGAAGGGGGTTGCCGGGGACACGGAGGACACGGCCGCCACTTGCTGTGTCCCTACGGATCGAGAAGAGAGGGGAAGCAGGTGGGCTCTCCCAGCCAGGCCCACGGACGCAACCTCCTCCTCGGCAGCCACCACGGGCCCCCTGTCCAGACAGGCAGCTTCTCAGAGCCTGGGACGGGCACACTGAGGGGCCTTCAACCTGCCAGCAAAGCGGCTCAGGCTGGGCCCAGGTGATGACCATGGGCAGTGGGCAGGCCAGACGCCCCAGGGCCCCCTTCACCCACACTCCGAATCCCCCTCACCTGGACTCTGGGTCACTGCAGCCGGCTTCCGGCCTTTGCCCTTTGGGGCAGGGGGCAGTAACTCAACCTCCTCTTGGGGCATCTGGGCCACTTTCTGGAGAAAGATCTTCTCTAAGGCTTGGGCCATGAGCACTATGTCATCTGTGGGCTGGAGACAGAACCACCGTCACACACAGGGAGGGCCACATCCAGAGAACATCTGTGAGACCCCTTAAGGGTCTAGAGGGCAAAAGCTGGGCAGAGGGGTCCACTTTCTGTGTGTACGATCTGGGAGGAAGATGACTGCCAGCTCTCATATTATTGAACAACTCTGCATTCCCAACCATCTTTACCTGTCACCACTGGGAAAAGTGAAACCCTGGCATGGATTACCCCCGCTCCCACTGCTCCCCTAGCCCCCGACAGCTCACTAGAGCTGTGCTGTGGACACTCTTTCCTGACACTCAGGGCACAGTGTCCAGGTACCTTTCATCATCACTGTGATACCACAGGTGGGACAATGCTATCCCACGCCTAGCGTGTGCTGCCATCTCGTGGTGGCCTATAGAAGTGCATGGATCTGAAGAAATGGGACTCCTTTACCCAAGCCGGGGCCAGAGACCTCACTTCCAACTCACAGCAACTCCACCTAAGAACTGTCCTGCAGGGCCCTCTAAGGGAGCCCTGGTGGCCTGGTGGTAAGAAACTGCACTGCAATTCTGAAGGCACAGAGTTCAAATCCACCAGCTGCTCTGCAGGAGGATAGGCAATCTCTTCCCATGAGATTAACCGCCTCTGAAAACTCGCTGGAGGGTCAGCTACGGGTTGTTCCGACTTGATGGCACACAACAACCAACAACAACAACAGGGCCCTCTAAGCTGCCTTTATGGGTCTGGATTGCAAGGTCTTTCTCCTGTGGAACTACGGGTAGGTTTGAACAGCTGACCTCTGGGTTGCCAGCTGAGCACTCAATACTGCACCACCAGAGCAACCTGGAAAGGCAACCACTCTTGAAAGGAGCAGCGCTGGGATTCTTGGGTCGGGAATAAAGGGTGAGCATCTACGTCCAGAGCGGCCACAAATCAGCCAGGCTGGGCCAGCACGTGTCCCCATGCCACCTCTCCCCAGGCAGCAGTGAGCCTGAACCCCAGCAGGGAGCCTGTGCCCGACCTCAGCATCCCCTAATACCTCAGCACCAACCACCCTGTGCCAAGTGCAGCAGGGGCCTCCCATGAGCACCGTCTCACCTTGTTATAAATATAGCAATTTGTAAACATGGTGTTGAAGTCCTGCATACATTCACTGGCACTCCAGTAGTAATTATTCTCCAGCCTCTTCTTAATAGTCCCCATGTCCATCGGGTTCTTAATGATTTTGTGATAATCCTAGGAGAGAGTTGGAGAGGTGTGACAGATGTGGTGCAAGTCCTCCACGGGGACAATGTCCAGAGTGGTCTCTGCAAGTGGGTAGGAGCTGGGACTGGTCACTGAGGGCTGGTGGTCTGCCTGGTCCCTCCCGAGAGAAGGGCACATTTTAGGGGACGCATAGAGTGGAGACTGAACAGACCACTAAGCTGACATTTGGGGTCAAATCAAGCCCCCTCCAAGGGTTCCAAAACACATCTGCGGTACTGCAGCCCAGGGGAGTGGGCTGGACACTTGACTAGGTGAGGAGGGACAAGCCCCTGGACAGGAGCACCCCCCGGGGCTGATACTAAGGCCCAGCACTCTTGAGCACGGGCCTCTGAGGGACTCGGGGGTAGAGACCTAGCCCAGCCTCCTGGACATCCACAGACCTCAGATGACCAGGGACGAGGTGACTCTTCTCCTTCAACCTCACCTGAGGCAGCCACCCCATCCTCCTGCCCACCGGTGCCCGTGCCTGCTGGTCACCTGCGTGACAGGCTGGCGTATC
>NW_006400039.1:83531-83995 GCF_000299155.1 Elephantulus edwardii | reverse complement strand
TCAGCTTGATGGCATCCACTGGCTGGTAGAAGGGCCAGGCGAACTGGTGCTTCCACAGCGTCTTCACCACCACATTCTGCATGTACTGCAGCTGGTTGGTCTTGCGGCCGGGCTTGCTGGGGTTGGAAACCTCGGGTGGGGGCGGGTTCACAGGGCCTGGGGCCGCCGGGATGCCCGCGGAGGTGACCGTGGTAGTGGTGGACATCCTGAACGTGTGCTCACTTCCTGTCAAAGCCGAAGCCCACAGATGCCTGCGCTCCCTCTACTCTCCTGCGGGCAGCTCGGCATCCCATCTCCCCACCGGGGAGGAGCTGCAGGGACAGAGGGCAGAGAGGGGGCCGGTGAGCACCACCTGACCCCCTCCTGCCCTGCCAGCCCAGCCCCACCTCCCAGAGCAGCCGGCTCCTCACACCACCGGTCAGCCTGCCTGTCAGCCCTCGTCCGTCCAGGCACCGGTCAGCCTG
>NW_006400039.1:82119-83431 GCF_000299155.1 Elephantulus edwardii | reverse complement strand
GTCAGCCCTCGTCCATCCAGGCACCGGTCAGCCTGCCTGTCGGCCCTCGTCCGTCCAGGCACCGGTCAGCCTGTCAGCCCTCGTCCGTCCAGGCACCGGTCAGCCTGCCTGTCGGCCCTCATCCGTCCAGGCACCGGTCAGCCTGACCCCTCGCCCGTCCAGGCACCGGTCAGCCTGCCTGTCGGCCCTCGTCTGTCCAGGCACCGGTCAGCCTGCCTGTCAGCCTGACCCCTCGCCCGTCCAGGCACAGGTCAGAAAGCCCATCAGGTTCGCCCTCACCTGCAGCAGCCAGCCAGCACCCTCAAACCAGGGTCTCAGAAGTTACTCAGACGGACATGCACCCCAGCTCGCCTGTCCAGCAACCCCCTGCCAACTACGACGGAGGCCACTCCTCTGCCCTTGGCCCCAACGACCTGCCACAGGAGTGACCCACAGCACTGGTCCCTAAAAGCTGAGATGCCCAGCCCGAGCTGGAAGCAACACAGCTGTCCCCAGACCCACGTGCTTGGGAGCCCACTGGGGTTCTATGTCACCACGAGAACCACGTTTATGATGGTGGCGAGTGGGCTGTGACACGCGGCCCTGGCCAATCAGACCCAAGGCCAGTGGGCAGGAAGGTGGCCAACTGATGTATCTCAACAGCCACGACAGGACCCCAGGGAGGAGGGACCCCCCACAGGCCTGCGTGTGACCGAGCTGCGTGGTGACACGCAGAGTCCCTGTCCCAACCCCACCAGCGCAGGGCACACTGGCCAGTCCCGGGACATGGACACCCCCTCATCCCCTGTGAAAGCATGGTCAATTGGGGGCCACAGGCAGGCTCCCCGCCCCAAGCAGCAGTCACATCCCCTCTGCCCGCCACCCGGCCACAGAGCAGGGCCTGGAAATGAGCCTCCGAAGTGCTTCTCAACCAGCGGGCGGTGGTCGCCTCTCAGCCAGGAAACTGCCCGGGGAGACTGCAGCACGACGAGCCCACCTCAGCTCCTCTCACCGACCCCCACGAGCAGACGGTTACAGCCTCAAGAAGCTCTGGACGCGGGTTAACAGCATGCAGGTTAACAGCACGTGGGTTAACAGAACACGGATTAAGAGGACGTGGGTTAACAGGACGCGGTTAATGGCACGCAGGTTAACAGCACGTGGGTTAACAGGACACAGGTTAACAGCACGTGGGTTAACAGAATGCGGGTTAACAGGACACAGGTTAAGAGGACATGGGTTAACAGGACACGGATTAAGAGGACGTGGGTTAACAGGACACGGTTAACGGCATGCAGGTTAACAGGACACGGATTAAGAGGACGTGGGTTAA
>NW_006400039.1:74196-81984 GCF_000299155.1 Elephantulus edwardii | reverse complement strand
TAATGGCAGGCAGGTTAACAGCAGGCTGGCGGCTGGGAATCCACCACCGTGGGCGTGTTGACACCACACACGCTGACGGAGTTTCCCCTCAGCCGGCTGCACCCTCGGGGGTTCCAGGAATGACAGTCAGTCCCTCACACCCAGCCGTGTGCGTGCACCGTGCGGGCCACTCCGAGCACCTGCCCAGGTGTCCCACCTGCACCCTCACAGGACCCCCACTGGAGGAGGCCACACGGCCCAGCGCAGAGCCGGCCGTGCCTTTAGGCTTCAGTGTCTAGAGTACCTCAGGTGGTTAACGTTAACTCTTGCAAAAGCCTGAGCAAAGCAGCTGGCTGTCAGGTAGGTCAGAGGTTTGAACTCACTACCTCCGAGGGCCTTTTGCAAAAGGAGAAACTACAGGAACGTAGCCACGCCACAAGCTGCTGTTGGCTTTACGCGGGATTCTCAGCCAAGCTCCCGGCCAGCAGCTGGGCAGCTCCGCATTTTCGTAATTCACCCGACACTCCTGAGTTTGCTCTGGGGACCAGATGCAGCAGGACTTGGGAGTCTGGGAGAGGCACGGAGTTGGTGCTGAAAGGCAAGGCCAAGCTGCTTCCTGCTGAGATCCCCAGGTCTGCTGACTGGTCAACCTGAGTCTGCAATCAGCCGAGTCTAGCTGCTCTCCTTGAGGGGCTACTGCCCCTAGGGTCTGGCCAGCCGCGTGCCATCACCCACCTTCTCGAAACGGCTGGACCTCACTCACTTCTCAAGGTGAAAGACAGACTGAGATGGCTCCACGCCCACCCGGCCCTTCCTGGTCCCACTGCTCAGGCAAAGCAGGAGAGCCCCCAGACTTAGAGCCACCCTCGGGGCGCAAATGCCCACCCACCCGCTCACGGTCCCTCATCTAGCCCTCCAGGACTGAAGGTGAGGTTCAGGGTGACAGGGGCATCAACCTGCAAGTGACCAGGTCCCCGTGGGCTGCCTTGCTGCTATGTTCTGACAAGAGCAGCAGGACCACATGCCAGGCCTGGTAGACCACCCTCAGCCCCTCCCGTGTTCCCTGCCCACTCCCCTCCAGGGCATGGGGGCCTCCCCTGGAAAGGGGGGGATTTATCCACCTTTGCTGGGAATAAGATGCCACTTGGTTCTCAAGGCAATTCTTTTTTAACAAAAATTTTTATTGTGTGTGTGTGTGTGTGTGTGTGTGTGTGTGTGTGTGTGTGTGAGACGCGCGTGCGCACAGAGCATCTGGTGGATTTTCAAACCACACACCTCTGGGATTGCAGTACACCTTTTTGCCACTAGGCTACCAGAGCTCGCCTAGGCAATTCTTTTTAAAAAGACTCTCAATGCTGTCAGTCATTGCGGTTGTGTGCCACCAACCTGGAATGGACCTGTGGCTGACCCTCCGGGAGTTTTCGGAGGTGGTAAATCACATGGTAGGACCCCCCCCCACCACCACCACAGCAGCCCTCTGGGGTGAGAGGAGACTGCCCACCTTTTTCTGAGGGGCCACACCTGGAGGATTTGAACAGGCTGAAACACCTGGACAGGTTTGAGGCTCCTTCATACTTGGGACTTCTTGGGGGGGGGGGGGGTCTCAAAGGGGTGTGGTGGAGGAGGCAGGGTCTCCAGACAGAGGACCTCCCTGCTTCACAGCCCGGTTTGTTTCCTCCAGGTCAGCTCAGGTAGGGGCCTGGCCATGGCCGCAGGGCCAGCAGCACTGCTCCCAGGAGTCAGGTCCTGGAGGCTGGCTGGAAATACTTCCCCTCTGGCCTGAGGGAGTAGTGACCCAGCAGAACCTGAGGCTAACTGAGACAGATTAGTGGAAACCCAGTAGTCAGCCCAAGGTGCCCTCAGGCCTGTTGGAGAGTGCCCTCTGAAAAGCAGGTCTATCTTCTGAGGCCCTCTAAAAGGACTTGGACAGCTAACACTGCTTTAGTTTTCATTTGCATTCAGGAAGCAGCATGGTGGGACTCAAGTGGCCAGCCTTCAGGGAGGGCAGAGACCAAGGGCCCCACCACAGGCTATGAACCTTATGGGATCCCCCCAATCAGTAGCCCAGGACTCGCCCCCAGGGCCCAGCAAGGAGCGGAGGGGAAATGGCCTGAACACGCCTGGTGTGAAAAGTGCCGGCGGAGGAAGGGCCAAAGCGAGACCCCAGCTTGGAAGGGTCAGAGTGCAAAGTCTCCCCAGGCCACAGACCTGCCTGTAAGAGTGGAGTGGCTGGGGGCCTGCTCCAGGCAGTCCAGGACCATCCGTAGCTGGGATCCCCTGGGAGAGACTTCTAGAAGGTGGGCCTGGAAGCAAATACCAGAAGTGCACCCCCCAGGCTCCAGGAAGTGTGCCCAGGCCATCTGCTGCCCCAGCTGTCGGACGTCCCTCCCCATGGCTGCTGGAGTAGCCTCTCCGGGCAGCAGTGGAAACCCCTGGGGGGCAAAACAGGGGCAGGCAGCTCTGGGAGGTGGGGAGCACTAGTCCAGGGGTTCCTCCTGCCTTCCCTAAGAACACCAAATCCACACTGATCCTCAGTCACCCTCGATGGGCTGCCAACACTGTTTATGGGCGGTGCCTGCCCTCTCACTCCGTGGTCAGTCCCCAGGCTAGTCCAGTCCAGCAGGACACATCAGCAAACAGGCTGATCAGAGGCTTCAGATGGGGGGGAGGTGGTCAGAGCAGGCCAACCACACGGGCTGCAGTCCCAGGAGCTCAGCCCTGCATGTGGGGGAGGGAGCGCACTGGCCCTGCAGTCTCTACCCTGCTCCAGTCCCCCAACCCATGTCCAACAGTCCCCCCCACACCCCAGGCAATGGGAAGGGCTTTGGAATTGCTCTGGGGCCAGGCCCCCACTGGCTGGCCGGCCAGGGTCGGGCTGTCCTGAGCTGGCAGGTCACGAGTGGGACAGGTTCCCCGGGAAGCTGGACGTTGTCCTGACTTACGGTCCAGGACGACGGGGCCTCAGAAACGTGGGCCGGCGCCTCTGCATCTGAAGGAAGCACCCAGGACCGATGGACCCTCCCAGACTGTGACCGACCCTTGCCCCTCGACCCAGAAGAAAGTCAGGTGAGGGGTCACGTGGGCTCCATTCTCAAAATGGGGCGGTGTAGCTCAAGGTCAGGGGGCACTACACAAGGTCACCAGTTCACCAGTCAAGCCTGGTTGGAGGCCAGCCCTCCCCACCCCCCAGAATGCGTGCATGCTGTCACCTGGCCTAATTGTGGAGGGGCCAGGGGGCGTGTCATCACTGCCATATCACTGACCAGGGCCTAAAGCAGGTGGGGTCACACAGGCCCGCTGCTGTCCTGGGTGGGCACAGGGTGCTGCCTTCTGAGACACACACTGGCCACACCCTCCTGGCCTGAGGATCCAGAATGCCAGGCCGCCTCTGGTGATGGACAGAGCCAAATGCTTCCTGAAGAAACGAGTCCCGCCTTCCTGGCCCAGGGGACGGGGGCCCAGGGCAGACTCTGGGCTGTGCCAACCCCGTGCCTAAGTGGGGGTTCTGCAGGACACGGGCGAGTGGCTACGACATGGGTGTGGACACAGGGTGGGGGGCAGCCACCACATGGATGTGGGCATGTCGGGGGCGTGGTCACTGTGGGGGGGGAGGTCACAGGGTGGGCATCACAGATTGAGCGGGGTCTGGGTACGGACCTAGCAGGGCGCAGTCACCATGGCGGCTCAGTCACGGTCACTGTGTGCATGTGGACAGAGCAGGTCCTGGTCAGCATGGCACATGGGCATGATGGGGGCGTGGTCACTGTGTGGGAGAGGTCACAGCAGGGGCAGGGCTTTGGTCAGGAAGGTAGAGGGTCCGCAGTACCCCTGTGGGGATGCAGCTGCGTGGAGGGGGTTTCAGAGCAAGGACAATGGGGGGTGAGCAGGAAGGACAGGGGTCTACGGGGGGCTGAGGGACTGTGTAGCGAGGACGGGTGGGGTGAGGATGAGGGGTGCTTGGGGGACCCACAGTGAGGACAGGGGTCCACAGCGAAGATGAGAGGTGGGGTGCGCAGTTACGGCAGGGGGGAGCGACACAAAACGCACCCCTTTGGAGTCGAGACTGGCGTAGCACCGGGGACCCCCAGCCAACCCTCCTTTTTGAAGAGCGGGAACCTAGTACCTGGCCTCATTCACCTGCCTGAGGTCACCTATCTGCCGATCAGGTCCCAGGACACCTACCAGCCCTGGTGGCAGAGTGTAACTGAATCAGGCTGTTAATCAGTCAGCAGTTCGAGCCCAGGAGCTGCTCCAGGGAGACGAGGCGGCCATCTCCTCTCATATAAAGATTTACAGCCTGGACACCGGACGCAGGCTGCACGAGTCCATGAACACAGTAAGAGCAAGGCTTGAAACCTGGGGGGTCCCCAGAACAGGCCGCCTGTTCCAACAGCCCACAGCGTGCCTCGGAAACCCTCCCAGGGACCCTCCCTTTCTGTCCTCTAACACCCACTACCATAATCCGTTCCACTCTACGTGTTTCTGAGAGCAGCTGGTGGGTCTGAACTACCAACCTTTGCAGCATCAGCCCAACCGGTATAAGACATCAGGAGTAAAAACCAAGGATGACTGGGTTATTAGTCTCAATACTTCAAGGGTTACAAGTAGGCACCACACAATTCTATGATCACGAGTCAAATCTGACTCGATGGTCACTCACTTGACTGTCGTGTAGTCACTGGGCCATGGCCAGCCCTGCAGGAGCTCCTGTGAGGAAGGACCCCATCCCCAGGATGCACTCTGAGCCCCTCGACATGGGACCACCCAACCTTCCAGATCCCACCATCACTGCCGTCTTCCGATGCCCCGTGAATGAAGAATCACTTCAGGGTGCTGAGGCCAGACACACATCCGGCTGGGGAAATCCAATGCCCACTTCTTGCCACCAAGCAGGCTGGTCTGTCAGAGGCTGCAGCCAGGCAGGGCCTTCCTCTCAATGTATTCCCGCTAGTCCCAGCTGGAATAAGGGGGTACTCAGCCACCGCTCCCCTACAGCTGAGGATAGACACACAGCCCAGAATCCTCAGAGAGCAGACGCCAGACACACACACACACACCCCCAACACAACACACAGACCAGCCACAGGCACACACACACAGACACACCTGTACATCCACGTCCAACACACAACACACAGACCAGACACCACACACACAGACCAGCCACAGGCACACACAGATCACACACACAGCACACACGGACCAACCACCGGCGCATGCACACACACACACAGCACACACAGACACACCTGTACATCCACGTCCAACACTCACAACACACAGATCAGACACCACACACACAGCACACAGACACACACAAAATCAGACACACACTGCAGACGCACCCTAGACACAGCTAATACACCAGACACACACGTACACTCCACAGACACACACCCTCCAGACACCAACATACCAGAGAGACCACACACACACACACACACACACACACACACACGCACGCCATGGGGACACATCCCACACGGGCCAACACACAATGCACACACATGCCCAAGACACACCAGTCAGACATGCCAGACACAAGTGTGTGCAGACACCCAAACTGCAGACACACACACCCCGCAGCTGTCACCGACCGTCCACAGAGCAGTCACACAGCACAAAGACACCGTAGGTACCTCCAGAGGTCAACAGCGTGCACCCAAACAGAGGCCACATAACCCCCACATACCAGCACATTATATACTCACAAATACAGACACACTATACACAGAAACACCCACCACACACAACTAACACAACGTCCACAGACACACCCCACACCCCTCTGCCACAGATTTACACCCAGGGTCCAATGGCCCAGGGCCAAAACCATCGCTGTGGCGTGAGCCCACGTCATGCTGCTCTGCCTTTAGCCCTGGGCACCTCGGATGACCAGAGGACACAAGACGGCATGTGGGAGGCAAGCACGCAAGGGGTTCTGTGAAGGTGGCACAGGGCCGTGCTGTCCTGCACACACCGAGCCTGTCACCTGTTGATCTTCTCTGCACAAAACAGAGGCACAGCCTTCAAGTCACCCCGAGTCTCAGCCCTCACCACTGAGAGGGTGCACCCCAAGAGCAGCTTCTGAGGCAAGAAGCCTCTTAGACAAGGGAGAGGATCTGTCTGGCCATGAAGCCTGCCCATGGTGGCCCAACCCTGAGTCCCGCTGCTGACCACCAACACCACAAATGGCCAATCCCTTCCAAGGCTCTGACAATCTGAGAGCTTGTGGGCAGCCCAGGTCCAGCTGGCGGTAGCCAGCTCTCGAGGATAGCCCTAGGGTCTGAGTGGACCCCGCTGCCAGCGAAGCCCCAGCTACCATGAACCAGCGACTGGGCGTCCTGCTGGTCTCCTGCCATCGCCTGGCCTCCAGCACCAGGAAGTGGACTCCCCAGCAGGGCGGGCGGGGGGAGCAGGGTCCCCTTTCACTCACACCCTCCCCCGGCTTTCACTTTCTGGCGCGCCCCAGCCCAGCGCCAAGGCGGGAGCCCATTAGGATTCCGTCCTGCCCGCCAAGTCCACTCCTTTCGCTTCTGACCCACTCTCCACGACCAAACCAACCTCAAGCAGAGCCTAATGCCCAGGCGGGCTTCCCAGACGCTCTAAGCCGAGACAGACCTCCAGGGTGGCCAAGGCCCTCCAGTCCCTAATGCCACTGCCCTAGCCGCCCAGATCTGTAACCGCCGGCACACATCAAGGCCTCGCAAAGTGAGTCATTGAAGGGCAATCACCAGCTTTATTTGCAAATGAGAGGCCACCTCCTGCGCTGGGGCCTGGGGAAAAGAGGGGTCCCTGCAGGGGGTCCCTGAAAGCTACAGCCTGCCTACTGCCCAGCATCGCGCTCGACAATTCGGTTAGGGACCTGGCGTTTTCCAGGGCGGAGGTCCAGGAGGAGCCTCTCCAACAAAACCCGTTCCCTCTTGCATTTCCCTGCAGCAGGGGTGCGCGGAGGGAGGGGTGCGGGGCGCCGGCTGCCCTGAAATTCCTCCTGTCCGAAGCCTCGCTCTGTGTCTCCCTCCTCTCCACCCCCACCAAAAACAACTTCGCTGTCCTAACCAAGTTCAGCCATGGGGCCGATCACCGCCGCAGCGGAAAGCCTCGGGCCAAACGCAGGCTCCTGCCCAGGTCCCAGCCGCCCAGGGAGAAGCGCATTCTCCCCACCCGAGGGTCTCGGAGGTCCCTGTCGCCAGCCCTGTGGAGCAAGGGCCGCCCAAGGCCTGATCCAGGCGAGGCCCCGTGTGCGCAACTGGTGGGGCGGGAAGGAGGGAGAGGAGCGGGAGAACTTGCCCCGACCCCAGCCTGACTCACAGCGAGGCCTACGGACATGCACACCAAGGTCTGCGGTGTGCAGCTCCCCGGTGGGCTATCCCATGTTGCCAAACAGACGCCAACACGAAGTGGGAAGGGAGGCCGAGCTGGCACGGGCCGAGCAAGCTGTTTGCAAAATTGGGCGAGGGTCGCCCGCAGGACGCAACTGCAATACCTCGGCCCCTCCGAGGACTCAAGTCATTCTCCAGCCCGAAACTCTGGAGAGACGTCCCCCAGCCCACGCCGCAGCTCTATGGACCATGTAGAAGAATCAGGACCCGGGTTTGGCCAGTGACGGTTCCCAGATGGCGGTTGGAAGCCAGGGAAAGAGGGCTGGAGAGTGGGCGGGGGCGGCGGGGCGACCGAGCGCAAAGCCACTGGGCCTGGGGCGCCACTGCGCCCCTTCCCCCTCCCCAGCCTCCCTATTTCCCCCCTTCGAAAGATGGCGGGCCGAGGAAAGCAGAAAAAAAATCCCTTCCGTGAGGGCGGGAGCGCGGT
>NW_006400039.1:66214-73486 GCF_000299155.1 Elephantulus edwardii | reverse complement strand
GGCCGGGAGCAGGCGCGCGCTCCCTCCTCCGCGCCGGACTTAGTTGGCACGGGCAGCGGGAAGAGGTGGGAGCGCGGCAGGCACCCGCCACCCTGCTCCAGCGTGTTGCGCCCCCAAATCCTTAGCCGCGCAGTCGGACGTTGCGCGCTTGCTGGGCGCCCGTGTTTGTAAACAAACCGCGCAACTAATTAGCCCTGCGGGGGCGCGCGCGGAGGCGGGGCGTGCGGCTGCGCGCAGACAGTGGAGTGGGCGCTGAGGGCGCCAGACCTGAGAGCTGCAGAGACGTGGAGTAGGTTCCCCCGCCAGTACCTCCAGCGCCAAGACCCTGGGATGTTTTCTGAAGGTGGCCACGTTTCCGCTCTGTCTCACATCTTCTCCTGAGTATGCACGTGTAAACTTTTACCGAAGGGAGAGCAGGGCCTGCGTTAGACCTGAACCGAAGGCCAAAACCAAAGCTGGGCATCCCTGGGTGCCACTGAGCCAGACTCGGCGACATGGTACCCTTCTTCGCCAGGATGGACTGTGCAGCCGCCTCCATTGGCTGTAAACACAGTCTGTAGCATAGTGTGTGTGCCAGCGCCTACCCATTCACTCAACTCCCACCTGGGAGCAGGGTCCAGTTCTAGGCTTACGTGAGGAAAAGAGGCTGGGTCACTGAAGCAACTTGGCTGGACCACAGAACCGAGAGAGCAGAGACCCCCAAACCCTGAGGCCTGGAAACAGTTTACAGGAATTGTCAGGTCTTCCCCAAACAACACCCCATGTCCTCTTGCTCAGAGCCCCAGGATAGGTAACACTCTAAATCTGAGGTTCCACAGCAAGGTTCCCCACTGGGAGAGACCCTTCTCAGGCTTCTTTATTTTCAAAGAGGCAGGAGGCAAAGTCTCAAGCAGGTCAGAGGAGGAAAAGTCGGGGGCTGGGATCCTGGATGACCCCGCATGACCATCATCCTGACTGCTGCCCTCTTGAAGACCATTTGAGACCCAGTTGACCTATTTTTGCTTTAGTCACCTCGAGGCTGCATCCTAAATCTGAGTTTCCATTCCCTAGGAAATCCTGAACATCCAACTACAATGGGACGCCCCCTCACCTTTAAGACAGTCCCTGGCCACCCCCCACCAAGGCCAAAACGAAAGGCCACCTGACCAGCCAGGCTGCACAAGCTGAAGGCTGAGTGCCCAGAACCTGACTGCCATCTATAGGTCTCCCACTGACCTGAGAATGTTCCCAGGAGTGTGACAAGGATATGCCATCTCCCCACCCAAGGACACTGATCTGCCTCTCTCCTCATCCCTGGCCTGTGTGCCCACTCATGCCCAGCCCAGATGGCTCAGTGAAGTGACCACCTGGGGCTGGACAACCCTGGGAACAGAATCTGGAACTGGAATTTGAGATTCTGAGTCCAGTGCTGTGACCACTCCCTGAAGCAAGGGGCAAACAGGCACAGACCAACGCAATGCCTCAGAAGGGACTCAGGAGGTGCCTTCAGATTCTTGGAGTTTCCACACCACGGAGGCTGGGCCTGCAGTGACATTGTGTGCCACACTGAAGCCACTTAGCCCCCAAGCCAGTGTTCTCACATCAGCCCAACCGAGAGCCCTTCGGTCCATCCGAGTCACACCTACCCCGATGGGCAGGGCAGGCTGCCCCACAGAGCTCCAAGGCCTGTATGAAAGCAGACCACCACATCTTCCTCCAAAGCAGCTGGTCAATCCAAACCAGCCAACTTTTGGTTAGCAGCCAAATGTTTACTGCATCACCAGGGCTCTTTCCTCACATCAGAGGGACGTATACAAACAGGACAAGGTGCTGGGCAGTGGGAAGGGGAGGGGTGTGTGGAGAGCTGGATGGTGGTCGGAGGCAGACCATCCCCTCCCTGGCCTCCACCACCATGCCCCTGGCTATCCTGATGCCCCAACACATGGCCCCACATGGCAATGAGTTTGACTTCTTGAAGCTTCTTTCTTCCTCAATGCTATTGAACTAGACCTGACTCATGGCTGACCCTCCAGTGAGAGGAGATTGCCTTTCCCACAGAGATTCAAACTGCTGGCCTTTGCGCTGGCAGTGCAACTCCTTACCCCCTAGGACCAGAGTCCCTTTGGAGGCTTAAAGGGAACCAATCTGAGACACAGAAGGAGGACCTCACAGCCATCAAGGAAGAAAGGCAGGAGTCTGTCTTTTGGACCTGCGTCCCTGCACTGAGGACCCCGTAGGTCCACGAGACAGAGGGAGATGTGACACTGGAGCTGCTGTGAGGTGGCATGAGGACCAGGACACTGACCCAAGACCCAGTCCACAGAGCAAGGTGGCCGCAGCAGGTGACCAGCTCACACACAGCTGCTGTGGTGGGTGCCTCCAGGCACCCTTGACAGAGCTCAAGTGCTTTGCACACTTGGCCAAGCTTGGCAAAGGCCAGGCTCCAATAGGGCCAAGGGTCCAGAGAAGAGGCCAACCCTCGGGGTCTGCTCAGAGGCTGTCTGTCCTGTAGGGGCTTCAGGGACTCATTTCTGTTCCCCCAAATACATGCATGTGATGATGCGGAAGCTGCCCTTCCACTCCACAGCCTGATCAAGGACATCAGGAGGTAGAAGGGTGTAGGAGGATTAGGGGTGGAATGTGACACTCCTTAATCCCATCTCAGCCCTAATTTGTTTATTGTCTGTGTAAGGGGAGACTAAAGCCAGTCTTCCTAGGGTGTGGTCTGTAAGATAAGGGGGGGAGGAAAGAGAGAAGATGACCTCCGTGCCACCAGGAAGTCTGACCATGAATGAAGCACTGTTTTGGACTCGGGCCCTCGTATTAGGAAGTCTGGCCACTCCCTCTAACTCTGGGAAGGCCAAGACACGGGAGTCCCCAGGGACGCGGAACCTACAGTGATGGCTGTCCACCACCTCTGACAGAGAGCAGAGCTGGCCTTGGAGCTGGCCCCCTTCCCTGGACGTGCAGACTCCTAAAGTGTGTGGGAATGTATGTGTCTGTCAAAGCCATCCCAAGGCGGAGTCTCTGTTATGGCAGGTCTGGGGAGCTGAAATGGGCCGAGAGGGAGAGGAGCTGAGGATATCCTGCACTCCAGAATCTACAAACCCAGGCTATAAGCCCTTTGTTCCTGCCCCTCAGGTGTAACTTGCCACTTTCCTAATAAACTCTAACCGTGAGTATCATCTGTGAGTTCTGTGTGGCCACTGACTCATCGAGGCCAGTGGAGAAGTAGCAGCAGCCAGGGGAGGGCAGCTGGTGTCAGAAGGTCTCACAGGGCCCATCAGCCTCGGACCCTCATTCTCAGCCTCCTGAAGTTAGAGGTCCAGTGGCCAGCTCACACCACCCCTACAATAAGCATGACTTCACGGGGTGCCCAGATCGTGATGACTGATGAGAGCAGGGGTGCAGGGAGGGGCCAGCCCAGGCCGGGGTCACGTTTCACCTGCACTATACTCCAGGACCCTACTTTATAGGGGAGGTGAAGTACACACTCCAGGGGGCAGACAGCACCTCTGACCTCATTCGTTCACTGATGCTCTTAGAGGACTTTGGGGACCCTCACTGAGCTGTCATGTGGAGGACCCTTCTTGCTTTTCCTACGCCGACAAGAACCTCTCAGTGCTGTAGAGTCATGACTGCCTCGGAGGGTGTCTAAGGCTGTAAATCACACCCGAGGAAAGCACCCTTTCTCCTCTGGAGCCGCTGGGGGATTTGAACATCCAGGGAGATGCAGTGTTGTTTTAGCAGCATGACACCCTATGGCCAAGGCCACCAGGACTCCCCAAACCCTTCAAAGTGCAGAGTGGAATGGGGAGGGACAGTGCAAGCACTACTGCAGAGAGACAGAGGTGTCTGCAGAAGAGGCTCAGGAGGCAGTTTGCTCATCTGTAAAATGGGTACATACTGCGTCATGGGACTGTGAAGACAGGCGAGGCTGGCTACTCTTCAAGAGGGCACATCTGTTCCACAGATGTTTGATGGAGCATTTAATCTGAAGACGGATACTTCCTGGCACTACTGATAAAACCACGAGCAAGACAAAGGTCCAGCCACTGTGGAGCTGACGTGCTACTGAGGGGAAACAACCACGTAAAGGAATAAACTAGATGGTGCGCCCATGGTACCTGTTCTCTGGGGAGAATCCAGTAGCAAAGGGACCAGGGAACCAGGCTGGTGATGGCAGTGTCTAAAAATGGGTGATGGGCTAGCAGATCATTTTCTGTTTCTTCTTATTTGCTGATATTGTCTACTTTCCCATGGCAAACAGGTAGTATTTATGCAATGTAAATCTGGTTTTGTTTTAAGAAGCAGTGACCTTGTTACTGTGGGAAAGGGCTGGCCTGGAGCATTCCGGGTCTCTGCCCCAGCCCTGGGATCCTTGCTTAGCTAACCCTCAGTGTTCCTGGCTCTGATGGCTTAACAGATAACGAGCGGCTCGGCTCCCACGGCCTTGCAGCCACATGGAAGCCTGGAGATACCTTGCCCTGCCTGCATCCTGTCCCCTGCCTCTGAAGAGCAATTCCAAGATTACAAAAGTCCCTCAAAAACAACTGAAAACAAACAAAACCTACTTTTTAAAAAGACTTAAAACCAAAAAATTATGTCATGTGAAATGGCAGAGTAGAATACTTCAAAAATCTATCTTCAGTAAAGCAACAATTGACACAATTTGTCAGCATCATTGTTTCCAGAACTCTGGAATAAGAGGAGGAAAAGGGGAGAAGGAGTTTACTTGGTTTCACTGAGAGAGGGTTGTGGGCTTTCCCTCAGCCATTTGCCGCCTTCGACTCACTCCCCAACTGAAAGGCAGCTGAGAAGACCGTAGTTCTCATTTAAGACATGGCTCCCTGCTGCCAAAAGAGACAGTATGGGCTTGGTGTCCAGGAGCTGCTGGCTGTGCCCTTTCACTGGTCTGATGGATCCCTGAGGACTGGGCTAAAGGGCCTGCCTGTCTTTGTCATCATCTCTCAAAGCTGAAGTGAGCAAGCTCTGGTGGCCTAGTGGCAGGAAACTGCACTGCAATCCCAGAGATGTGTGGTTCAAATCCAACAGATGCTCAGCTGGAAAAGGAGGAACAATCGCCTCCTGTACCACTCAGATCCAATTTGACGGTACCCACATTAAATAAATAAATGAATGAATGAACAAATAAATAAACAAACAAATAAAATTATTTTTTTTTAAAAAGCTGAAGTGGCCTCCTCGGTGACAAAGGTCAAATCTCTAAAGCTGCTGGTTGATTTGAAGAGAGGGACAGCCTGTGCTATTAAGGATTTAGTCTTCAAAATTAGTTCCCTAGCTACTGACTCTGACTTTGCCATGTGGACGGATGGTAATATGCAAATAAGATTATCAGTCTATCCATACGAGGATTGGCTAGCCTTGCCACTAAATTGAGCAGATCCAGCAGCAGAATGGAGAATCTCATCACCAGCAAAGATGAAGCAGAGAATGCAGTACATGCCCTTTGGGACAGGAGATTCTTGTGCCGCCAGACCAGGGCCTATAGGAGCAGTCTCCACAGCAGAGAACCAGAGAGCTAACGTGAGACGGAGAACCAGGGACCCGACATGAGACAGAGCATCAGAGATGTGATATGAGACAGAAAACTAGAGAGCTGACGTGACATAGAGAACCAGGGACCTGACGTGAGACAGAGAACCAGAGAGCTGATGGGAGACAGAGAACCAGAGACCTGCTGTGAGACAGAGAACCAGAGACCTGCCATGAGACAGAGTGGACCTGGGACTGCTGCCTGTGGAATGAGAACTAGGAGCTTTTCATCAAGTTTGTTGGAGGACTGGGGTGAAGGCGAGAGCCATAATTGTCAAGACATTAGAAGGGAGGCTGAAGGCTGAGGTGCCTGTAAGCACATTTCAGAAGCTGTCCTGACTGAGTGAGTGTATTCTGCTACTAATCTGAATTACAGCGTTTTGACTTCCCTAATATGATTCTGTGTGGTCTGTGAGCTAGTGCAATGGATTTCAGACCCAGTAGAGCAGTAAGATTGGTGTTGGGATGAGTAGAAATAAGTGTGGGATTGTGGGGACATGTCTGACCTCATGGGAATGGCTTTTGTGTTGTTGATATTGTTGATGGGGATAGTTCCTCTCTGTGGAGCTGGTAAAGGTCAGACCCCCTCTTTGTTTACCAGTGTATCTCCTTTCCAGTCAGTCACCTGAGCTCCAGTAACACCAGGTAGGCATTCACACCTTAGAATGACCAGACAAGACCAAAAGGGCATCATTTTCCCAGAGACAAAGCTCAGAAGGCAGGAAGGAGTAGGAGAGAAGACTTGATGGAAGTGAGAATCCGAGAGAGGGGTCGGGAAGAATGTGATTACCTTGTAGAAGCTGTACCTCATGTTATAAAACAAAATATGTATGAATGTTTGCATTGTTGGTATTGTTGTTATGTGCCATCAAGCCGCCTGTGACTATGTACAACAGTCCTAAACCCTGCTCTACCCTGTGCCAACCTTACTGTCTCTGACACACCCACTCTCATTACCCCAGTCACGGAATCAATCCATCTCATTGAGGGTCTTCCCCTCCTGTGCTGTCCCTCCACCCTTCCCAGGACGATGTCCCTCTCCAAGGACTGTCACTCCTTGCAACATGTCCAAAGTATGTCAGATGAAGCCTCAGACTCCTTGCCTCCAAGGAGAAGCCTGGTCTCACCCTTTCTAGGATGAACCTTTGTTCTCCTAGCAGTCCATGGTATATTCAACACTCTTCTCCAGCACCATAGATCAAAAGCAATGTTTACATACAGGGTCAATTTTTTATGTAATCATTCACTTCAAATCACAATTTAAAAAGAAAAGAAGCAATGGCCAAAAATTCCCTAAATTTGATGAAAGGCAAAACTGAAATATTTGCAGGGAAAAACAAAGTAACAGTTGAGAACTTTAACGTCTCCCTTTCCATGATGGATAGACTAATTTGAGAGAAAACCAATCAGGAAACAGGACTCACCAGTATAAAGTGACTGGACGTAATAGATCCACAGGGCAGTCCTCCCTCCAGTGGAAGAGCTGACATTCTCCCCACGTGCACTCAGCCTTTGCTAATGTGGATCATATGCTGGGGAGCAAAGCATCGGTTTAAGTCATACAAAGTGTGTTCATTCTCTAACTACTGCTGAATGAGGCTAAAAATCGACAACAGACGGGAAAGTCACAAATATGGGGATACTGAGTCACTGTATCGAAAAGAATTGGAAGACACAGAAGAATTTCATGAAACAACATATGAGCAAGAGCCTATGGTGATGAAAGAGAAGTTCAGG
>NW_006400039.1:57060-64795 GCF_000299155.1 Elephantulus edwardii | reverse complement strand
GGAGTTTAGGGCTGTTGTACATAGGGTCGCTATGAGTCGCAAGCGACTCGACGGCACATAACAACAACAACAACAATGGGTCAAAGAAGAAATCACAAGAGACACTGAAAAATATTTTGAGAAGAAAGTAGAACTTTGCAAAACTTTTAGGTGATACAGTGAAGGCAATACTCAATGGGAAATGTGTAGCTATAAATGCTTCCATTAGAAAAGAAGAAAGAGTTTGCACCAGTAATCTAAGCTCACACCTGAAAGGAGCTCTGGTGGTGCAGTGGTTCATGCTCTCGACTGCTCAGCAGAGGTCAGCCATTGCACTTCTACAGCAAAAGGAGGGACAACAATGGGGCATCTGCTCCCATGAAGACGAGAGTCTTGGAAACCCCTCCGGAAGCGCTGTCCTGCAGGCCTGCTGGGAGCGGGACCAGCTCAATGAGACCGAGTTGGGTTTGTGTGTGTTTTTTTTTTTAATATCTTAAGAAACTGTAAAAAGAAAAGCAAACTAAAACTCACACTAGCAGAAGGAAGAGTACTACAAACTGGAGCGGAGAATACTAGTGTTGCTGCTGTTGTCGGGTAACAGTCCACTGCGACTCATAGTGACCCTGGGAACATAGGCCCGAGCCCTGCCCTGTCTTCACCAGCTCTAACACGCTCAATGCAGCCACTATGTCACTCCATCGTCCTGAACGGCTTCCTGTCTTTCTCGGACCCTCTGTGTCCCACCAGGATGTCCTTTCCCAAGGACAGCTCCCTCCTGACCCTGTGCCCAAGGTGTATGACATGGGGCTGCCCCATCCTTACCTCTGAGGAGCACTTCGTCCAAGACAGGCTTGTTTGCTTTCCTGTCAGTCCCTGAGTTAGTCATTTGTTAGTTGGAGAGAATCCAGTACTCTTCCCCGACACCACCATCTAACGACATTGACTCTTCTGTCATTCATTGTCCAACTTTCCGATGTGAAGATGCAATTGAAAATACCCTGGCTTGGATCAGTCAGCTTGAAAGCTCTCTGCAGGGTTAAAGGTTGTTAAAAAAGAAAAGAAAAACATTGTTGTGGGGGAATTCCTGGACGTGCCTAGGCCGCGCATGTCGGGTGTTGTGAAGCCTGCATTCACTGAATGCTGACCTTCCTGATTGAAGAAAACACTTTAATTCAGTACATCATGTAAAGACTGAAAGGAGGTAGAAAATAAGACTGTCTGGGGAAACTCTGGTGGCCTAGTGACAAGAAGCTGCACTGCAATCCCAGAGGTGCACGGTTTGAATCCACCAGATGCTCTGCTGAAGAAGGAGGGACAATATACTCCTGTACCAGTCAGGTCTGATTTGATGGTACACACACACAAAATAATAAAATAAAACTCTAAAAACATCTGTAATACAAAGCAAACCTAGTAGTAGCTCTCTTAAGGCTTAAAACAGACAAAATTTTCCTTCCTTTTCACTGAAATGTCTGTCATCTTTGGTACAAAGTCAGGAAGTCCAGTTATGTTAACAGCAGCGAATGATGTTTGGCTATAGATTTCAGGGTGAAGAGGCAAGCTGCGATAGTTACAGGATTTCAACTTGGTCTCTCTGTCAAAAGCATTACTCCAGGCGAAGAGACTGTGGGCTCCGGTCTCAGGGAGGGGGTGCTCCTCCCATGGTTCTCAACTAAACGACTCTTCTCCCTTCAGATTATTATTAAAGAAACGCTCGCTTTCTTGTCCTCTGCACAGAGTTGAGGAAACCCTGGTGGTCCTGTGCTTAGACGCAGTTGCTGACTGACTGAACCCACGAGTCAACCTGCCAGAGGAGGAGGCCGCAGCCTGCTGCTGTAGAGACTGGGTGACGCAGAGTGGGCCCCCACTCCTAGGAAGTCCGAAACCCCGTATCAGGTAGGATGACGTTGTATCAGCTGCTGCACTGTCCTGGACTGGTGCCCATGTCAGCCCACTGTAGTAGTACTGTGTCCTTCCAACTCAAGGGTCTGTTTCTTTCATTGACTCTCCACTTCACGAGCCACAATGTCCTCCAAGGACCCAGCACTCCCAGTGACGTGTGCAAAGCCTGGGACACCAAGGAGCGTTCTGGCGGGGCTTCTTCCGAGACAGGCTTGTCCGTTCTGGCAATCCATGGCGTGTTCGACACCAACACTGCTCTTCCTCCTCCTCCTTCTCCGTCCTCTCTCTCCCTCATTGCTGTATAGTCGGAACCTTCTTCAGTCCTCCTTCTTCCTTGTTCAGCTTTCACAAGCAAATGAGGTGATTGAAAATCCCGAGGTGTGGGCCAGGGAACTCTAGTGGCCTAGTGGTAAAGCGCTCAGCCACCAACGTAAAGACACACGGTTTGCCTCCACCAGCTGCTCCAGGGCACTGAGACGGGCGGTCTCCTCCTGTGTGTCTTACTGCCTCTGAAAACCCACTGGAGAGTCGACTATGAGTCAGTACCAACTCATCAGCACATAATGACAGCAGCACGGCACGGGCTGGGTGTGCTGCAGGCCTCAGAGAGACATTCTTGGTACCCAGGACTTACAAGAGACCGTTTGCATCAGATTTTCTCAGTGTAATGTGTCATTTTATTTATTTTGTTGTGTACCATCGAATCAGATCCAACTGGCACAGGAGGAGATTACCCCTCCATCTCCAGCGGAGCATCTGATGGATTTGAACTGCGTGCTTTCAGGATTGCAGTGCAGTGTCTTGCCACTAGGCCACCAGGGCTCCCTGTCATTTTGTTTCTTGATAGCTGCTTCATGGGCATTATGTGTGGATCCAAGTAAAACCAAATCCTTAGCAACTTGAGTCTTTTCTCCATCTGTCATGATGTTGTTTATTGGTCCATTTGGGAGGATTGTTTCTTTATGTTGAAGTATAATCTATCCCAAAGGCTACAGATACTCTTGGCTCTTACTCGGTAAGTCCTCTTCACTTCCAGCAAACAAGATCGTGTCGTGTGCATACGACCAGTAATTAATGTCCCCTGGTCTGTTCCTGAGGCCACATTGTTCATCTTATGGTCCAGCTTCTCTGAGGATTTGCCCAGCATTCAAAGTGAATAAGCATGGTGAGAGGATGCAGCCACGGAGAATGCCTTCCCCAGTGTTAAATCACACAGTGTTCGCTGGTTCTGTTCAGCTTCTTAGTCTCTGAAAAGATTCCCCATGAGAACAATTAAGATTCTGGAATGCACATTTTAAAAATATAATCCAAAATTTTATGAGTCACACAGTCAAATGCCTTTGCATAATTAATAAAACATGGGCCAATACCTTTTTGATAGTCTCTGCTTTTGGATAAGATCCGTCCAACATCAGCGATGATATCCCTCATTCCATGGTCTTTTCTGAATTTGTCTTCAGTTTCTGGCAATTCCCCGTTGATGAACTGCTGTGGCTGGTTTTTGAAATATCCTCAGAAGAACTTCGCCTGCACACGTGTCGCTGTGGCTCAGGGCCTTCCCCGTTCTGGGAGCCCGTGCGAGTATTGGTCTCTCTGTCCTGGCTGGCTAAGTAGTTGTTTTCTGGACTCTGTGGTTTAGAGGAGAGAGCTTTGCGTCATTTGTATCATTTATTAGATTTATTGCATCATTTATTGGAGCATCTCATTGGTGTCCCTTCAGTTCCTGGGACCAATGCCGTCAGTGCAGACTCAGCTTCTTCCTTCAGTACTATTGCTTCCTTCCTCTTCTTTTTGAAGTTTTGTGTTTTTGTGGTTGTTATGTACCGCTGAGTCAGAACCGACCCTCCTGCGGGTCTTCACGGACAGTTAACTGCACAGGAGGAGATCGCCCATCCTCCGCCCACGGTGACTGGTGGCATCAAACTGCGTGCCTTTGGCGTTGCAGCACAGTGTCTTACCACCGAGCCACCAGAGCTTTTGGGACCTTCATCTTCTGCATTCTGTATTTTGCTCATTGTTGTTGTCAGATGCTGTTAAGTCAGCTTTGATTCACAGACGTGATGAAACTCTGTCCAGTCCTGAGCTAGCCTCTCTCTCTCCGCTGTTGTCAAGCCCGTTGCTGCAGTCACGTGTCAGGGTATTTCACTGGGGCCTTCCTCTCTCTTACTGACCCTCTGTTTTTCTAAGCAGGCTGCTTTCAGGGACTTGCCCCTTCTAATGCCCTGACCCCAAAGTGTGTGAGATGAAGCTTTACCAGCTTTGCTTCTCCGGAGCATTCTGATGGAGCGTCTTCCAAGACAGATTTGTTTGTTCTTTTGCAAGTTCGTGGTAGACTCAGTTCTTCTTCAGTCTTCTTTATTTGCTGTCCAGTTCCCTCGAGGGTATGAAGCAATAGAAAATATCACGGCTCGGGGCAGCTGCACCTTAGTCTTCAAAGTGGCATCCTTGTTCTTTAGCATACATCCATTTTCTTTTTTACAACTTCCAATTTTACTTCATTAATTCCATGTTTCATTTATTAATGGATGTTTGCAGCTGTTTCTCTTCGTTTTTATTGGTGGCATATCAGCAAATGAAGACCCTTTACTGGGTAAAAGCTTTACTTTATCCATGTCGTTAATCACTAGTCCTCTTCCAGTACCACGTCAGGCAATATTCTGCTGCTATCCACAGGGTTTTGTTGTTTTTTTAAATTATTAAATGTTATTAATTTTAATGAACACTTACAGAGATTTTGGGTTTTCATTCATTCATTGTTGCACTTTTTGTCCACAGGGTTTTCAGTGGTCCCTAGGCCATTATTTAAGAAGTGGATGGCCCATCCTGTGTCCAGTCTGTCTAAGTTGAAAGCTAAGCTGAAACCTGCATGTCATGGGTTCTTAAAGGTATTTGAGATGCTGGTAGCAGATCTTCCATCATCACAGCCCACAGAATCCTCCAATACCTCAACTTCACTCGTTCTTCCACCTTTTCAGCCTGACAATACTGGGATGTTCTTCCTTCTGTGTTTTCTAACACCTTTGCACATCTCATGATACGCTTGACTTTGTCTTCTAGAGGCACACCTTGAAACTCTTCCACTCCTCACTGAGCTCTGTTAAGTCCACACACGCCTCATTTATTGGATTCCCTTTGCTTCTCTGCCCTCAAAGACAAGGCTCGAGCGCCCAATACCAATGCATTTCAGCTAACTACGTCCTGGGGTAGTAATGTGCTCCACTATATTTTTTATTATTTCAAATATTCCTCTATGCAGGCTTTGTGCGTTCTGCTTTGGTTCTTAAGGTTTGCAGCCATTTTTTCTTAATCAGGATCATGAGAAATCAGCAAAGAAAGGTCCCTAACATTTTCCTCTGCCCACACCATTGAAGGTGACCCTCCTCTGAGGGGGCATCTCTTCCCCTGCTGGATTCTAAATGTCTTCCAACCTGCTGGTTCATCGTCTGGGATGACATAGTCCACCCTTATTCGTAAGGTTCCCACTGACTAGTTTTCTCATCCCTGCCTTTTTCCTAGCCTCTCTTAATCTAGAAGCTCTGCCGAGCCCTGTTAACCTGAGTCAACCTGCTGGTATTTGAAATAATAGCATTGTAGCTTTCTGCAACACGACACACAAGCCACCACAGTAGGACAGTCTGACAGTGAAGAGATGTTGAAAGGTTATAGCCTTGGGAGCCCACGAGCCAATTCTACTCTGCTCTATAGGGTACAATGAGTTGGAATTAACTCAGTAGCAATGACTTTGGTTTTTCTAAAAAAAATTATTAATTGTTCACCAAATTAAAATGCCGGATAAATGGATAAATTCCTAGAAATACACAAACTTCAAAAGCTAGCTAAAAAAAGAAAAGAAAATCTGAACAGACTTATCAGTAATAAAAAATTCTCCTGGATTAATTATACCAAACAAATAATTAATACCAATTCTTCTCAAATGCTTTCTCAGAAGAAACATTTCCCAACTTATCCTGTGAGACCAGCATGCACAAAACAAAGCCAGACAAAGGCAGTGCAAGAAAGGGAAACCACAGATCAATATGCCTTATGAATATAGATGCAAAACCTCTCAACAAAATACCAGCAAACCGAATGCTGCAGGTATTTAAAGGAATCCACGGCATGGTCAATCGGGATCCATGCCGGAAGTGCAAGGCTGACTTAATATCAGAAAACCAGTTAATAAATCATATAACAAATATATAACAAATAGCACATGATCATTTCAGCAGATGCAGAGCAAGTGAAGAATCGAGATCTCGCTGGTCTTAGTAAAAGGCATTTGTGAAAATTCACAGCTAACATCATCCTCAATGATGAGATCTGAATCCTTTCCACCTAAGATAAGAAACAAGACAAAAATGTGTGCTTCCACCACCTCTGCTCACAATGTGCTGGAATTTCTAGCTGGAGAAATTGAGCAAAAAAGAAATGGACAGCATCCGGATTGGAAAGGAAAAGGTAAAACCATCTCGAGTCACAGAACATGTCATCTCATATAGTAAATTCCTGAAGAATTCAACCATAAACACGCAACTTATTAACACAAGTGAATTCTGCAAAACTGACATATGCAAAATAAAAATACAAAATTAGTCTTTTTTAATACACTACTAATATGCGGTTCAAAAATAAATCAAGAGAACATTCCAATTACAATACCATCTTAAAGAATAAGATATTTAGGAATAAACATTGTTAAAGAAGTACAAGACTTGCACAATAAAAACTATACAACATCATTAAAGGAAATTAAAGAAAAATAAATGTAATGATACCTCAGTCTCATGGGCTAGAGGCGATATTAGGATGATGATACACTCCAACGTGATTGACAGAGCCAGTACCCTCCCTCCCAATGCCCCTATGGCCTTCTTTTTTTTTCCCATTTGGAAACAATTTATTGCTTTTTCTCCCAAAGTTTTGTGGATTTACACACATAAAAAAGGACCAAAATTTACAGACTGCTCAGTTCAGATTGAGGATCAGAGGTGAGAACTTGGGCCTCCACGGCGGTTGGCAGCCAGTGCACCAGAGTTTGCCAGCAGATATGCCCTGACACTATTGAAAAGAGGTTGCCCCATATTTGTATTAATACCTCCAGAGATGCATTCTTTATTCCTTACACACCATGTCACTGGAATGATAAAGGTTGATTTGGTTTTTTTTTTGTTTTGCTCTCTTGATATAAAAATGAAATATTTCAGTTCATTTCTGAAAAATAAATTGGTCAATAAATTCATTTTGTTCTGCTTCTACTTTACACAAGGCTTCATATTCAACTCGATACCTTTCTAGCTGCATTTTCTTTTCTGCTATTAGGGCTTGAAGTTGCTGTTGCTGGGCTCCTCTCTGCTTTGCTATAGATTTGAGCAAGTTCCGGGCACCGATGGCCTTCATCTTCTCATTTTCTGCTTCTTTTGCAAGTTGGTCAACAAGCCAAATTAAACCACCAACAATTTTTTTGAAACTGGCCGATTTTGTCCACAAAGTCCTTGCATTCTTCTTTAAGCTCTATGGTCTGCTGGGTAACCTCTGGGTCCAGCACCCGCAGCTTGTTCAGCTCATCAAAGTGCAGTCCTGCCTCACCCAGGATGTCCTTAGCCATAGCTGCAGGCCCGGTAATGGCAGCGCGCTGCGGTCCAGGTTGAGATCTGTGGCAGTTTCGCCCTCTTGACAGCGGTACTTAAACTTCCTCGGCCTTCTTCTTAAAAATGTAAAAACAGATTCAAAGATTCACATGGAATTGCCAGAAACCCTGAATAACCAAAACAACATTGAAAAAGAACCGACCTGAAAAAGGAGGAGGAGAAGGAAGAGGAGGAGGAGGAGGAAGAAGAAGAAAAAGAAAGAGAGA
>NW_006400039.1:31854-56960 GCF_000299155.1 Elephantulus edwardii | reverse complement strand
AAAGAAAGAAAGAAAGAAAGAAAGAAAGAAAGAAAGAAAGAAAGAAAGAAAGAAAGAAAGAAAGAAAGAAAGAAAGAAAGAAAGAAAGAAAGAAGAACTGAGCTGAAGGGCGCATAGTCCCCAATTTCTAAACTTAACTACAAAACTGCAGTAGTGAGAACTGTTGATAAAGATTGACCTGTGGATCAACGTAATAGAATTGGA
Organism: Elephantulus edwardii; assembly: GCF_000299155.1. Lineage (NCBI taxonomy): Eukaryota > Metazoa > Chordata > Mammalia > Macroscelidea > Macroscelididae > Elephantulus > Elephantulus edwardii. Next base: position 56,756 of record NW_006400039.1, on the reverse strand, counting down.
AGTCCAAAACTAATCCCATACGCTCAAGTCAATTGCATTTTCACAAAGCTGCTGACACCACTCAGCGGAGAGAGAATCATTCCTCAACAAGTGGGTCACTTGCAAAGAATGAGCTGGACCCTTGGCACCATATTAAAAAATTAACTCACAAAGCAACAGAGACTACTACGTGCACAAAAAACAAAAACTTCTGCTCATCAAAGAGGCTACTAAAAAAGTGAAAAGACACAAAGTGAGAGACAACATTTAAAAGTCATATAGAAGGAGAGTTGATGCCTTTGAGCTGTGGTGCTGGAGAAGAGTACTGAATATGCCATGTACTACAAAGAGAACAAACAGATTTGTCCTAAGAGAGTGAAACCTGGCTGCTCCTTGGAAGCAAGGATTCTGAGACTTCTTCTGACACACTTTGGACATGTTGCAAGGAGGGACCAGTCTTTGGAGAGGGATGCCATGCTTGGGAGGGTGGAGGGATGGTGCAGGAGAGAAAGACTCTCGATGAGATGGATTGATTCAGTGACTGGGGTAATGGAGGTAGGTGTGTCAGAGACGGTGAGATTGGCACAGGGTAGAGCAGGGTTCAGGGCTGTTGTACATAAGGTGGCTATGAGTTGCAAGCGACTAGATGGCACATAACAACAGCAACAATACCTTATAAAAGCTTAATATACAAAATAGAGAAAGAACTTTTACAGCTCAACAACAAAAAGACAGACAGTCCATCAAAAGTGGACAAAGGACTTGAAGAGATATTTCTAAAAAGCGCTTATATAGTGGCAAATAAGCCCATAAAAATGATGCCTAACCTTGTTAGTCATCAAGGAAATGGAAATTAAAACCACAATGAAATACTATCCCACACCAGCTAGGATGATCATGCTAAAGACAGGGTGGCTATAACTTAAAAGCAGACAACTAGTAACACCAGACACACTTGCTCCTTGAATTACCAGCCACTGAGGGTCGAAAGAGCAGCATTTGCTCAAAGACAAAGCTCAGATGGCAGAAGGGACAGGCCAGAAGGGTTAATGAATGTGAGAATTACAGCACAGAAGTGAGGAAAGTGCAATTACATCGTGAGCATTTTAATGTTGTAAAACAAAATGTGTATGAATGTTAGAAGGAAACCCAATTAGCCCTGAAAATGTTCACCCAAGTCACAATAAAAAACTCAATAAGTAAACTGAAAAGAAAACACAGAAAGTGTGGAAGATATGAGAAAATTGGAATCCTCACACAGTGCTGGTGGGATGCGAATGGTACAGCCACTGAGGAAAACGGTCTGGCAGACATCATTAATCAGAGAAATGCAAAAACCACAGTTACCACATGACACTCCTGGCTATACACCCGAAGAATTGAAACATGTATTTAAACAAAATGCTGTTTTCAGAAGCACAAAAATGAAAAAAATAAACCATCCCAATGTCCATTAATAGATGAACGGATGTACAAAATGCAGTCTCTCTATGCTACAAAATATTATGCGGTGTGGTGTCAAGGGTTTATTATTTAAAATGGCTTTTCTACCCATTGAGTTTGATTTTGTCATGTGGCTGGGTAAGACAATACAAACGGGGCGTGTTAGTCTATCCATAAAGAGTTTGGTTAGTCTCAACATCCCACTAGGTTTAAATAGAGTGGTCTAAGCAGCAGAAATCGGGCATCTCAACACCAACAAGGAAGAAAAATCAGTGTGCATCCTTTAGGACCCAAGATTCTTGCATCAGCCAGACTCGGGTCCACACAAGAGCAACAGTAGCCTCGGCAGAGAACCAGGACCAAACCGAGACAGAGCTGACCTGGGACCACTGCAAACAGAGCCAGAGCCAGAGGCCTTCACCCAAGCTTTCTGGTAGACTGAAGGAAGACCCCATAACCAGCAGGACTAAGGGAACTTTGTGACACTGACCTAGTTATGAAGCTGAAGGTCAAAAGACCTACGATCATGCTTGTGAAGCTGTCTGGGCTGAAGGACTGTATCCTGTTGGCACCGTGAATTATAGCCTGTTGATTTCCCTGATAAACTCCATACCTGTCAGTATGCCTCTGCAAAGTCTGTGTGGTCATGTCAATGAATTTCAGACCCAGTAGAGCAGTAAGATTAGTGTTGGGATCAGTAGAAGTAGGCGCAGGGCGTGAGAGATCACATCTGACCGGATAGGAGTGAGCTTTGTACCATGGATGTTGTTGACAGGGACAGTTCCCCTTTGGGGAGATAGAAGATGTCAGATATGGTCATCGTCATGTGACCCTGGACCTTCTTACGTGTGGCCAAAAAAAGAAAGAAGTACTGATATATAGTGGACAAACCTCAAAAAGATTATGATAGGTGATTTCAGGCAGACACAAAGACTATGTATATTATTTCATTTATGTGAAACATCTGGATAAGCAAATCTATAGAGAAAGAAGGCAGCATTGGTGGCCTGGTGGGTAGAGAGTAGTGTTGCTAAGCCAAAAGTAGACAGTTCAAATCCAGCAGCTTCTCCAGGGGAAAATACTGGGCAATCGCTCCTTGTGCTTTTACAGCCTTTGAAAAGTTGCTGGAGGGTCAGTTATAGATTGGTTCTGACTTGATAGCAATGCCCTTTTAGAATTGAGGGTAATGGGCACAGATCATCTTTTTAAAATTGTTATGGCAAAAAAATATACACACTAAAACACACCATCTCATTAACTAGGTGTACGATTTAGTGTTGGTGGTCATATTTATCCATCTTGTGCAATCATTCTACTCATCCTTTCCAAAGGACCCGACCACAATTAACCTGCTGTATTCACCCCACCCTCACCCCCCTCCCAGGCAGGGGGACCAGGTGTAACCTTTGGTTTCTACAGATTTGCTTATTTCACTTACATGGGGGTGATGATAGAGGAGCGGCAGCATCGTGTTGTGAAGACACAAAATGCCAACTGAACTAGGCACGTTAAAATGGCAGAAATGGTCACTGTTTGTTATGTAAATTTTACCACACACAAAACAAGTCACTTAAAAACAAACAAATAAAACACACAATTTAGAAAGGCATGGAATCTGGGAACTTCTAGACATAAAACGTATAGACTGTACAAGGCTTATTACTTCCCTTTATAGAAACCACAGAAGAGTGAGGCTGGTGTGCAAGTTCTGAGTGGCCACTGCTGCTGCTGACCGAACCCAGCAAGACAGTTCCAGCAGCTGGTGAGGGCCTCTAACTTGTCCATGATTTCATTTTGCATGGAGCCACAATCAACACCCTGGGCACAGGTCCTTGACGTGCTGAAGAGCACAGATGTCAGTTTAAAGACCAACATGTGCCTGACCTGAGCCATTTGTCCTAGGCTGAATCCTCTAGAGAAGCAAAACCAATGACTATATAAAAGAGAGATTCATCCAAAGGAAATACTCACGCCCTTGCAGAGGCTGGCAAGTGCCAGGTCCGTGGCACACAGCTGTGGAGAATGAGGCTCTAGCTGGTTGATAAAGCAGGCTTCTGGGCCAAGGTGCCAAGGAGGTGAGGAGCCTGAGGACGGGCAGGGTCGGGCAGTTTCCTTCTGTTGTCGTTGGGCTTGCTCCAACTCTACAGCACCGAACAGCAACACGTCTTGTCTAAGGAGCCCTGGTGGCACGGCTGAAAGGACCGTGAATCCAGCCACAGCCATGCCGTGGGGAAAGAGGAGGCCATCTGCTTCCATAAGGATTACCGCCTCGGAAACGCTTTGGGGCAGTCCTGCTCTGTCTTTGGCATGGTTCTTGTTGTTGTTGTTAAGTGAACCACGAACCAGAAAGCTGCGGCACGTGAGCCACCGTGCTCCACCGGTGAGCTACATCTCCAGACCCAAAGTGTGATCCAGTCGTCTGTGACTCAGAGCGACCCGATATATGTTAGCTCTAAACTCTGCCCTATCTTGAGCCAATCTCATCATCTCCAACAGATCTAATCCTATTTCTCCAGTCACTGAATCACTCTATCTCCTCCTGGGTCTTCTCCTGTGCTGTCTCCCCACCATTCCAAGCTTGATGTGTCTCTCCAAGGACCGGTCTCTCCTGGCCATTGCCCAAAGCATGTGAGAGAAAGCTTTAAAATCTTTGCCTCTAGGGAGCAGCTTGGTTTCACCCTCTCCAGGACAGACCTGTTTGTTCTCCTAGGAGTCCATGTATAGTCAACACTCTTGCCCAAAGGCATCAATCCTTCTATTGTCCTTCATCCAGGTCTCTGATGCAAGTAATCGCAAAGACCATGGCCTGAATCAGGCACACCTTAGTCTCCACACTAACATCATTGCTCTTTAGTACTCTAGAGAGGTCCCTGACAGCAGACTTTTCTAATGCAATTCGTCTTTTGATTTTACACTGCTGGTGCCAAGAGTGTTGATTGTGGCTCTGGAGAGGTAAGTCTGGAGGAGAGAGGGAGGAAGATGGAGTTTAAAAGAGAAAGAGAGCGAAGCAAAGAAACCCAGTGGGAGGCGGGGGGAGGCAGGGGGACCCTCACTTACAGAGAGCTTTTAACAGGAGCAGTTGAAGCCAGATGCTCATGGAGTGCTGAGAGGCAGCAGCTCACCTACAACTCTCCCAACAGTGAAACACACAAGAAAGGCTGGGATGAAGTTCTCTTCACACTACCTTAAGGGCCCTTGGCACAAAAAGCCCTCACTTGGAGGACTGCTTAGCATTACACCTCAAAACAAAGACGTGGAATACAGAGGGATTGAGAGCAGCAAGAAGAACTGACGAGCCCGGATTCTGGGACGTGTGAGATGAAGCCTAGCCTCGCACATGCCCACCATACGGCAGAGGCTGCAGGCGGACCCCCAGGACCCGTGCTTCCTTCTAGCTGTCACCATGGCCCTCTGCCACAGTTGACCGGTGGAAGGTGGAGAGGTCATGAGGGGGAGTAGAGATGGTGAGCCCCTTCTCGTGTGCTGCTGGACCAGGCCAAGCTGGCTGCCATCTTGGACACCGCCATCAACGCTGTGTGGTAGTTAGTAAAGCTCCACCATCTTCAAGAGAAAAGGAGTCCCACCCACAGGCGCTGGCTCCTTCCCCCGTCCGGGTTTCTACAGGAGAGAAAGTTTAGTAAGTCCCACTCTGTGGGTGAGAGTTTGCTCTCATAGGTGGTTATAATAGCAGTGCCGATACTGTAGGGCCTGGCAGTAGTCACTGTGCCAGCAGGGACCCTTGTCCTCACCCTGAAAGATGATGGCAAAGCAGTGAGGTGGACAGTAGGTCTATGACGTGGGGTCCTGGGATAATGTGCACAAAGGGAAGACCACAGATTTCCCTGTCCAGTGAGACCCCTGTCAAACTAGTGTCACTTGAGCCTGGTCACCCTCCCTCCACAGCCAGTCAGCCACTCCACCCTGGGGAGTCTGCCTCCTACACATCAAGTCATGTGGTCATTTGACCCCCTGGTGAGCCGTCTGCACACCCTGGTCCTGTGGAGCAACCAGAGGGGACACTCCATCGTGACTGACACCTGCATGGCTCCTGCATCCCTGGGCTGGTCTGTACCTCACCCCAGCGCATCGACACTCTGACCACTTCCCAAGGTCCCCAGCATGGCAATCTCCTTCCTGCCACAGAGCCTTTGCGGTTCTCCCCACCTGGTTTTCGGGCTCCCGTCCCCGTGCAGTCTCTGCTCTAGAACCAGTCCCTCTGCCTCGCTGCCTTCATCTCCCCCATCCCTGCGGGGGCTCCCTGTGTGAATCAGGACTGCGGCAGCGTCGAGAGCACTGTGAGGTGTTTGGTAAGCATCATCCCTCCAATGCTGTTTTACTTTAACCCGGGTTTAGAAGGAGCGGAGCTGCGTGGAGTCATTCCCTGGCTCACAGAAAGCCTGGCGTTCGAACTTCCCAGCGGCTCTGTCGGAGAAAGGTGATCTGCTCCCAGGGGACTTAGCCACAGGCAAACCCAGGGCTGTGAGGAGATTCTGACAGCTATGAGCCCCCTCAGGAGGGCTTGCCCCGAGAGCAGCTGGTGGGCTGGAACCTCCTATCTTTTGATTGAGAGACCTCTGGTGGCCCAGTGGTAAGGAGTTGCACTGCCAACCCAAAGGCACATGGCTCGAATCCACCAGGTGCTGCAAGGAAGAAAGGTGAGCGATCTCTTCCCATGCAGTTTACAGCCTGAAAACCTATGAGAGAGTCAGCAACGAGTGGATTCCAGCTCGACTTCACAGAACAACAGATGTTTCGCCCAGTAGCCAACACTGCACATTGTGCTTCCAACACTGCCGCCCTGGGAAGCTTGCAGCCCAGAAGCCCCGCTGGGCAGGCTAGCCTGTCACCTGATGGCCCCAACAACATGGGTTTTGGAGAGGAGGCTGCAAAGGCAGTGTCCCCTTTGTCCCTTCTCCTGAGGGGCGCTTCCTGTCCACATGCTGACTCTGCGACTTCACGCCCTCGCTGGACAAGGTCCCTGGGCCAAGCTTTCCTTGTTAGGGTTCCCATGTTCTTTGACTGAGTCACCGCACACTCCAGCTGCAAAAGGGGACAGAGACTGCGCGCCCCCTCCTGGCAGGGACAGCAAGTGCATGCGTGGCTGGAATTCCATGGAGCGAACTTTGGCCTCTTCTTCCAGCTCTGGGTTTACTTACAGACCTCTGGTGGAATTTGTTATCAATACAATCCTAGAGGGCCCCAAAGCGTCCTTGCCTTTATTCTAGTAAAAAATTACTCAGAACACCAGAGGTACGCAGTTTGACTCACCAGATGCTCTGCTGGAAAAGGAGGGTGATCTCCTCCTGTACGAGTCAGATCTGATTCGACGATACACACATGAAAAAATAATAAAATAATTTAAAAAAATTCCTAAGAACAGACAAGGGGATAAGCACACTTTGCTTTTTGCTTACGAGAAGTAAAAAAAGGAAAGAATGAGTCCAGTACTTTGCAAAGAATGCGATCTCCACGGAAGCCCTGCAGGCGCGGCGCAGGCTGGGGAGTTCTGGTATCCTACTCCACGGAGGCTTCCGTTGCTGACTCACAGGGCTCTTCTCTGGCAGTTCACACACAGTGGCGGCTCTGCTGGAGAAATACAAGCGATCTCCTCTCCTATTTACGGCCTCAGAAACCCAGTGGAGGGTCAGCTGTGAGTCGCTTCCAAACTCAAGGGCAATGATTTTGAAGAGTTGCTTTTTCAGTGTCAGAGGGAAAGGAAGGATTATCTCAGAAAATGGGGTATTATGCAAATTGGAATGCATCAATGCTTGCCCTTAAGATGGGCTCTTGTCTGGCTCCGCCACAGGACACCGTCTGCTGGTTTTTTTGTTTTTTTTTTTTTTCGTCTGCTGGTTTTGTCTTGATGGCTAGAAGGTCAAATAGCAGTCACTCTTTTTGTGTCTGCCTGTGCATGGCACCTGAACGCTGTTTCAGGAACTGTTAGTAAGGTCACAGGCTGTTAGGAAGGAACACCTGGGGCTGCCTGTGTGAGCTTAATTCCACACTGCTTGTGGAGGGTGTGCCCAGGCCTTTCTGTTGTTGTTGTTGTTGTTGTTAGGTGCCATTGAGTCAAGTCGGACTTATAGCGAATTTGAACAACGGATCTGAACCCTGTGCTGTCCGGTGCATTCCTCATCATCCGACACAGCCAAGCCCACTGCTGCTGTCACTGTGTCAGTCCACCTGGATGAGGGTCTTCCTCTCTCACTGACCCTCCACCCTCCCAAGCATGATGTCCTTCTCCAAGGACCAGCTTCTCCTAACAATATGCTCTAAGTATGTGAGATGAAGCTTTGTCATCTTTGCCTCCAAGGAGCACTCTGGCTGCACTTTCTTTAAAATCTATATCCATTTGCTATGGCCTCTTTGATATGAACTATCTTAGGGGAAAATAATTTTGCTAGGGGAAAAGGAGTTTTATTCAGCATATCACATACAGAGGAAAAGAAGATTGACACGTAAGACATTTTGTCATCAGAACAAAAAGGTTTTTTCCAGCCTATTTACTGCTTAGGGAGCTCAGGTGGCCCGGTGGGTAAGGAGTTGCACTGCCAACACAAAGGTAGGCACTTCGAATACACCAGCTGCTCTGTAGGAGGAAAATGGGCCATCTCTTCTCATGGGATTTAAGCCTTTGAAAACCTTCCAGAGGGTCAGCTGTGAGTTGGTTCTGACCCAACCGCAATGAGCAGTAACAGGGGTCGTTGCACGGACACCATGGCTGAATCGTGCCCATCTTAGCTTTTAAACTGACATCCTTGATCCTTAGCATTTTAAAGAGGTCTTTGACAGCAAGTTTACCCAATGCAACAATTCTTTAGCTTTCTTGACTGCTACTCTCGCAGGAGAAAGGATACACCCCTGTGCCAAACATCTTGGCATAGACTGATCAGCACGTGCAGGACTGCACCTGTTTCTGGAAAAATGTCAATCGCTATTCAGTCAACGCCTGGGTCCTTATTTTTTGCCTCCAGTGCAGCTTGAATGTCTTTCGTTCCCGTTGGCTCTTGGTCACATGCTACTTCCTGAAATGGTCCAGTATAGGCCAATTCTTTGTGTTACTGTGGTGACTCTGTATATTCCTTCCATCTTATTCCCTCTCCACTTCCACCTTATGTTTATCCTTCTTGCAACTTTCAAGATCTTGCCCACAGAATCCTTCAGTATTGCAAATTGAGGCTTGATTTTGTTCTTCAATTCTTTTAGTTTTATAAATGCCAAATATATTCTTCTCTCCAGCTCTTTGTACATGTCATTATAATACTTTGCTTTGTCTTCTTGAGTTTCCCTTTGAAATCTTCCCAAACCATGGCATTTTCAATTACTTTGTAATTGCAAATTACATCTGAAAGTTGGACAATGAATAAAGAAGATGGGAAAATTAATGCCTTTGAATTGTGGTCCTGGCAAAGAGGATTGGATATACCACGGAGGAAGTGCTTCTGAATACTCCTTAGAGGAAGAGATGGGGACACTTCACATCATATACTTTGCCAATATCGTCAGGAAATGTTGATCACTGGAAAAAGACATCATACTGGGAAAGGTATTCGTTGTTGTTGTTCTGTGCATTTAGTCACCAGTGACTCATACTAACCCCATGTACAATAGCTCTGAAAACGTTTTCCTATCCTAAGCCACTCTCACTGTCTTTGACACATCTATCCCCAGTACTCCATTTACTGTGTCAATCCATCTCATCCAAGGCCTTCCTCTCTCTTTTGTATTGCCCCTCCACCCTTCCAAGCATGATGTCCTTTTCCAGGGTCTGGTCCCTCCTGGTCATATGCCCAAAATATGTGAGACAAAGATTCAAAATCCTTACTTCCAAGGAGCAGCCTGGTTTCACCCTCTCCAGGATAAATCTGTTTCTCCTCTTGGCAGTCTGTGCTATGTTCAACAGTCTTCTCCAACACCACAACTGAAGACATCAATTCTTCTTCTGTCAACTCCATTTATTGTCCAACTTTCGATGTATAGAAAAGTGAAGACCATGACCTGAATCAGGTGCACCTTACTCACAAGTTCGACTTTGTTGCTCTTTAGCACTTTGGAGAGATCCCTGACAGCAGCTGTCCCCAGAGCAATTTGTCTTTTGATGTCTTGGCTGCTGGTGTCAAGAGTGTTGACTGTGGATCTAAGTAAACCGGATTATTAACCACCTCAATCTGTTCTCCATCTATCGTGGTGCTACCAATTGGCCCAGTGGTGAGAATCTTTGTCTTCTTGATGTTGAATTTTAATCCATATTGAAGACCACAGTCCTTGACCTTCTACAGCAAACGCTTCAGGTCCTCCTCAGTTTCAGTGAGCAGGGTTGTGCCATCTGCATAACATAGGTTTTGAGGATTAGAGAATGCTGATGCCACATTCCTCCTCATAAAGCCCAGCCTCCCAGATAATCTGTTCTGCATATAGATTGAAAAGGTATGGAGACAGGAAGCATCCCTGACACACTCCCTTCCTGATTTTGAACCATGCAGTGTTTCTTTGTTCTGTTCTGAGGACTACTTCCTGGTCCAAGTATAGGTTTCACATGAACACAATCTGGGATTCCCATTCTTCTCAAGGTTAGCCACAGTTTGTTGTGATCCACACAGTCAAATACCTTTGCCTGGGCTGTATGAGGAGAAATGTGGCATCAAGATTGGAGGAAGAGTCATCAGCAATCTGCATTATGCATATGACACAACCCTGCTTTCTGGAACTGAGGAGAACCTGAAGTGCTTGCTGCAGAAGGTCAAGGACTGAAGCCTTCAATATGGATTGAGGCTCAATATCAAGAAAACAAAGATTCTCAGCACTGACAATATCATGATTGCAGGTGAAGAGATTGAGATTAACAGCTTTAGTTTGCTTGGCTCCACAATCAACATTCTTGGCACTAGTAGCCAGGAAATTGAAAGACATACTGCTTTGGGAAAGTCTGCTGTTAGAGACCTCTCCAAAATACTGAAGAGCAATTAAGTCACTCTTGAGACTAAGGTGCACCTGATACGTGCCATAGTCTTTGCAATCACTTGCTATGCGTCAGAGAGCTGGACAATGGCTAGAAATGATAGAAGTAGAATTGATGCCTTTGAACTGTGGTGTTAGAGAAGAGGTATTGAATATATCATGGACTGCTAAGAAAATGAACAGGCTTGTCCTAGAGAGGATGAAATCAGGCTGCTTCTTGGAGGCAAAGATACTGAAACTTTGTCTGACTGACTTTGGACATGTTGCAAGGAGGGAGCAGTCCTTGGAGAGGGACATCATTCTTGGGAAGGTGGAGGGACAGCGCAGGAGAGGAAGACCCTCTGTGAGGTGGATTGATTCAGTGACTGGGGTAATGGGGGTAGGTGTGTCAGAGGCAATGAGACTGGCACAGGATAGAGCAGCGTTTAGGCTGTTGTACATAGGGTCGCTATGAGTCACAAGAGACTAGATGGAACATAACAACAAGTCAATGAAGCACAGACAGACATTCCTCTAATAATCTTTGCTTTCAGCCAAGATCCATCTGATATTGACAATAATGCTCGTGTCGCGACCTCTTCTAAAACCAGCTTGTATTTCTGCTAGTTCTCTGTGGATGTCCTGTTGCATTCGTTTTTGGATGATCTTCAGCAGGACTTTGCTTGCGTGTGGCATCAGTGATAGAGGATGACACAGCGGTACAACGAGGAGCTTCACCACGCAGAGAGCAGGAGGCCGGTGCCGTAGGACTAAGCTTAGAGCTGCTGCTCACAGGATTGCTACCTAACAACATTCTCTGCTAAGAACTGTTTACTGCTTTATTGTTTTTTAAAAAATGAAGAATAATATGAAACACAATGTGTAGGAATTTTGTAAAAAAAAACAAACGCAAAAAAGAAAACGTTCTTTGGAACATTATGCTAAATGAATTAACTCAGTCCCGTAAGGACAGATACTGTGTAAGACCTTTATTGTAGAAATAGAAAGATTACTAGTAAAACATGTATGAGGATCCAAGGTGGAGGAGGGTAGGGCTGAGGGGTGAAAATGGGCAGGGGCGTAATCATAGGATGCACAATTTAATGGGTAGACAGAGGGGTGGATAAAGGAAATGGGAAATATCCAGTGTGAAAAACAATGTATACAAACTTTGTAAGCCAACCAGCATAAAACAAAAATTTGTATTTAAAAAAAAAAATTGATGAAAGGTCGCAAAGTCTTATTGCAACCAGTGATAGGAAATAGAAAACTAGGGAGCTCTGGTGACCTAGTGGCAAGAAACTGCACTGCAATCCCAGAGGTGAGCGGTTCGAATCCACCAGATGCTCTGATGGAGGAGGAGAGGCAATCTCCTCCTGTACCAGTCAGATCTGATTTGATGGTACACACACACACACACACACAAAATTAGAAAACTAACATTTCTTTAACGCTATTTTAAAAGGAGAAGCCTCTTTGTATTGTTTTTTCCAAGAAACATCCTTTTACTCTAGAATTATTAAAGGAGCCTAGACTGACAATTTGAAGAAGACTTTCTTATTAAGTTGAAATCCTTTACCTGTGACGGTTTCCCTTCCTTCCTCCCTGCAATCTATACCCAAGTGTCCCTCCCTTCTGATGAGCTAATAACAGTACTTCTGACTTTGTGTCGAAGATGATCTTTTCATTGCACGTTGCTGTTGTTTCATGCCATTGGTTGGAACTGACTCACTGCTGAACCTTCAGTGGGTTTTCTGAGGCTTTAATCGCACGGGAGGATATCACTCATCTTTCTCCAGTGCAGCAGCTAGTAGATTTGAACTTCCGTCCTTTGAGTTGGCATTACAACTCCTTACCCACTAGGTTACTGAATCTCCCTTTACAGTGACTACGAAGAAAAACTTGGACTGTTTAAACGTTAACTGAATTGCTGCTGGGTTTGTTCTCAATCCCAGACATTCCCATTTCCCTCTCTCCTTTCCCTCTTAACGTGCTGTGCTGAATCAGAGCATTTTCCCAGACAGTTCAGAACAAGAACATCAGCATTTAGCTAATGCTGGTGGTACATTGACAGAGAACTTCCAGAAGTTCAAACTAGAGTTAGAAGGGGTTGTGGCACCAGAGGTAGCTTTGCCGATGCCAGATGGATCCTGACTGAACACAGAGAATATCATACAAATGTCAATTGTGTTTTATTCTTGACTGTTCCAAGGCACTTGACTGTGTGGATTATAACAAACTATGGCTAACTTTTCTCCAGGTTCATAAGGTTTCCGGAGGCAAGCTATTTCAGAAGTGGATGCCATTCCCGCTTCCAAGCTTGTATTAATCGGGGAGCTCCACCAAACACTGTCCACCACGGGTGACCATTATCGCATTTGACACATCAGTGTCACAGTGTTCAGCATCACAGCAACCACGAGTTACCTCTGCACAGCAAGTGCATAGACCTGGGCTAAACGACCTAAAAGAATGTTTGACAAAAAAAAAAATTTAAAACCAGGCCTGAGGGGTGCAGATTAGAAGTCACCCCACCTTTGGCTTGGTAGCATCACTTTCTGTCCACTAGGGCAACTCTCCATGTTGTTGTTGTTAAGTGCCGTCAACTCATAGTAAGGAGGGGGGACAGTTTCCCCAGGATTGCAGCAGTTGTTGCCACCCTGAGTTCTGTTCCTGCTTCCTCCTTGGGCCCTCATCTCTGTGCCCCCTTTGTTCTCTCTGACCCCACTGCTGGGCCTGACAACCCTTTTTCCTAAAGAGCAAAATCCTGGGAGGTAGGAAGCCAGCCTGGCTCTGTTACTGAGCACAGTGGTCATTTCTAGCAAAGAAGGAACAAGTAAAATATCTTTCCTTTTAAAATAAAAGATAACTGTAAAATATAATGTGTATTAATGATTGTATAGAATGCAAAGTACATGTATAAAACAAGATTTATATGAATTATTGCATACAAGCCAATAAAAAATATTTTTTAAGTTATCCAGTCGCTCTCACCACCACCTTCAGCTGTCCTAAACCCCAACTCTTAACTCTTCCCATCGCCAAGATGGTGGCAGCATCAACAGCAGCGATGCAGTCTACCGAGACATCACCTTCTGAATGTCAGGCCTTGCTGTTTCCCGTAACTTTACGTTTTAACAAATGCTGAGCTGGGCTGTGTGTGTGTCACTAAACGTACACAAGCGACAACGCTGGAACGTCGGGTGTGTGTAAGCAGGCTATCTCGACTTCTTTAATTTTCTCATACTCCTAACTTCTTCCTCCTGCAGGTTGTCCTTTTGATTTTTCTATCTCCTTCCTCGTTCCCTAAATCATCTCCCTGAGTAGCCTGGGCTCCTGTGGAAAGAGTGAGTGCAGTTTGAGGACAGCAGTGCCTGACCCGCTGTTACACCCCCACCATCACCAACATCCACACCGCAAACCCAATGCCTGTGAGCCCACACACGTCCCTCCTGCTCTCACACTTGTTTCTAATTCCAGCACCAGTCCTACCGCCCCACTAGGTATGAAATCCGTTGTGACAGCCACATATAGAACATCCTCATGACTGTGGGTTTTACTGGGAAGTTGGTAGACTTACCGTTCACACAAGCAACAGGATCCAGTCTCCCGGTCAGGACAGCTTCCGCAGGGTGCTCCCCGAGCCCGGAGCCCTCAGCCTTGGGCCAGTGTTACAAAGTTCTCCTGTTGTTGTACCATCCGGTTGGAACCTTCCTGCCTTTACACACATCTTGACTTTGGCAGCCCAGGTCCTTACCACTAGGCCACCTGAGCTCCCTAAAAGTCTCTTCATCCTGGCAGTTAAGGCCTCTCCCTCTCCCTCCTCCCCCCAGTCCTCCCGTGAGCTTAGGCAAAGGTTCCTGGCTCCGATCTGCGGGCTGGTGGTCCCGAGACAGCTCTCTGTCACAGCAGGTCTGTGCAGCAGCAGTTCTCTCGTGGGGTCCTGGTGTGAGCGGCACAGGAACCATTGGTCCTGAAGGGCCTGCACACTGCCTTCTCCGCAGCTTCTTTGCTGGTGTTAAGATTCCGGAATTTCTGCCACTGAGCCCGCTTGATTGAAACCTGGTGCAATGGTCAAACTAGCCAATCCCCTGCTGGACAGACTAACACGTTCTCTTTGCCTGACCCCACCCAGCCACATGGCCAAGTTGAGAACAACGGCCTAGAAAAGCCAGTTTGAACAACAGGCTCACAGCACAGCAGCATCTCCTGGAGTTCTGACAGCCTAGTGGATAGACAGCTGTACTCCCAACCCAACCACGGTGGTTCAAATCCACCAGCTGCTCCTCAAGGGAAAGATGGATAATCTCCTGCCAGGAGTCTGACAAACGGCCTTTGAGAACGCGGCAAACAGGCTCTGAAGCCTCCAAGGGTCAGAGCAGCCTGCGTCAGTTACAATTCAACAACGATAAGGGCGCGAGGCACCTCCAGGTGTGCCCTCTTCACAACCTTTAACTGCTGAAACTTTACAGGTGAGTCGTGTGAGCAACCCTGCAGATCCGTGGAGAAGGCAGCCATAGTGGAAGAGCACATTCCCTGGCGACCACACACCTAGCCCAATGGACGCCTGCTTGAAAGGAGAAAACTTGCAGGGCTTGTCCTGCACTAACTCGGCCACTGTCTGAGGAGACTCCATCTGGAGGCCAGCGCAGGGCGCTGATTGGCATGACCTCTTCTTTTCTAAAGATAATCCCACCTTTCCCTCCTACAAGTGTTGAGTCCTTGAGCTCGTCTCCAGCCCCTAGATTATCTCCTTAGAGCCTTCCCTTATCGAGACCGATGTGGGAGGTTCACAGGCCCTGTCTCCAGAGTGGCTAACACAAAAAACCCTTCTGCTTTGTCCACTCCAACCTCTGTCTGCAAGACTGGTCTTTCTGGCTGCAGGCTGCAGAACTGTGTTTTCCAGGTAACGTTATCAATGCACAGTGTTTCTGTAGATTGTTGTTTGCTGTTGAGTCAGAGCTGACTCATAGTGACCCTGTCCTACCCTGTGCCACCCTTATCCTCAGACACATTGGAGTGCAGCTACTGCATCAATCTTTCTGGTTGGGGGGTCTTCATCGCTTTCCCTGACCATCTTTCCAATTCTAAGGACTAACCTCTCCTAGCAACATGTCCACAGCCTGGGAGACAGATTTGCCATCTTTGCCTCCAAGGAGCCTGGTGCCCTTTCCCCAAGACATGTCTGCTGGTTCTTTGGCCATCCATGGGATACTCAGTACTCTTCTCCATCACCTCAACTCAAAGGCATCAGTTCACCTCTATCATCCTTATTCATCGTCCAGGTCTCCGTCACAAAGGAGGTGATTAAAAACCCCTTGGCCTGAATTGAGGACACCAGACTCTTCAAACTGATATAATGGCTTTTGAGTATTTTGGAGAGGTCTCTGATGGCTGTCTGTGGACTTTTTCAATGCAACACGTCTCCTGATCTCCTGACTGCTGGTTCCAAGGGTCTTGATTGTTGAAGCAATATGTGTCTATCATGATGTTGTCTGTTGACCCTGTGGTGAGGATTATGTTTTCTTGATGTTGAGATGGAATGCATACTGAAGGCTGTAGAAGGCTGTAGTCTTCCTCACTTTTAGCATTCAAAGTTGTGTCAGCTGCATAATGCAGGTTATTGGTGATTCATGTTCTGATCCTGATGCCACAGATGAAACCAGACGCCATCCTGGATGTGCTCACTAGCCTATGCTGACACACGTAGATGATGACTACCTGGCCAGACTGCAAGGGATCCACACTGAACAGAATGTGGAAATTATCAAACAATATCATTAATATCACCTGCAGGTAAATCTTGCTGAAGATTATTTTTAAAAACCACTGGAACAATAAATACATTGACAGAAAACTGTCAGAAATTCAAGTTAGATTCAGAAGAGGCCCGAGAAGAGGGGACATCATTGCTGGGATGTCAGATAGATCTTGGCTGAATGAAGAAAATGCTAAAAAGATGTAAATGGACTAGGAAAAGGCATTTGTGCAGATCAGAACAAACTCTGGGTAACACAGAAGAATGAGAATCCCAGAGTATTTCATTATATTCCTCAGAACCCTAGATGAAGACCAAAAACTGTTGTAAGAACAGAAAAAAGGGAACACTTTAAGGTTAAAAATTAGGAAAAGTGTGAGTCAAGGTGGTATCTTTTCCCCACATCTTTTCTTTTTTTTTTTTTTTACATCTTTTCAATCTATATGCTGAGCCAATCATTTGAGAAGCTGGAATATATTTAGAAGAATGTGGCATTGTGATTAGAGAAAGATTCATGAACAACCTGCATTTTGCAGATGGTATAACCTTAGCTTGCAAACAAAAAAAAAATGAAGAGGACTTGAAAAATTATTACAGAAGATCAAAGAAAAGAACATGGCTTGAATTAGGTGCACCTTAGTCTTTAAACTGACATCATTGCTCCTTAATTCCTAGGAGAGGTCCTTGACAGAAGATTAACAGAATGCAATTCATCTTTCGATTTGTAGGCTGCTGGTGTGAAAGGTATTGATTGTGGATACAAGATGAAATCATTGACAACTTCAGTTTTCTATCTATTATGATGTTATCGATTGACTCAGTGGTGAGGATTTTTTATATCTTGTGTTAAGATGTAATTCATAATGAAGCCTGTAATTGTGAGTGTACCGTCAAATCAGATCTGACTGGTACAGGAGGAGATTGTCCCTCCTTCCCCGGCAGAGCATCTGGTGGATTCGAACCGGAAGCCTGTAATTTTTTATACACTTCAACAAGCGTCTCAAGTTCCCTTCACTTTGGGCAAGCAAGGTTGTGTCATCTGCATAACTCAGGTTAATGAATCTTCTTCAGATCCTGATGCCACACTCTTCTTTCTAAAGTCCAGCTTCTCAAAAGATTTTCTCAGCATACAGATTGGACAGTTATGGAGAAAGGATACAGCCCTAAAACACACCTTTCCTGATTTGAAACCATGCAGAGTTCCTTACTCTGTTCACAGACAGTTTCTAGGTCTAAATATAGATTTTATAGGAGCACAATTAAGTATTCTGAAAATTCCATTCTTCTCAATATTAGCCCCATAATCTGTTATGATCCATACAGTCAAATGTCTTTGCTTGTTAATGGCAATAGCCTTGATGCCCATGGCCCTATTCTAAAGGAAACTGATTTATTTAAAATTCTTATGTCTAGTGGAGATGTTGGAGATGGAAAAAAAGACTAAAACTGTCGATGACTTCATCTTCTCTGAATCCACAGTCAACACCCCCGGTACCAGCAGTCAGGAGATCAGGAGACGGTATTGGGAAAGTCAGCTGTCAGGGATGCCTCCGAGTCAGGGAGCCTCAAGAGTAAGGTGCTAACTCAGGCCATGGTCTTTCCAATCACTTCCTGTGCTTCTGAGAGTTGGACAATGAATGGGATGACAGAGAAGAAATGATGCCTTTGAGTTACGGTGTTGGAGAAGAGCATTGAATTTCCCCTGGGCTGCCAAAAGAACAGATATGTCTTGGAAAAGTTGCGCCAGAGTGCTTCTTGGAGGCAAGGATGGTGAGACTTCATTTCACAAACTTCGGTCATGTAGCTAGGAGAGCCTTTTCCTTGAAAAGGGACTTCATGGTTGGAAAGGTGGGGGGCGAGCAAAAGAGAAATATCTTCAATATGATGGAATTACACAGTGACTATGACATTGGGCTCAAATGTGTCGGAGATGATGAGGTTGACACAGGATAGGACAGGGTTCAGATCTGAGTCGTACTTGACAGTACCTAACGACAACGGAACCTCTCAGTTCTCACTGTGTGGTAAGGAGTAAGTGGGTGTGAGACAGTGAAGTAGGCCACACCTTGGGACTTCATCTTTCAGATCTTTTCTCTTTCTCCCTCTCCTGTTGTGGAGTCAGAACCAGCTCATAACTGACCCTACACAGGGTTTCTGAGGCTGAAAATCCTCCTCAGCAATCCCTGGTCTCCTGTTATTACCTCAAACTCTGCTATCCCTTAACACCTGATGATTGCTAACCTTCTTTTGCAGTTAAGACATTGCTTTCTATATATTAACTTTCTGAAAATCTGGTGTGAAGTAAAGCCAGTTTTCATCAGCTCCCAAAGATCGCACAGAAACACCCTATTGTGACTGACTGAGAGCTAATCTTTCTCAGCAGAAAGGAAAGCCATCTGCCAGACAGGGAAATCAAACGTCCAGTCAGACAGCAGGACCTTCCTCCAAAGGGCACATGCGCCCTTCTGTGTCATGTCTCAGCCCAGAAGCCTCTGCAACAGCATCCACACTGGAGAATGAGAGGAGACACTTCCCAGAATTCCCTACCTTCCTTTATGAATAAACATGAGACTCCCTCTCACCTAAATATAAACACTCCACATTCCTGGGATTGGTGAGTTGTGGGCTGGCATTGCTTCTATGTCTCCTGTGTTTATTGTTTTAGAGCCAGTTTATTTAGACAACCACCTAGATGATGTTCAGAAGCAATACACAATGTCCATGTCTCCCTTTGCATGGTGGGTTTTAAAACAATACTGGTTTCTTTAAGAAGTTCTTATACATTGTTTTTCACACCATGCAAAGTGGTACTTTGAAGTGTTTTCCTTAATAAATCTCTTTTCCTGCTTGAAAGGAAAAGCCTGCACTCCAGTTTTGCTGTTTCTAGTTTGCACAAAGAGTCCAAATTTA
The DNA here is from genome assembly GCF_000299155.1 of Elephantulus edwardii. Taxonomy (NCBI): domain Eukaryota; kingdom Metazoa; phylum Chordata; class Mammalia; order Macroscelidea; family Macroscelididae; genus Elephantulus; species Elephantulus edwardii. The sequence continues at coordinate 37,729 of NW_006400039.1, read as the reverse complement.
AGCAATACACCAGGACAGTTCTTGGCGACCACATTTAAGGGGTATTCAAGGAGAAATCAATTTATAATGGTATGAATGAATACTATTTATCTTACACATTGTTTCAAACACCGATACTATGTTACTCACCTTGGGACAGCTGTGTCAGGGAGCAGCAGTCTCTGTGGCTCCCTTGTGCACCGAGTGTGTGAAGGAGTGTCCAGCTCTCACCCTCTCTGAGTGTGTCACATTGGGATATAAGCCATCATTGCTCAGGGGCAGCTGCTCCGAGTCCTGCTAGGTGGACAGGTCCAGGTTCCAAGTCCAAACAGCTCTGTTCAGAGCTGCATCATGGTCGCTGGGAAAAGGCATAAGGTAGCTGGTAGATTGAGTAGGGACCCTACTTGGAGTGTGTGGGAGCCCAGGGAGAGCCCCTCTAGCAGCTGGCCACAGGGGACCAAGCAATAAGCATAAGTGTGGCCAGGCATACCCATGTGCCACCAGGAGGCTCTGCTGCTAAGGTGGCCCTGGACATGTGGGTGGCCTCACTGAGCTTCTCCCATGTGTGTGTGAAGTAGGTGACATGACACACAGGTGCAAAGTGTCAAATGTGGGGCTGGGGATGCTCCAGCTGTCCTGGGTGCATAGCAGCTACTCAGTGGGTGCTGCTGGTGAGGGAGTGTTATGAGTATCAGGAGGGTTTTAAAAAATATCTGTAACTTGAGCGTGTGTATGATGTCAAGCATTTATTGTTCTAAACTGGCTTTTCTAGAGAGATCTAGCCCAGAGAGAGCTCAGCTGGCTGAGTTTACAGAAAGTGATGCTACCAAGCCAAAGTGGGTGACTCTAATCCACAGCCCTCAGGCCTGTTTTTAATTGTTTTTGGTCAAACATTCTTGGAGGTCATATAGCCCTGGTCTGTCCACTTGCTGTACAGAGGTAACTCGTGGTTGCAGTGAAGCTGAACACTGTGACACTGATGTGTCAAATGCGATAATGGTCACCTGTGGTGGACAGTGTTTGGTGGAGCTCCTTGATTAAAACAAGCTTGGAATCAGGAGTGGCATCCACTTCCGAAATAGCTTGCCTTTGGAAACTCTATGAACTTGGAGAAATGATGAAAGTTATACAAGCGTTCAGGTCTTTCGTTCATAGGGTCTCTACCAGTTGCCTATGACTTGATGGCACTTAACAACAACAACAGCCTTGGAGTTTGATTTTGTCACATGAAGGGGTGGGATCATACAAACAGGGGGTACACCAGGGGATTGGCTAGTCTTGACACTCCACTAGGTTTAAATGGAGTGATTTCAGCAGCAGTGGAAATCTTGATGCCAACAAGGAAGATGAAGCAGTTTGTGTCTTTTGCAGAGATTCCTGCACCAGCCAGACCAGGATCTACACAGGAGCAACAGATGCTTCAGCAGAGAAGCAGAGACAGACATGAGACAGCTGACCTGGGACTGCTGCCCACAGAGCCTCAGCCAGAGGCCTTCACCGAGCTAGAGGACTGAGGGAGGACTTCATAGCCGGCCGGACTCAGGGAACTTTGTGACCTAAGCTATGAGGCTGAAGGGCAAAGGGCCTGCAAACCCTGCTTGGGAAGCTGTTGGGACTGAGAGATTGTGTCCTGCTTTCAACCTGAATTGCAGCATGTTAACTTCCCTAAAAAAACCTCATAACCATGAGTATGCTTCTTTGAAGTCTGTGTGGTCATTGCAATGGATTTTAGACCCAGAAAAGATGTAAGATTGGTGTTGGCATGTGAGAGACCATGTCTGACTTTATAGGAATTAGTTTTGTTTGTAGATGTTGTTCACAGAGACAGCTCTACTTAGTGAGTTAGTAGAAGTCAGACTCAGCCATCTCTATGCCATCCTTCTTCTTTTTGGCATGTTTTTAGAATTGCATGCCATATGGACAGGAAAAGATAAATACATGTTAAATGTTTTTAACTTAAAAATGGTAAATAAGCAAGTAGAAATAAACTATAAACATGGGGTTTACTTAGAAAATAAGCAAGTAAAATAGATAAGCAGGATGTGAGCTACATGAGAACTATGTGGACTGAGAAGACAAGTACAGACACAGCGTGGAAACAAAGAACCGAGAGAACAAACGTGGCCCCTGGTCTGGGGGCTGCTCAGCAAGCTGGACGCCCCTGACCTGGGTAGCTGTTGATTTTCCGAGACTCTAGTCATGCTCTGATTGTGACAAGGATTCTGTCCACGTCGGGACTTCTGTGACCTTTGAGGTTCCTGAGATTACAGACTCTTCCCAAGAAGGAGAGCAGCTCTGCACCACCGCGGCTGGGATCCGTGCACCCACGCTGGCGAACTCATTCTTCAGACAGTCTTTGAAGGAACAGATTACAGAGTTGGACTCTAAGGAGACTCTTAGCATGCAACGACAAACCTCTGTAATCTCTATTCAGGGAATTACACCTTCAGTGTGGTTGATAAATACTGTTTGTTTTGTTTGCCATTTTTTTCTGGATTGCTATAATCAAAACCCTCTATATCAACTGCACATTTGTTCAAAGTGTTACTTGGTGCTCAAAACAGGAGTCACAGGTCTGGGAGAGCCTTTTGGACACTTAGGCTGTGCTAGTGCCCACATGCAGGATAGGCTGACAGGCATTGCCATGGCAACCAGCCTCAGCCCTCAGTGGCAACTCTATCAACCTTAGCCACTTAAGGGTGCACCAGGCTGGCCAGCAGAGCCACAGGGAAGGCAGGTGCAGGCGGTTCCACGTTCAGCATGCAGACCCAGGCAGGGGAGAAGGATGCGCCTAGGGTAAGACACCAATTCCCTGGAAATCTACAGGTTCACATAACTCCTGGTTGAAAATATTTATGAGGATAAGGAGGGATAAGTGGCCGTATTACATACTAGAGGTAATCAGAAGATAATGTGAAGAGCCCAGGAGGAGAAGGAAGATTATGGACAAATACTATACTCAATGGCATCCAGTTAAAACCAACTCAAAACTGACATTCCAGTGGGTTTTTGAAAGATTTTAAATAACATGGGAAGAGATTGACCATAGTGATCCCAACTCATAAATACCCTTTAAGACGGAGTATATCTACTCCGCTGAGTTTCTGAGGCCATTTCCCAGGCCGACTGCTTCTCTTTCTCTGTGGATCAACAGATGAGCTTGAACCTCTCACACCTTTCAGTTAGCAGTCCAACACTTCACCCACTGTGCCACCAGAGTTCTTTGAATCATCGTTAACCAAACCCCACTGGTGTCGAGTTAATTCTGTCCCACAGCAACCCTCCATTGGGTTTCTGAGATTGTAAATATTTTTTTACATGAAAGTAAAGATAATTTTATTAAAAAGCTATGTTCCAGAGAGATATGGGCCATTCCTCAAAAGTAAAGGAGCGGAAAAGACTTGAGGCTGTAAGTCTTTATAATAGTAAAATGTCCAACTTTTTCCTGAGGAGCAGCTGGTAGGTTTGAACCACTGACCTTTCGAATAGCAGTCTTGACTCTTTATGTATATACTACGGCACCAGAGCCAAGACCCTCAATGAGGCGCATTCATTGTACTTCTCTATCATTACTATTTAGTCTATGGCCCTACCACCCTGCACGTGCCCAATCCCGTCTACCATTACTATTTACAGCCTTTCAGTCTCACTCAAGCTGGCACTGGTCTCACGCAGACTGTTTTCTGGTCTCCTAAGCAACCTTTCTGATAATCTGTCCATCTACCCACTCGTCTGTCCACTGTATGTCCATCCCTTCCTTCCTCCCTCTTTATCCATCCATCCATACATCCGTCCGTCCATCCGTCCATCCATCCCTTTATCTATCCATTCGACCGTTTGTCCATCCATCTGTTCACCCATCCCACACTGACTGAGTCCGACAGCAGCCAGGTATGGGGATGTTGGTAAGCTGTAAGCCTCTTTCTACATTCATCTAAGACAGACTTGAAGTCCATTGGTCTCTAGTTTGAGATGAAATAACAGCATTTGGGAGGGCTACTTGGCAGCTTTTAACAAAATTAAGCAACTTCTACTTCTGGAAAGATATGGTAGACACTTTCCACTCTTCTTTCCGCCAAGTGTCATTTCCATGGCAGCCCCTGGCTTCCTCAGAGGTTGGCATCATTCTCCCTTAGTGACATCCCCATCAAGTTAGATCCCTGGTGAGAACTAGTCTTTGGAGCAGCGCTGTGGGCTGGGCCTTCACTTCCCCGGTTCCTAGCCCTTGCACTGGGTGTACCTGGCCAGCTGCTGCGGGGCTCCAACAACTGGTGGGAGTGGCCACTCCCTGCCTCACAGGCAGCTTCAAGGTCACTGCCATGGGAGAGACAGCTGCAGGGAAAACCAGCTGATCCCAACTTTCAGAAGCTTCCTCAGCATTCCCGCAGTGCTGGGCCCCCACTATTTGCAGGGGCTCGGCTGGGGTGAGGCCCCAGGGGAGCTGTGGAGGGAGGGGCACCTGCCACTTGCTGGCTGCCAGAGGGAGGCCTTGGACCTTGGCCTCTGGTTTCCTCATGTCAGCTTTTCTATTTTAGACAGGCCCCTGGGCTGTGAGGGAATTTTCAGGAATCCTGTGGGAAACCAGGAAGGCAGGCCAGTCCCATTCCCTGGCTCCTGGCTGGAGGCCCACTCAGCGCCTAGGTTGCAGGTGACACCGGTCACGCTGTCCTTTTGTGTCCTAGATTTTATCCCAGTGATTGGATGTTAGCCTGGGTAACCTGGGGGCCAGCCTGAGGTCCAATCTGGAACCCCATAGCATGAAGAGGTCCTGGGAGGACCTGACTCACAGAGACCCCAGTGCAAGAGCAGAACTTCCGCACAGGGGTTCCTGGGCTGGGGCAGCGGGTTGCTTGCTAACTGACAGGTTGGTGCTTCAACCCCCAGAACTGCTGGTGCAGGAGAAAGGCAGGAGAGCCTGCTCCCCTGACAGTGACAGCCTTGGAGATCCTGTGTGAGAAAGTCCAACCTCACCAGCTGAACACAGAGCAAACGTGCTTTATTTAAATGTGTGCACTTTACAAAACAACTACAACCTGTGAGGTCCAAGGATTCAAGGAATATTGACATGACAACAGAGGGAGTGAAAGACCTCAACTACCTGGCAGTGCCCCTCCTTTCCCTCCCTAGAAGACCACACACCTTGCTAAACCACACTGGAATGTCTCTCCTTTCCCTCCCTAAAGACCCTCACTATAAAACCTGCCCTAATCCACTTTAGGGCGCCCTGTTTCCCTGGTCTGTCCCTCTGCCTGTTTCTCTCTCTGCAGACCAAGGAATCCTGCCTGGGAGACCCCTTAATAAAGCTTCTTTAGCTTCCTTTCTTTCTCCGATCCCTTCCTTGAGTCCTTGGCCTTACGTCCAGTGTGAAGACCTAATACAACCCACTCCTGGGATTATACCCAAAGCGACTCAGATGCACACACATGTTTATTGCCCCGTTATTCACAATGAGATGGAAACAACCCAAGTGCACAAGAACAAACGAATTAGAAAAAACTATGGTACATTCACACAATGAAGTATGTGCAGCATTGGACAACAATGAACTTGTAAAACATGACGGGGGCGGGAGCTGGGAGGACATTATGCCAAGTGAAATATCTCAGTCACAAAAGGATAAATACTGCATAACATTAGTGCTGTTATGAAAAAGGACAAACATGAGTGCGTGGGGAGAGAATGGGAAAAGAGTGGCTCCGTAATGAACACTGTGTTAGGTCAGATGAGGGAAAGAGCGGTCTGAAAGGAACATACAATTAGACATTATTGTTAGGTCTTTGCACCCACTGCATGTATTCAAAGAAAGGGCCAGAGAGAAAGCTCAATGCAGCTTTATTAAGGGGCCTCCCAGGTGGGATTCCTTGGTCTGGAGAGACAGAGACAGACCAGGAGAAAA
>NW_006400039.1:27269-29637 GCF_000299155.1 Elephantulus edwardii | reverse complement strand
CATCTTGAATTCTTCCTTGTGCTTTGGCTTCTCTGTGCTCCAGTGCAATCTTTAGAGTTTCTTCTGACATCCATTTTGGTCTTTTTTCCCTCTTCTGACTTTGTAACGACCGTTTGCACTCTTCCTGGATGATACATTTGACATCCTCCCACAACTCACTAGGTCTTCCCTCATTAGTGTTCAAGGCCTCAAACCTGTTCCTGAAATGGTTCTGAAATTCAGGTGGGATAGACTCAAAGTCATATTTTGGTTCCCGTGGATTTGGTTTAATTTTCCTTAGCTTCAGCTTAAACTTACATATGAGTAGCTGGTAGTCTGTTCCACAGTCAGCTCCTGGCCCTGTTTTCACAGCCGATACTGAGCTTCTCCAGCGGTTTTTTCCACAGATATAATCGATTTACTAATTCCTATGCATACCATCAGGTGAAATCCATATATATAACCTGCATTTATGTTTCTTATAAAACGTATTTGCAATGAATAGGTCATTGTGCAAAATTCATTCTATCTCCAGCTTCATTTCTCTCACCAAGTCCATGTTTTCCAACTACTGATTCTTCTTCTCTGTTCCCAACTTTTGCATTCCAGTCACCCATTATTATCAAAGCATCTTGATTGCATGTTCGATCGATCTCCGACTGTAAAAGTTGGTAGAAATCAACTATTTCTTCTTCTTTGGCTCTGGTTGTTGGTGCATCTATCTGAATGATAGTGGTATTCACTAGACTTCCTTGCACGTGTATGGATATTATCCTGTCACTCACAATATTGTACTTCAAGACGGATCTAGAAATCACTTTTTTAACTATGAAAACAACTCCATTTTTCCTTGCCTTTTCATCTCCGGAGTAATATATCATATGATCATCTGACTCAAAATGCCCCATGCCGGTCCATCTCATCTCTCCAATGCCTAGTGTGTCAATATTTATGCGTTCCATTTCTTTCTTAAAATGTCTAATTTTCCTACATTCATGGTTCTCACATTCCATGTTTAGGGAAGGAAATTCCACTGTGGTTTAGCCAGGTGGGCGAGGCTGTTCACTCCCGTAGTTGACATGTTGATATTCTTTGAATCCGGTTTCCCCTTTGACCTTGGTCTGGGCCTGACAATTACATATATGACAATAATCTGGAGCAAGGGGTACATTATGGGTAGAGTGGAGGGAGGGGCAGGCAAGACTGAAAAAAAAAATACGAGCAACATGAAAATAAAAGAAAACATTTCCAATGTTAAAAAATTAAAACGCGGGGAGCTCTAGTGGCCTAGTGGCAAGGAGCTGCAACTACAATTCCAGAGGCGCACGGTTCGAATCCACCAGATGCTCAGCCGGGGAAGGAGGGACAATCTCCTCCTGTACCAGTCAGATTGGATTTGACGGTACACACACAAAAAATTAAAAAAAAAAAATTAAAACGCGTGCTTTGGACAGAACAAAGGAAAGAGCAGGGCATTTATCTGTTCTACATTGACAATTAGGTCCTCACGGCAGTTTGAAGGGCTGGGGTCATTTCCCATTAATCCAGTACTCCTCGTTTTATCTCCTGTTATCTAATGTTTAGGGGTAAGCATAAATCATATTAACATAAATCACATTATTTACTGTTTCCTGGACCACACAGACCTATTCAGGTAGGTCAGTAAAATGGAGACCGTCTGGTTTCATCCTAACAGTGGGGACAGTTCTCTGTCCTACAAGCTGGCCAGGAGCTGGAACTGACTGGACGGGTCAAGGGCTGACTGCTAGCTTCTCTTCCACAAGTAGAGTCACTGGTTAGTTCCATCTCCAAAGTTTTGCCCAGGAGCTGAGCACTTACCCAGGAGCTGGGACACTGGCACACATGGAGAGAGGGTGGGCTTAGCCCCTGCTGTTGCCCTGGGCTTGGGTGACCTGGCAGACACTCTGAGCGCCTGTCTTCCTCAACAAATTCAGATGTCTCTGAGCTCTGGTGGCCTAGCGGCAAGAAGCTGCGCTGCAATCCTGAAGACTCACGTTTCGAGGCCACCAGCGGCAGGACGAGCAATCTATTCCGGTGTGATTGATTAACTGCCTCTGAAAATCCGCCAGAGGGCCATGCCATCTATGGGTCTGACTAAGAGACATAACAACAACAACTGACGTTAAAGAGATGGTATTTAAGGTCCTCATTGCAGTCCTTGACTTAGGGAAGCCGAAAAGTCAAAACAAATGCTTATGTGATCCAGGAAATTAAGAAAGTGAGGAGAAGAAAATCCAGGGAACAGGATTGGTGGAAGAATTGTCAACAACCTGCATTATGCAGATGACACAACCCTGCATGCTGAAACTGAGGAGGACCTGAAGCGCTTGCTGCAGAAGGTCAAGGACTGCGATCTTATGAATTGAAG
>NW_006400039.1:19541-26719 GCF_000299155.1 Elephantulus edwardii | reverse complement strand
GATCGATTCTGTGAGTGGAGTGGTGGGAATGAGTGTGTTTGAGACAGGGAGATTGGCACAGGATAGAACGGCGTTTAGGGCTCTTGTACATAGGGTCGCTATGAGTCGCAAACGACTTGATGGCACATAACAACAAGAAGAAAAAAATCCAGGAGCTCTGGTGGCCTAGTGGCAAGAAGCTGCACTGCAATCCCAGAGGTACGTGGTTCAAATCAACCGGATGCTCTGCTGGAGAAGGAGGGGCAATCTCCTCCTGTACCAGTCAGATCCAATTTGATGGTACACACACGAAATAATAAAATTTAAAAATAAAAAAAAAAATCTGCTCACATTCCACTCACCTAGCACTCCTCTCACACACCTAGCACTCGGACTAAGCATTTGTGGAAACATAAGCAAGTTACAAGAGACATGAGGAGCTGACACTAAAGAGTATCGTCCTGACATCTGAAGACAACTAGAACTCAGGTGTTTCCAGAAGGCAGGCAAGACAAGATGAAATGGGATTGCATGCATCCACGGGAGGGCTAGGGCAGTGACCTGAAACGGCCATTCAGAGAAGGAGCAGAACTGGAGCCAGAAGCCAGAGTGACCTAAGCCTGTGTCAACATTCCGCTGAGTCCTAGCACCACTTCCCAGACTCCCTTGCACCCAGCTCCATCTTGCAATTTGCGGGCACAGAGGAGGCAGGTGGGAAGGAGGGCTGCATCCTCAGCAAAACTGTGCAGACGCCCCTCAGCTTATTCCTGAGAAACTCCCCTCCCTGTGAGAAACAGCTCTTTCTGATTCAGTGACTTCTCTTTCCCCCTGAAGGCAGCTCCGGTGGCCTAGTGGGTGGACAGTTGTGCTGCCAACTCAAAGACAGGCAGTTCAAATCTATCAGAGCTCAAAAAACAAAACAAAACAAAAAAACCCTGGCGGTATTTTCCTGGTGTGTCACTCCACCTGTTTCTCTCTCTGCAGACCAAGGAATCCTGCCTGGAAGACCCCTTAATAAAGCTTCTTCAGCTTCCTTTAAAAAAAAAAAGATCTCTAATCAGGAAAGACAAAAGGACTGAGGAGGAGTAACTGTTGGAACAGTGAGGGAGGGGGACCCCATTCCAGCAACCTAGGGAGAAAGCATTTTTTGTGTGTGTGTAAACTTTCAACAACAAAAATATTTAAAAAATAAAATGGGGGGGAAATAAAATGAACCCTCAAGCCACTGTTGCACACAATCCAACAAATAAAAACAGGACAAACCTCAACAGCTCTGGGAAAGCTTCCTGACTCTAGGCCTCCGGATGCCAGCCTGCCCTCAGATCCCCCTCCTCCTGGGACTGCCCTGGGCCCCAGGTGGCTTGGGCCAGGTGAGGCCCAGCTTCCAAGCTGCAGCCTGAATTCTTGGCATTCCAAGGGAGGCCCCCGCTGCCTCGGCGTCCTGTACACCTGGAGGCGGGCGGGCCCACTCAGAAGCAGGGCCTGGGGGAGAAGGGAGAGGTTCTGGAGGGGAAAATTGAGGACTTTGGAGCCAGTTTATGGGTGTTGTTGGGGGCTAGCCAGTCTGTCCAGGGGCCTTCACCCTCCTCACCATTTCTGCTGGCCTTGAGCCACCCGTGGCAACTTCTGTCAGTGCATCTCCTGGGGGGCGGGGGGGTGTCTTCCCTTCTTCTGCTTCCCTGGTACTTTCACAAACCACACACAACCCCTGCAGTGCCCAAAGTATGTCTGTCCTTCTGAAAAGCATTCTACCTGTACGTCTCTCAAGACAGAATCGTTTGTTCTCTTGTTGTTAGGTGTTGTTGAGTCAAAGGCTCAGTGATCCTAAAAACAGAATCTGAACCTGACCTGTCCTGTGCCATCCTCATGCTTCCCGATACACTGGACCCACGGCTGCAATCAATCAATCCACCGGGCTGACGGCCTGCCTCTCACTGTCCCTCCACCTTTCCAGGCATGACGTCCCTCTCCAAGGAATAGCCTCCCCTGGCAACATGCCCAGGTGTGTGAGAGGAAGCTTCATTCATTATCTTTGCTTCCAAGGAGCACAGTGGCTGCACCTTTTCTAAGACATATCTGCTCTCTTGGCCGTCCATGGGATGTTCAGTGCTCTTCTCCAGCTCCACAGCTCAAAGGCAGTAATTGTTCTTCTATCATCATGTGGCCAGGAGGGACCCGTCCTTGGACATGATGTTCGGAAGGGCGGAGGGACAGCACAGGAGAGGAAGACCCTGGATGAGATGGATTGATAGAGTAACTGGGGCGATGGGGGTTGGTGTGTTGGAGTCAGTGAGGCTGGCTCAGGACAAGGCAGGCTTCACAGCTGCTGTACACAGGGTCTCTATGAATCACACGTGAGTTGCCAGCACACAACAATGACAACGACATCATCATTCATTATTCAGCTCTCAGATGCACAGCAAGTGATTGAGTAGACCATGGCCTGGATGATGATCAACATGAGAGAGCGCGAGCATTCTGGGAAATGTCAGTGAAGGACCTTCAGTGAGAGATGCATTGACAGGTGACTGTAACATTGGGCTTCACCCTCTCAGAGAGCTTGAGAATGGCAGGACAGGCCAAGGTTCAGCTCTGTTGTTCCTGCGGTTGCTCTGAGCACTTAATGACTTAAGGGCACTTAGTTGTCTAATCTTCTAGGTCGTAGAGCCCTGGTGTGTCCACTTCCCCTACAGAGGTAACTCGTGGTTGCTGTGAAGCTGAACACTGTGACACTGATGTGTCAAGTGCAAGAATGGCCACCCATGGTGGACAGTGTTTGGTGAAGCTCCCTGATTAAAACAAGCTTGGAAGCAGGAGTGGCATCCACTTCCGTAAATAGTTTGCCTCCGGAAACCCTATGAACCTGGAGAAAGGATGAAAGTCATGCAAGTGTCGAGGACTTTCATTCATATGGTCGCTATGAGTCCTACGACTTGACAGCACTTAACAACCACAATAACAACTGCACCAATCAATTTACTAGGGACATTGAGTATGGATCCAGGTAAAATGAAATTGCTGACAACATCCATCTCTTCTCCGTCTATCATGACGTTACCTTTTGGTCCAGTGCTGAGGATTTGTGCTTTCTCGGTGTTGAGATGTAATCCATCTTGAAGTCTTTAATCTTCTGCACTGAGTGCTTCACTCTGGCATCTTTAACTCTTAAAACGGCATACGTCATTGCTTCTGAACACTATAGGCATTGAGCAGTACGCTTGCCCAATCAAGTATATCATTTGACGCTTTAATTGGTGCTTTCACAGGTGTTGGTTGTGGACCTAAGTGAAATGAAAATCTTGCAGACTGTTGAAGGCAATTTAGAGTATGGTTTGGCCCAAAAGGATGAGGAGTGTGGGAAAAGGGCCAGATGGGTGAGGGGCTGTGCTCTGGAGCAAAGGGTTCGCTCTGGAACTGGCGTGGCACGGTGGCTATTGGGCAGTGGGGGTGCACAAACAGTCACTCAATTACTCCCTACAAACGGTTCACTGTTTGTTATGTGAATTTCACTTCTGTCTGAAAGTCCACAAGAAATCAGATATTTGATGACGAATTCTTTCTATGGGGCTTTGTTGAGCATGAGCAAGTCTAGGGTTTTAAAGAGGCTGCTTTAAGTCCTGGTCCCTGGGAGACAGAGCTTTGGTGACAGAGTGGTTAAAACACTCAGCTGCTGACTTCAGTGTCTGTGGTGCAAACCCACCAGCCATTCCTGGGAAGGCAGACATAGTAGGCTGCTTCTATGAAGAACCTTGGGAACCGTGTGCGGCTGTTCTCGGCCCTGAGTGATCTCTAGGATTCAGGATTGACAGTAATGGTTGGTTGTATGGTTTCGTCCCTGGGCAGCACATACAGTTTGCACTTATTACTAGCCTACATGTTGGTGGTTTGAACCCACACAAAGACATCATGGAAGAAGTGCTGGAGCTCTGATAGTCTAGTAGTAGGGAGCTGCACTGCCAACCCACAGGCATGTGGTTCGAATCCCCCACTTGCTCCTTGGCAGAAAGATGGGCAAACCCCTCCTGTGCAATTTAATACCCTGAAAACCCACTGGAAGGTCAGCTGGGAGTAGGGTCTAACTTAATGACTCGGCATCATGGAAGAAAGTCCTGGTAATTTGCTTTTGTGGAGATTCTTGGTTTTGGGGTGCCAGTGTCAAGCAGCACCCTCCACGATTGCTGGGCATCTCCGATGGTGACTTGTCTCTGGGCATTCCCTGCACCACTCACCATTCACTAAGAGGCTGATGTCAGGGAGATGAGTGGTCCCTCGGAAGGTCAGTACCTGAGGACCAGAAGGATCCAGAAGGTATAGAGAGGCAGCAAAAAGACATAGGCCCCTCGAGTGAAGGTCCGTCCAGGAGAAGGACAGTGAAAAAGGGAGGGGGACAGCAGGTGCCACAACCCTGGTTCTTCAGGGTCTAACGATGGGCACTGTCAGTACTGGAAGTAGGGTAGCTCCTAGTGAACCAGAGGGCTGATCATCCAGTGGTCACCTTAGAGAGAGGAAACGGGAGTGGGTGTAGGGGAAAGGAGAGGAGGAGATGAGAGGGGACATCTGCCCCTGTGAACATGAAGAAGGAAATCTGGTACAAGGAAGGAACCTGGCAAAGTTCGGGCCAAGATGAGGGTCCACCCTGTTCTCTTAGCACCAGGGAAACCAAGGTCAGTGGAAAAAGAGAGGATGGTGGCCTATTAAAACTGACTGGACATGGGGTGCTCGCTGTTGGTCTGAGCCAGCACCAGGATGCAGCAGAAGGTTCTGGGTGGATGGATCCAGTGTAAGGGGTGGCACTGAGGAAGAAAGAAAGGCCCCCCCCGCCTTGAAAGAGGAGGGGGCTGTGAGTCCCCAAAGTAGCCACCTGATTGAAAGCAGGGGGAAAAGGCTTCACATTAATTCTCCGATCCAGGCAGGAGGGAGGCTGATGACTGGGGACATCAGCTTTTGAGATTTGGGGAGCAGGTTCTAGAAGCCTGACTGTGGGCACCCAGGACTTCCCCCTCTCATCAACTGCCATCAAAGCTGCTGCCCCTCAGAGTTCTGGGCTAGGGCAGTCATAGCCAGAGCCTCACCTGCTGTGGGGTTCTGGCCACCCTTTCCACAGTCCTCTTGGAGTCCAGCAGGCCACTGGCCCTTTGAGTTTTCTGGAGTCTTGGGAACCAAGTCTGGGAAGCATGAGACCACTGTAGCCTCTGCTGATGGAATCCTCGGGCTTGATATCCCAGGACTCGCCATGGGAACTCATTCACTGTCACTTGACAGGCCTCAGTGATAGTGCAGTCTAGGGGTCAGGGGTGCCCCTTGCTCCAGCCAGTCCTGAGCTCGAGCCAGGGGTCCTTGGCCATTTCTCAACCTCTCTGTGCCTCAGTTTCCTCTTTGTGACAAGGGGACCTTGAAGACATGTGCTTCACAGGGGTGCTGCGAGGCTCAAGGAGGGGCATTTATAACAACATAGAAGAGGTCGCCCAATTGCACCACACATGCCCCATCACCCTCCCCCTGCTGTCCTCCCTGGCACTCCCCTCCTGTCTACTGCTCCCCACCTCTCCCCCTAGCATCTCCCTCTTCTTTCCCTGCTCCCCTCCTCTCGCTGCTCCCCTTAACACACCCTCCTCCTCCTGTTTACTGCTCCTCCCCGCCTCCCCCTACTTCTCTCCGCAGCTCCTCCCTCCTTCCATCCCCTGTTCCGCTTTCCCCTCCTCTTCCTGCTTCCTCCCCCTCCCCCAAGCTCAGTTGCCTGTGTGCGGAGAGGGGCATTTTTATTGGGGAGATCTTGGCAGCGATGAGGGCCGTGCAGGGGCCTTTCACCAGGTTTGTGGGTCAAGTGAGAAGGCCCCCTAGGACGCTGGCGGGAGAGGGGTCAATCAGACCATCCCACCAGCAGCCTCTGTACCAACGTTGTCCTAGGAACCACCACACTCTTCAGTTTTCATCTGTGACTTTTTAGAGCCTGAGAAAGTTTTCACAGAATATGAAGGGATTTCAATAAAAAAGCAAATTACTCGTTTCCGCTAAACTGCTTTAGCGGCTGACAGTTTTGTTTCAGGATCCTAGCCCTGCCCCACTGATTGCAACACCCGACAAGGGGGCCCTGGAAAGTTCTGCCTCCTGCGGGGAGGGCGGGGCTAGGCCGACCTCTCCCCCCACCCTGCAGGGTGGGCTGTGGGGCGACCTTGCCTGCTTGGTTTGGGGGTCAAGCCTGTGCTGCTGGCGTTGCCGGCCGGCTGGACACAGTCCACACCATGGCCCGCCTCCTGTGTCTGGGGAGGAGGCTCCTGCAGCCGCCACGCTTCAGCTCTCGTATCTATGACAACCGCACACGAGTTCCCGGCGTGGTTCCACGTCTAACGCTGGGCCCCTTTGTTTGCTGTAGTACCTGTGTCCTCCTGATCGGAAAATAGGGGACCTTTGTCCTCGTACCCACAAGCCCAGGCTGGGGTTGTGGGGCTGCGGGGACCACCTCCAGGCGTGTCAGAGCCACGTGGTTTGCAGAAGCGGGGAGCAGGGTGTGCGCGCTCCCCCCGCCGCAGCCTCACCTGTGATGCAGGCGGAGCACACCTGCCCACAGCCCAGGGGCCGCAGGGGGCTCCAAACAGTTTGCAGACCGGATGTGGGGATTGACTGCGCATCACACAAAGCAGAGAGGGAAGAGGTGATGGTGGTCGAAGGTGGGGGGAGGGCTGCCCCAGGGGGACTCAGCGCACTGGGCAGGGGAGGAGCCACGGTCTCGCCCAGGAGGTCGCAGCACCTGGGATGAGGATTAACCCGTGAGCTAGGCAAGGCGTGGGGCTGGCCGGGGACGCTTGCAGACAGACAGACAGTGAGCTGCTGCCACCGGCAGTGTGACATAAGCCAAGAGCAGATCCTCTGGTTCCAGGAAGAACCCCGGGAATTCGATCCCAGCATGTGTATGTTCGCTGCAGTTCCAAGAGCGCACTAGTAGTTCCTGCGTGCATAGCGTCCCTCAGCGTTAAAGGTGCGGCAGAAGGTGGGCCAGCACCTGCCAACTATAGCGCAGAGCCTGGGAGCCGAAAGCGCACGCGGCACGGCCCCTTTAAGAGCGCGGGCTGGCCGAGGTCTTGTGGTCCTCGCCTCGCACCGTAGCGCCGCTCCGAGAGGCCGGCTTCGCGCGCTGGCCCCGCCCCAGGGCACCGCCCCCTCTCCTCGCGCATGCGCGCCGGCGGCTCTCCCTCAGCTCC
>NW_006400039.1:3564-19112 GCF_000299155.1 Elephantulus edwardii | reverse complement strand
GCCGGGGCCCCCCGGGCCGCCCCCGCCTTGCAGGCCGCGTGCATGCTGTCCCCTCCCCCCGTGTCGTCGGGCGACCCCCGGCCGGAGACTGAGAGCAGACACTGTCCCCCACCCGCTGCAGGAACCCCCGAGCCGGGATCGGGCCCCAAGAGCCCACCTGCGGGAAGGGGAGGCCCTCACCTCCTGCCGCCCTGCCTGGGGCCTCGGACCCTCCCAGGCCGAGCAGGAGGGACACCCCGGCCAGTTCTCCTGGGAAGTGTCCCGGGCTGACCTGCACCCCGGTTTTCCTTACAAACCCCACTAAGCTCTGCGACAGGCGCTACCCTAGGCCTGGGAGCGCGCCCGTTAAGCGGGGAGCGGTGTCCGGAGCTGGGTGCAGAGCTGAGCGCCCCACGGCTGCTGAGGGTCTGGACGTCTTCTGACGCCCAGGATGGAGCTGGGGAACCCGCATTTTCCCAAGTCTAGGGGCTCCCCTGTCTGGACAGCAGTGGGGTCCCCGTGCGAGAAACGAGGTGCTTGGGCCCCCACCCAGGGAAGCACTGTCGTCCCCATCTGGGTGCTCAGACTTAAGTCAAGGGGGAGAGGAAGACCAAAGGCTTTGCTTTTTGGTTTTATTAAGGTTGGGTGAATGTTTACAAAGTAAAGGAGTTTTCTCTTCCCCCCCATTCATTTAAACACATCCTAGGGCTTGGGGACCACCCTTCCCGCTTCTCTGGTTGCCGCCTCCATCAGTCCTGCCCCTTCCTGCTTCTGGAGCTTTCCCCCTGGGCACAGACTGGCCTTTTGGTCTTAGGGGCTTTTATTGGAGACTCGGACAGGGGAGTACCTGTCCAGTGTCGCAGGCCGCCTCACAGGCTGGTCAGCTTGGCTGAAGCTGAGTGTTGGGGAGTTTGGTTCCAGGCTCAGAGGTAACCGAGGACCTCACTCTCAGGGTTCTCCCAGGCCCTGACGGTGTGTTTGAGCACTCCCCATTTTCAGCCCCTGCCCAGCACCTTCTCCCAGGACCCCTTCTAGAGTGGTCAGTGGTGGTTGCTGGCCAACATCGTGTCCTTTCCACCCTCAGCCTCGTAGTTCCCGTGTGTCCAGGCTTTTCTCCGTCCTTGTTCTCCATTGACATCCACCCCTTTGTTCTCTTTGCTCTTCATCGGTGGGGTTCAGTTTGCGGGTGACTGGTCCTCCTGGCCAGGTGAGTTTCTACTCTCCAGGTTAAAAAGAACTCTCAGCCAGTGCTGCCCATTTTGCTCTCCAAAGCCGACCCTCCACTGCATTGTCAGGGGCTGTGAATTGCACAGGAGGAGATTGCGTTTTTGGTTTTTTTTCCCCCTCAGAGCGGCTGGTGGATTTGAACCCTCTGCCTTTGGATTGACAGCACAACTCCTTACCACGAGGCCAACAGAGCTGTAGCCCTTGGAGGCCAAACCCCTGACACTGGGGCTGTCCTTTTCTTGAGGCTGGAGACCAGCTCCTGGTGATGCTCTGTTCCCACTGTGGTCCACGGGGACCAGAGGCACCTGCACTGTCAGCTCGCCTGTGATTGGCCTTGGCTGGGTCATCCCGGGTGGGCCTCCCAGCCAGAGACGCTTTGTGCACTGTGGGTTTTTGGGTGAAGACTGAGATGCTGTTGTTCTTGGTGACTTCCACGTCACAGAGGCCTGGGTGCACTTTACGTCTTTAATCGCCACTCTGGAATTTACAGGGGGTTAGTTAGGTAATGGTGGAGCCAACTTGGGGCTTTGGATGATAAGAAAGGCTTGGCATCTCTTCAATAGAGATATCCCCAACTTTTATTTACTGGTTTTTTTTAATCGTTAATTAAGTGAAAGTTCACAGAAAAGTTAATTTTCATTCATTCGTTTGTTGCATTTTCCTCCCTACCCAAGCCCTTGACTTTAAAAAAAAAAATCATTGTTGCATAATTTCTTCCCTCTTCACCACCAGAAATGTCCTCAATGTTTGAGTAATTGGGAGTGGAGATGCCCTGGTGGTACAGTGCTTAAGTGCTGGAGTAAGCAGTGAAGCCATCAGACTCTGATGGGGAGGGACATGTCACCTGCCCCAGGAAAGGTCCTGCTGGGGTGTTCTGGTGCCCCCTGGGGCAGTGCTGACTCACAGAGACACCCCGTGCCCAGCTCTGTGCCACCGGAAAGGTCAGAGGTGAGGGGCAGCGCTGTCCTGTGGGGTCACCGAGTCAGGGTCCTGGCGGCAGCGAGTTTGGCTTTGGCTTTATCTGCCGATGGAGTCTGTGCCCAGGACGGGAGACGGCTCGCTCTGGTCTTGAGTGTTTGCACTTGGGAAGTGGACGCTGACGGAGCGGTGACCTCTTCCCTCCTGGGCCGAGTCTGTGGCCGAGGTCGGGCCTCATCTGAGGCTCCTTAGGCCAGGCCGAAAGGGGCTCTTGTGGCTGCTGTGGGGAGACCGTTAGGGGTCATCAAGTGTGCCCATGGTGATGCTGTGACCAGCACGCCTGCGCCCTGCTGCCCCCCGCTGGTCCACTCGCTGTGTCAGCCCGTCTTGTGGGTCCTCCTGTCTCTCTCTGACCCTCCACTTTGCCCAGCGTGGTGTCTTGTCCAAGGACTGGCCCCTGCTGACCACACGCCCGCAGAACATGAGATCAGGTTTCTCGTCTTTGCTTCTACACAGTCGTGGTGGTTGTTGGTGCTGTTGCTGTTGTGTACCGTAGAGTTGGAATCGACCCCCAGCTGACCCTCTGGCGGCTTATTGGAGGCAGTTGCCCGTCTTCCCGGAGCACTGCCTCGAGCCGTGTGCCCACCTTTGCTTCTGCAGAGCGTCGTGGTTGCACTTCATCCTGGGCTCCCGGGAAGCTCGGCCGTTCACATCCCCCACTGCTCCGGGAGCTTGTTTCTGGCGGCTTCTTCCCGGAAGGCTTCACCGCCTTGGAAGCCTGATTGATGGAAGGTCGCCACGATGCGGACAGCAGTGGGCATTGTGTTCTGGCCTGGTCTCACCTGAGGCCGGTGTGCTGAGGCTGCAGAGCTGTGGGACCCCATGTGGTCACTCACACCCGCCGCACCCGCCCAGCCCCGCCTCACGGGATGGTTTCTCTGGGTCTTCAGGGGCTCCGAGAACTTGTACGGAAGACCTGCTGATGTCTGCTGATGGCATCAGGGAGGCCCGGAAGTACCGGGGCTCCACCTGCTGTGCGGGCTGCTTGGCACCCCGTCTGAGAAGTGTAGCACCCCACCTTGAAACCCTACTTGCCATAGGCCCCCGCGTGGTTCTCCTCTCTGCTCCTCGTTTCCAGGGGCTGTGTTTTCAGGTTACAGTTTGTTCACTGACCTTGGTCCCTCAGGCTTTGGTGAGCAGACTCTTCGGTGACTGGCTGGCTGTCCCCCTGCCTGCTGGGCTGTGGAACAATGGCTACTGAGGAGAAGAAGCCAGAGACGGAGGCCGCCAGGGCCCAGCCGACCCCTTCGTCCTCGGCTACTCAGAGCAAGGTACGTGCTGAGCACCCCTGTCTGTCCTCCTGACTTCGCTCCCCATCGCTGCTCAGCTGACTCCTGAACACGTTTGCTCTGGGGCCCCCAGGACCACCCCAGCTCGCCCCAGGGGCTTACCAGACACGGAGTTTCCCGGTCCAGAGTCTAAGGCTGAGAGTGGATTTAACAAGGAGTCTCGTTACCCCAAGCCCCATCCAAGCCCACGGCCCCTTCTCTAGACAGCAGGACACAAGCTGGCCTTTCAGCGGTCACATGGCCTCATCTGCTCAGGGGAGGCTGGATTTGGACAGGGGGGGGTGCAGAACGCAGTCCAGAGCTGGCAGAGGCCTCTGTGGTGACAGCCCATGGAGCGTCCCAGTGATGGGAGCAGACGGATGTGGGGTCTAGGGTGCTGAGACCTTGCGGTCTGGCTGGAGTGGTGGAACCAGAAGATAGGACAGAAGTAGGGTGGAGGGGGAGAGGGAGTCCTTGGCTGTGCTGGGATGCCGTCTGCTTTTGTGACAGGTTCAGCCATGGATACCCTCTGAGGGCCACATACAGTTGAACTGACTTGATGGCAATGGGTTTGGGTTTGATGAGCTCAGCAGGAAATGTTGGTGACACAGTCGTTAAGCACTCAGCTCCTAAAAGCTGATTTGAATCCACCAGCCAGGCCCGGGATTGGCTCTCATCGAGATGACCGCCTTTCAGGACAGCTGTCAGACACGTGGTTGCTGGGGTTCGGAACCGGCAATGCCTGGAACAG
Source organism: Elephantulus edwardii (assembly GCF_000299155.1). Taxonomy (NCBI): domain Eukaryota; kingdom Metazoa; phylum Chordata; class Mammalia; order Macroscelidea; family Macroscelididae; genus Elephantulus; species Elephantulus edwardii. The sequence goes on along the minus strand of NW_006400039.1, from coordinate 14,909 downwards.
CGAGCGCACTCATTTGGGTTCATTTGGCCCAGGAGAGGGGACCAAGGGTGGGTCTGGGTTAATGCTGTGGACGCCACGCCCAAGCTGGCGAGCAGGTGAGTGGGTAGAAGCAGCTGCAGTTTGCCGTTTTAAAATACTGTGGTTTGAGTGAACGTTCACAGAGCAGGTTAGAGTCTCCTTCAGCACTGTGTCCTTGTGTTTCTGGAAGATAGCCGTGATCCGCTCGGAACAGCACCTTCACTCCGTGGGTGGTGGTCTTGCAGGCTCTGACATTGACCGTCTCTCTACAGCCTACCCCTGTCAAGCCAAACTACGCTCTCAAGTTCACCTTGGCCGGCCACACGAAGGCTGTGTCCTCTGTGAAGTTCAGTCCCAACGGCGAGTGGCTGGCCAGCTCCTGTGAGTGCCCCAACCCGGAAGCCCCTGGGTGGGCCTCCATCCTGACCTGGGCTGGGGCACCTGCAGCCAGCGTGCGTCCCACGTGCCCGTGCCGTGAATCGAGCTGCTGACTTAAAGCTTGGTGGTTGGGATTCCCCAGTGGCTCTGACAGGCAAGCTCCTCCCCTCACCTGCAGCCTGAGAACCTAGTGCAGGGTCAGCTGTGCTGGCATTCCTGCCCAGGGAAGGGGGGCTTTTTTCTTGTCCCTGACGTGGTGGCATCGGGGAGGGGAAGAGGGCAAGCCACGCGCTGCCTGGCTCCTAACCTCTCAGCTGTCCTGATGCCCGGTGCCAGTAGGGCAGAGGTCTGGGTCTGGGGTCTCACCTGCCGGCTAGCTGCCTGGCCGTGGTGTCCTGCACCTCAGCTTCTTCATCTCCTTTCAGCTGCTGATAAACTCATTAAGATTTGGGGAGCATATGATGGAAAATTTGAGAAAACCATATCTGGTCACAAACTGGTAGGTCCCGTCCTGATTGGATTCCGTGCAGTGGGTGGGGACACGGATCCTGAGAACTTGGGGTGGAGGGTTCCTTTAGCAGTTGGGTGTCTCAGCCCCCGCTGTCTCTGCTGGTCCAGGTGTGTGTCTGGGTTGGTTGTGGTCTCCAGAGTCTGAAGTGTTTCTTCGCCCGTGTCCCCTGGGCGTCGGGAATTCTCCCCTCGGGTGGCTCGGTCACCTTTCCTTGTTGAGTTGCTGACCCTCCCTCTCCCTTAGGGGATTTCCGACGTGGCCTGGTCATCAGACTCCAACCTCCTGGTCTCTGCCTCAGATGACAAAACCCTGAAGATCTGGGATGTGAGCTCGGTCAGTGGGCGTGGGGGAGGGGACGCGGTCACCAGTGGGATTTGGGGACACCGGTCTGCAGGGTCTTGCCTGCATTCTCGAGCTGGCTCGCAGGGAATGCATGACCGAGTGTGATGATGCCGTTTCAGGGGAAGTGCCTGAAGACCCTCAAGGGACACAGCAATTACGTCTTCTGCTGCAACTTCAACCCCCAGTCCAACCTCATCGTCTCAGGCTCCGTGAGCACAGGCTCCTCTCCCCGGGGGCGGGGCCCGGGGGACAGTCCGCCCCGCTGCACAGGGGCCCCTGGCTGTATCATTTTCATCTCTCTCTCTCTCTGGTCTCAGTTTGACGAGAGCGTGAGGATATGGGATGTGAAGACGGGCAAGTGTCTGAAGACCCTGCCAGCCCACTCGGACCCGGTCTCAGCGGTAGGTCCTCCTTGGGGCCGTGACCTGGGCTCCCGCCCTGCTCGGGGCACGCAGGGGTGACGTGGCTGTGGGGACACCCAGAGAGAGCTCTGCTCGGCTCAGTGGGGAAATGAGTGGCAGTGTTTGTGAGGTGTCTGCTGTGTCCACAGGAGCATGTGGGGGCCCCCCAGGAGGGCTCTGTGAAAGAGGACCCCACTCCTTTGGCAAAGATGCAAGCGCTTGCTGGGTAACTGGGTGGTGGGTGCAGCATGAGGTCTGGCCCTTCTGTACTGCAGACGCCATCCAGGTGCGTGCAGAGGTGTGAGGGTCCCACCTCACAGGACCGTGTCACTAGGTGGTTTCTGACGTGGCATCATCACGTAGCGTGGGGTGGAGTTGCTCACAGGGTCTTCAGGGCCCATCGTGCTCTCATGGAGCAGCTCGGGGACTTGAACCACCGACCTTGTGGTTAGCCATTGGTACTTCACCCCAGCACCATCAGGACTCCCTCTCTCAGTAGATGGGACTTTAAACGTTTCTTGCCCGAGTCTCATGTACCCATTTTAAGAGGGACATCATGTCGGTGTGAAAAGTCAGTGTCCTGACTACTCTGTGAGGTCTTCGCTCTGTGGCCGTCACTTAAATATAAAGTCTTCCCCCTTCCCACTCCACTTAGAGTAACAGGGTGGGTTGAGAGGTCCTTGGGTGTTGGGACCGGTGTGCGGATGACCGTCAGCCCACAGGCCTGCCGAAGGACGGCTGGGCACCCCGCTCCTGGACGGATCCCCGAGTTGCCGTGGGCCACGTCCACTCCAGGGCCACCTATGCCAGCAACAGCTGCCTCAGGAAGCCGCCTGCGACCTTTGTCCACCACAGTGGCTGCCTGGGACTCTGTTCCTGGAGCTTGCTGGCCGGCTGCCTGTGGATTTGTGGGTGTTGCCCCCAGGGTAGGGGCTGCTCGGCACGGGTAAGGTGGAGGGGCTGGGCCACGTCCGGTGGTGGTCGTTTTTAGACCCCGTTGAAGGCTAACTCGGGTTGGATGTGCTGGCGTTTGACGCGGTCACAACTTGCTACTAGTTAGCATAGTGACCGTGACAGAGGAGCCCGTATTGCTGGCCCGAGTGCTGTGGGGTGTGAGGAGAAGTACTTAAGAGAGGGAGGGAGACCAATGAACAGAGTTGTGGTGAAGGGGCTAGTGCCGTGACAACTGGACAGAGGCTGTAGAGCAATAGCTTTCTTTTTGTGGCCTGCTTGAGAGTTCTGGAAGTTTCTAGAACCACAGCAGAGAATGGCTCCCTGGCAGCCTGAGTGGACCCTGGCGGGTGTCCACTGAGGGCCGCCGGAGGACGCAGTATTCAGGTTTTACAGACGAGCCCTTGCTCCCGTTTTTAGGTTCACTTCAATCGAGACGGGTCCTTGATCGTGTCCAGCAGCTATGACGGCCTCTGGTGAGTTTGTGTTGCTTTGTTAGTGAGTGTGTGTGAAAGGTTGCCTAGGACGGACGGGGACACACACACAGAGTCGGGGAGGTGTGGACAAGTGCACAGCATGTGATCCAGGGGAGTGTGGAGTCCAAGGGAGCGTGGCAGGTACACACGGGGTGCAGTCGAGGACCTGAGGCTGTGGACAGGAGCGGTGGGCAGTGAGTAGTGTGTGAAACGGTGCACAGGACGTGCGGTCAAGGCGTAGTGACGTGGGGTTGTGAGCAGGCTCAGAGGACGAGCTCACCAGCTGCGTCTTGTGTGGACCAAGATGGACTGCCCAGCCTGGTGAATGGAGGAGCTGAGCCCCTGCGGTGAAGGAGGCTGCGCTGGGACCCCAGGCCTCCAGAAGTGGGGTGTCCTCTGATCCAGTAAGGATGGCAGGTAGTCGTGAAGCAGAGCCCTGAGACGACAGGGACACCAGCCCTCACCGTGATTACAGACTCCGAGGTGGAGAGAGCTAGTCGCACCATCTCTGTCCTGACCCGGAGCGGGTGCTGTGGGTGGAGGTTGTGCTGTGGTGATGGGTGTAGTCTGACGTCCTGGTTAACGGGGAAGAGTGTGCTGGAACCTCGTCCACATTTAGAGATGAGGGTAAGGGAGGAGGGGCACACGGAGGGGAGGGGCACACGGAACGGGCCTGTAAGGTGCTCAGTGCTGCAAGAGACACACTCAGAGGGTTTAACAATAGTCTGATTTAAGAAGCTTATCTGAAAGGTTGATAGTGCTTCACAGGAGACAGATGACATTAAACAGATACAAAGTGAGGAATGCTTTTAGTGGTCAGTGGAGCTTAACCAGGACGGTGGGCAGATGCCATCGTGCAGATTCCCACTGCTGCCCGCGTGCATCGGGGCCGGGAGCAGTCCTGTGACCTCTCAGAAGCAGAGGCCTGGAGGGCTGCGTCCTCAGGAGCTTCTGGTGGGTTTAGACTGCCAACTTTTTCGCTCCTGGGGAACTTTGGGGCCTCGGGTACTTCCAAAAGGACAGAAAAAAGTAGCTTTAATGAGCAAGGCCACACTTAGGAAGACCTGAGAATCAAACTTTATGCACCAAGCAATGCAGCACCAACAAGTACAGAATGAGACCTCGGGGGAGGGGGCGGTTAAGGTGCAGCTTTTAGCCTCTGATAGAGGAGAGGACAGCACGAGAGCACGAGCTCGTGGTCTGTGTTCAGGGTTTGCTGCAGACCCCGCAGAAAACGCCTGCTTCACTCCCCGCGGGAATGCCCTCAGCACTGAGAAGGCCGGAAGGGGAATGCAAGAAAGAAAACTGGGACATTAAGATAAGGTGTATCCTTGCTAAGTGCAGAAAAGTAATTAAAACTTCAAGTTTAATTAAAAGAGAAAGCAAAAATCAGCTAGAAAGAGAAGCCAGGCCACTGGCACAGCGTCTCCACAACTTGTCGGGCAAACTGTCCGGGGGTGTCTGAAGCCGTGGCCTTCGTCCTCTGTCCGTTGGACCGTCAGCCCACCCTTTATGCTGTGGTGTCACGTATGGGACCCGTTGGGTCGGAACCGATCCGTAGCTGGCCCTCCAGGTTTTCCAAGGCTGTAAAATTTCAGGGAGGTTTATTGCCCTTTCCCACGGAGCAGTTGGTGGATTTGAACCGTGCACTTTTGAGTTGGCGGTACAGCTCCTACCACTGTGCCACCAGCGCTCCTGATGTACTTGTGGCGCTACTAGGACTTGCGGAAGCAGAGCGATGAAAGGACCAAAGCCCCGGGGACCACAGTGGGCCACCGTGGGCCGCTGAGAGGAGAGAATCGTGAAGTGGCCTGGTCCCCTGCAGGGACTGGGTGGGGAGGTTCAAGTCCTGACGCTTGAGACATCGCTCCGTTCTCCGCTCCCTCAGCGAACCTTCCCAGAGGGGCAGATGCACTGATCAACCCCGTCACCGGTTCTCAAGGCCCTGGAGGGTTTCCTGGGCTCTTACCTTCCTAGAAAAGGTCCTTTTCTGTTTCCAGCCTGGGGCTCAGTACCTGCACCAACACGGTTCCTTCTAGGAAAAATGGTTACAAGTCTAAAAACAGCATGTGCTGTGGGTGTATGTCTGGGACCTAGTGAACAAGCAGGCGGTGCTGGGCTGCATGCTGGGCTCTTTGGCCAGGGATTCAGTGGTTTTAACCCACCAGCTCCTCTACTCCTGAGATCCCAGAAACCCAGGGAGATCGCCCAGCGTTGGGCTCCAGCGACAGTGGGTTTAGCGCTGACCTGAGGTGATTGAAACGGTTTCAGGTCATGCAGAGTGAAGGCAGCTTCCGAGGTGGTTCTGGTGAGTGGTCTGAGGGTTTAACCCAAAGCAAGGCAGGCCTCTGGTTTGAACCTACCAGCAGCTCCTTGGGGTGCAGACGGACACTCTCCGTGTGACTTACAGCCGAAGACGCCCAGTGCAGGCAGGAAATTCAAGTTTGAGCACTGTTTAGCATCCAGACTTGAGAAAGTAGTTCTGAATATGAGGATCAGTGTCAGACAGCTCTGCAGACGGAACCCAGCTGTGGGTCCAAAATGTGCCCCTGGACAGGTCTACTGAGGACGTTAACAGGTGTCAGTGGAGGAGGGGACGCACTGATGACTTAACTGGCAGGATTTGGACCAGCCCGTCCGTAACCACGATTGGAGGGAGGCAGTGATGGGATCACCACAGTGGTCTGGGATCTGAGCACGCCCATGCTGGCGTGCTGGCATCACGGTCAAGCTCGTTGAGAACTGGAATTCCCGTGGCCTGTCCTTCAGCCCTCGCCTGCTGTGACAGGGCTGTAGAAACGGCGGAGTTCAGTGTCCTGCTCTGGGCCGTGACGTGACCGAGCCCGTGGAGAGGTGTCTGGATGATGGCACATGTTCCATGTCCATGTAAAAGGAACCCGTTCCTGGGCCCGAGAGCCGGGGTGGGCGTCCGTGAGCTAGTGCGCACCTCAGCCACCATCCCCTCGGGGTGAAGGCGTGCGTACGTGCAGCCGTGGGTGTGAGGAGCTGACGTTAAGGCAGCCACAACCTGGAGAGCGGAGCGAGCCTGGGGAGAGGCTGCCCTGTGGTGGTCTGTTGCCACGGTCAGTGGTTCTAACCAAAGGTTTGGTTTTTCCGCAGCCGAATCTGGGACACAGCTTCGGGCCAGTGCTTGAAGACGCTGATTGGTGAGCGCCTGGGTTTCAGGTCTTCATCTCACGCGGGTGGGATCGGCTTCCTTTTCTCTGAGGGTCTCCTGCTTTTCTTGGACGCAGGGTTGAGATTAGAGGGCCCAGTGGAGCAGTGGTACTGGCCTTAGCTACTTACAAAGGGTGGCATTTGAAATGCCCCACCAGGTGCACGTGGCAACGGGCTGCCGTGGGCGATGGGCTCGGAGACCTTCGGGCACTTCTCCATCCCAGAGAAATCCTCCCCCTCCTCCCCTGCAGAGACAGTTGTTCAAATCACCAACCTAGGACGTGCAGCCAGGCGCCTTGATACGTTTAAGGGACCAAATCCGGTGCCTTCAAGTCCACTCCACTGGGAGCCTCCATCGCTCTCCGAGGCTTAGATGGTTACAGGCGGGGGGTGCTGTGTTGGACCCCCTGTGCGATGTTGTGTCCAGCAGAGCTTCCTGGGCACACTAGGTGGGTGATGTTCTCGTGTGAAGAAATTGAGAACGTGGACAGTTTGGGAGCTGGGCTGTGGCCTCTCCGTGGAAAGACCGTGATCTGTCTGGACGCAGACCTCTGCCTGATTCTCTGAGAAGCAGCTGTTGGGTTTGAACCACTGAGTTTGGGTTCACAGCTGAGTGCTTTAACTGCTGCATCACCAGGGTTCCCAGCAGTGTGGACACTGGGGTTCTCCCACTGTCGGGGAGCTGGCCTTTGCTGTGCAGCCTGAGGTCGGAGGACACCACTGGGCTGGTTTACACCCTAGAAGGCTTGGGCAGGGTCCTCCTCTTCTGCAGGGACTTGGCCTTGTGCTGTGTGGTCTTGCCTCTCAGTGGTTTCCCGGGAAGCTGCCCCTTTGCCAGGGTTTCCTCTTTTTTTTTTTTTTTAACCTTTAAAATTATTTTTTATCATTTTTTTTACTGATTTTAATGAAAATTTACAGAGACTTTGGATTTCCTTCATTCGTTGTTGCACTTTTCTCCCTGCCCACCCTTCCCCCTGCCTCCCCAGTACACTCTTCTCTTTGTAAAGTAAAAGAAAAATTCTTTCATTGTTTTACAATCCCTCCCCCCAAGTCCACTCCACAGTGCAGCCTTCGCTCTAGACTCCTGTCATGACAAAAATACCTAATCACATATCCTTTTAAAACAGTTTTCTCCCTCATCTGTTTCAATGCAGTATACATCATTTATCCCATCTTTCTCAGTCTCCCCCCAACCCCAATGTCAGTCCTGTTTTACAACAGTGGCACCATGCAGTATTTGTCCTTTTGTGACTGACATACTTCACTCAGCATAATGTCCTCGAGGGTCACCCATTTTGAATAATATTTCATGAGTTCCTTGTTTTTCAATGTAGCATAGTATTCCGTTGTGTGAATATACCAGAGCTTCTCTATCCATTTGTTTGTTGATGGGCACTTGGGTTGTTTCCAGCTCTTTGCTATTGTGAACAAAGCTGCAGTAAACATGGTGTGCATATATCTGCTTGGGTGGCAGTTATGGTCTCTTTGGGATATATTCCCGGTAGTGGAATTGCTGGGTCAAACGGTATCTCTATTTGCAACTTTTTGAGAAAGCACCACACCGCCTTCCACAGTGGTTGCACCATTTTACACTCCCACCAACAGTGAATAAGGGTTCCAGTTTCTACACAACCTCGCCTGCATTTGTTGCTTGCTTTTCTGTTAAATTGTGCTGTTCTGACTGAGGTGAGATGGTATCTCCTAGTTGTTTTATGGTTTCCTCTTTCATGAGCTCTGTCCTGGTCTGTCACCCTTGTGACCACTTCTGGTTCCCCTCTACTGATCACCTGGTGTCCCTTTGTGGGAAAGCTGTCTTTGTGCCCATTTCTCTCTCAGGGAAAGCCATGGTGGGTGCCTGTGTGTCACCTGCAGGCTGCTGGCTCTAAGAGGGCAGTTTGAATTCATGAGCTGCTCCGAAGGAAATGTGGGCAGTCTTAGACAGTCCCCAGACCCAGTAGAAGGTGCCCCACGTTGGCATGGACTTGGTGACAGTGGGTTTCTGGGTGGGGTCCATGTCTCCATACTTCTGGGCTTGGATTTCGTCAGTACGCCCCTCCTCCGAGATGTGGCCTCTGGGCCCCCAGCCCGCCCTGGGGATTCCCTGTGAGAACCCCTAGGCTGGGTTCCCAGAGGGGGACAGCTCCTGCTCCGTAGTCCCCAAGCTGGGGTGACGTAAATAGTACAGGTCACCTGTCCTGGAGCTGGACATGCACCCTGGAGCCAGAAGAGTGCTTGGGACACAACGGGGGACATGCTGGCAGATGTGGGAACTTGTTGAGGCCTGAGTGGGAATGGGGTGGAGGTCTTCAGAGCTGACCTCTGGTGCTAGCCTGGAGGGGAGCCAGGAGTCTCCAATGAAGTGGGGGCCTGTGTCCTACACAGCTGTGGAGTGAGGCAATGTGCCCCTCCCTGCAGACACCCCAGCATGGGCCTGCCACCTGCATCCTCTGTGCAGCACCCCTTGGCACTGGCCGACCGTGGGTGCCGCCATGCCACCCCAGTGCTCGGTATCTCGTATTGTGGGAAACAGACCCGAGGATGGCCCTGGAGACTGCTGGCCCGGAGTGGCCCAGGCGGAAGCGCCCCGTCTACAGTCGGGCTTTGGGGGGCTGCGTGCCGCATTGGGAGTTGGCTCTTCCGGGAGCTCTGTTAGATCTCCTGAGAGGAGGCAGGGCAGCACTCCTCTGGGCTTGGGGTGCAGCTTTGAGAGGGCCCCTCGTGACTTCTCACGTGCTCTTACAGTGCAGGTGCAGGGCCGTAGGGACCTGAGGCCCCTGGAGCTGGGCGACGAGGGCGAGGGTGAGGGGGTAGGCCTTCCAGTGTGGTAACGTGCATGCCGCTCCCCGAAGCTCAGGACTGGCATGCAGACCCTCTGGGGGGCTGGAGGGGTGGCCTGGCTCGCCAACCTCCCTCACCTGTCCCCATCCTTGGGTGCATGTTCCGAGCAAAGCCCCCACCAGGTGATGTTCTGAGGTCTAAGCACGAAGGAAGCACTGGGCTCCTGGCCCCTGCTGGCCCTTCTCGGGCGGGGTGGGGCACGTGGGGAGCTGTGTTCCCGGGATCCCTGTGGTTAGCCACGTAGACTGAGCAGTGAGGGCCGTGGCACTGGGGGTGTTAGCAGTGCTCCCCGACCCTGTGTTGCGAGACCCCCAGCATGCCCGCCGGACTCCAGCACAGACCCTGAGTACGGTGGGGTCCCAGGCCGCCTTGGGTGTCTTAGCGGAGGGCGTGGCGTCCCCTCAGCTCCCTAGTCTCCTGTGAGGAGGTCAGGGCCCTATGGGAGGGCGCACTGTCACCGAGGTGCAGTGTCTGGTGAAGGAGGGGCACCTGAGGGAGGGCCTTGGCTGCTGGGCAGGTGGGCGGGGGCCGGGCTCTGGCTCATTGCGCCTTCTGTCTGCAGATGACGACAATCCTCCCGTGTCCTTCGTTAAGTTCTCCCCGAACGGCAAGTACATTCTTGCCGCCACTCTAGACAAGTGAGTAGTACCTTCAGGCCCGGGTGGTGCCCTGCCTGGGACGGTGGCTGTGTCGGGGGCCGAGGGCCAGGGTCGCCTGGCCCGGCCTGCCCTGGCCGTCACCTTCCTGAGGATGGAGTGGCCCCTTCCTCATGTGAGGAAGTGGCAGTGGGGTTGGCCTGGACGGCGCTTTGCCCTTGGACTCTGAGTGGGCACAGCGTGGGCTTCTGGTATGGGTCAGTGCACCACTGGCTGGGCAGGTTGCCATGTGACTTGGATTTGATCCTTGCTGACCACAGCTGTTGGTGAAGAGGTTTGATGTGAGCACCTCCACTTTGGTGCCGTGGCGTCACTGACCCACGGGCTGGGTCCTGTCCAGTGTGGGGGATGTGCCCAGCGTGGAGGACGTGCTGGGGGGCACACTGTGGGAGTGGGCCAGGTGGGTGCCTGTCTGGATGTGTGTTGGTGACACTGCCTGTCTTTGTCCCTAGCACCCTGAAGCTCTGGGACTACAGCAAAGGGAAGGTGAGTACCTGGGCCAGGTGTGGCCCCACCATTGTATGCTGTTGACGGTGTCCAATTGGGGTGGTCCCTGGGCCGGGCTGCGATGTTAGCTGAGCGGACAGCTGGCCTGCTGCTGGCCTCTGTGTACGACCTGGCTGTGTGAGGTGGTCCTCACGCCCGCGCATCAGGGGACCTGAGCTGGGCGTCGTGCTCACCTGATCAGAGGCTGACACCCCCCCACACCCCACCCCACCCCCCCGCCCAGAGAATATAGGTAGGCTCAAACTGGCATTCAAACACTTAGCAGTTTGTACCATTTATGGATCTTTGAATATCTGGAAATTCTATTATTATTATTATTTGTCACGCCTTTTCATAGTTGAAAACTCACATAGCTCTGGTATCAGAATAGAAAGCTATACTTAAGAGGAATACCCAGAACTTGCTATTGTTATTCTTTTTTAAATCACAGAAGACACAATAATCACACGGAGAGGTTTTAAAACGAACACAGTTGAAACAGGTCTGGGTAGGAACATATAGGGCAACAGCTCTGCAGAGTAGGGACTGACTACCTTTCCTCTTCTATCCCTTTCTGTCTGGTCCAGTAGTGACCACGAACAAAAAAGCAAAAGGCTATCAGAATTCTATTTACAGCTCAAATTTCAATTAGAGATTGAGAATCATGAGATAAAGACAATTTGGGGAGAAGAAACTATGCCGTAAATTCTAGGCACACTGTTATAAAATAATATTTGGCATTGTTAGGTCCTGTGGAATTGAAATTTATTTCAACTCATAACGAGCTACCCCAAGTACAAGCTCTCCATTCTAGCTTCATTAAAAGCTCTGGGGGTAAGGAGCTGTGCTGTAATCTCAAACAGCATGGGGTTTGAATTCACCTGCTGGGTCTTGAGTTAAGGATGGGCAGTCTCCTCCCACATGATTTGTTGTTGTTGTTGATTGTCCAGTAAAGCATGGCTCTTAGTGACCTTCTGAACAAAAGGCCTAAAGCTTTTCTATAACTATCATCATTTATCAAAGTTCAAGGAGTTTCCAGAGGCATGTTTTGTTCTGGTTTGGTTTTTTAGAGTATATGGCTATTCTTTTTAAAATTTTATTATTATTATTA
>NW_006400039.1:0-3464 GCF_000299155.1 Elephantulus edwardii | reverse complement strand
CACGGGCCACAAGAATGAGAAGTACTGCATCTTCGCCAACTTCTCCGTCACTGGTGGGAAGGTGCGTTTCCCTGAGGTGACCAGGCTGGGCTGGGGCCCCCTGTGTCCACCTCCTGCCTTGTGGTGTGCTGCCATCTACTCGCTTCCTGTGGAGCTGAGGTGGGGACGTGGCCCCTGGCTGTGGTCCTGGTCCCTCCTGTGTCTCGTGGTCTGATCACAGGAAGGCCGTGCTCCTTCCATTAAAGGGAGGATGGTGACGTGTTGCTGACTTGAAAGTGAAACAAAAATTTAAAAAAATGGTTCTTTAGAAAAACACAGGGAGACCTTGAGGGTTCAGTGCCAGACACCACAGCAGAGTGAATACTTTGAGAAAACAGGTCACATGGGTTTGGTTTCCCAATGCTTAGAAATTGTATGTTTATGCTCTGCGGTGGCCCCATAGCTAAGGTGTTGTGTTGCCAACGCAGAGGTGAGTGGTTTGAGTCCACTAGCCGCCTGTGGAAAATGCTGGGCCATCTCCTGTGTGATTTCCAGCCTCCAGATGCGCTGGGGGGGTGGGTCAGCTGTGACTCGGCTCCGAGTCTGTTCCGACTGGATGACAAGTCGCCTTAGTGGCGCAGAGCAGTGAGGGAAGGTTTGTGGTAGAAGCAGCAGGAGGAGACCGCAGTGGGAGGGCCCAGGGAGGGGCCAGGCTGCTGGAGAGATGGCTTCTCACAGACCTTCCATTGGAGGTTTGCCTGCGGTAGTGGGGGTTTCGGCCCACGTGGTCCCTCAGGCACACAGGACACCAGCCCCTGACCAGGGGCCAGGAGGCTGTCCGGCCCAGCTTCCTACAGAGCAGCCACGGGGGGCTGGGTGGGCACTGCCCTTCCTGCACTTGGTGCCCCTGACCGTGCTTGACCTCTACTCCTGGTCTTTGTCCAGTGGATTGTGTCTGGTTCTGAGGACAACCTGGTTTACATCTGGAATCTTCAGACGAAAGAGATTGTTCAGAAGCTTCAAGGTCACACAGGTGAGCAGAGGTGTCAGAAGAGTCCCAGATCTGTGAGTGATTTCTGTGTGGGCTCCTTATCCTCCCTGCTCCGGGGCTGGGGTCCCTGGGGTGCATCTGAGCGTGGCCCACCACCCCTGCCTCTGCTGCTTGTTCACGGACACCTGACCTCCCAGGGTGCTCTGTCCTTACGTGGCCGCCCCTCCGAGCTCTGTCCTTGCCACGGCCACCCTTCATCTCTTGTACCAGGAACTGGACTATGAACTTGGTGGTCTCCCCCAAGGGCTTGCTCTCCCACGAGGGGCTGGTGCTCTGGGCATCGTGTCACTTGGGCAGTTCCTGGCTATCTGGATGCCCTCGCCCTCTGGCCACTCTTGCTCTTGCACCACCTCCACGCTCCATGCACACACACGACAGTCATTCGCACGTGCAGGACACGTGCACGCGCGCACACACTTGGGCACACATTCCCCCACACTCCACCCTGCTGGTCAGCACACAGCCGTGCTGTCGGCTCCTTGGAGAATTTGGTGGACTTTGCACACTCACCTGTCGTGAAGTAAGACTTTTGTCTCTTTCCCGGGAACTTGTTGCTGCAGATGAGCAGGTGTCCATGCAGGCCTCCTCTGACCTTACTGGCTAGGTACACAGACCATGTCAGGTAGTGGACACAGGCTGGCTGCAGGCTGAGGGGAGATTCCTGACTGCCGCTTGTTTTTCAGATGTTGTGATTTCCACGGCCTGTCACCCAACAGAGAACATCATCGCCTCCGCCGCCTTGGAAAATGACAAAACCATCAAACTGTGGAAGAGTGACTGTTAGGGTCACGTGGTCTTGGTGGACGGCCAGCCAGAAACAGAGACCAGCAGACACGGCTCCTGTGCTTGGCTGACCCGGGTTCCAGGTCACGGGGCGAGGCACACCACACACCGGAAGTTTCCCCAGGTGCTGAAGACACTGACAGTCCTGCCGCATGGGGCGGGGTCCTGCCCCGACTGTCGGAGCAGGTTCAGCACCCGTTCTGCTTTCTACCACGGGTGACGTTGGCTTCCCGTAGGTGGCGGTTTCCCCGGTCGATGGGCTCCACTGTTTGTGATACTTTTCCTACCCCGTTTTCTCTGCAGTGACAGGAACTCACCTGCCCCAGCGCTGGCCACAGTCTGTCTGTGGACCTCCCACACGACCCTCGCCCATTTGCTGACCCCGTTTGTTGTGATTCCCAGTGTCTTTCTGGAAAACAACACTGTAAAGTTATTTTCTTGTAAAAGTATGTTTTGTGTTCTGGACGTTGGCGGTTCATATTGTTGATGGCTTGGTGTTTGTCCCCATATCCCTGTCCCCATGCCCACTCAGCTGGCGGGTATCCACAGACCTGTCTCCGACTGGCTGCATCAGACAGCCTTATGATGGCTGCAGCAGAGGGTTCCCCCAAAGCAGACACCCTGCGAAGGGCCCTCGTCCCTGCAGCTCAGCCCAGACCCCAGGCCAAGACCAGACACTGGAGGCTGTGCACGGGGCAGTAATGGGGCACAACCTAGCGGCAGGTCTGACCCCCTAAGCTGAGGACTGATTGGTACGTGGGGGACAGGAGTTGACTGCAGGAGGCTCGGGCAGCCCTGGGTTGGGAGGCAGTGGACAGGCCTCTGGAAATGGTCTGTCGATGTGCAGAGAATTGCTCGGGTTGATGGCCTGTGTGACCCTTTCTAGCTATGGTCTTCAGGTGGCCGTGTGGGATTGGCTCCGCTGTGGCAGCGGGTGCAGGTGGAGAGCGCCCAGCCTCAAACGGATGGGGTTGGGGGCCAGGGCTGCTGGGTGGCTATCAGGCATGGTGAGGAAATAGTTCTAGAAGGTTCCAGGGAGTGTGTGTGTGTGTGTCTGTCTGATTAGTTCTCAGACAACTGCAGCCAAATGGGTTCTTATTAAAATGGTGGGTTCGGGTCCCCTGTAAGATCACTTTTTTTGTGTGGATTTTGTGGGCCCTGGTGAGGCTGAGTACCCCGGTCACTTGTCCTGGTGATGGTGCCTCGGCTTGAGGAGCTGTCCACTGAGCACCAGGCCTGGAGAGAGTTTATTTTTTCTACGTTTGAATTCTCTGTTGTAGATTTATGTAAAAATGAATTCTCTTTTTGAAAATAAAAAGATTTTCATGTCTTGTATATTGATTGTCTCGCCAATTTCTAGTGTGTGGAGTTGGAAGTTGTGGGTGTGTTGGTCCTTATTTCTGGCGTCCCTTGTGATTTAACTCAAAGTTTACAGGATAATTGAGTTTTCCATTTAATCCCTTTGTTTATGCACCGTTAGCCGCACCCCTCCGTGTGGCTCTCATGTTCATTCTCTTTTTTTAACAAGTGCATCTTGGACTAGTTCAGTATCCGCTGGGTGCTCACAACGTGCAGCACTCATGTGAGGATACAAAGTTACCCTTGTTCTCAAGACCACTAACACCTGGTGGCCGCCTTGGATTGCTGGGAA
>NW_006400038.1:3210208-3210684 GCF_000299155.1 Elephantulus edwardii | reverse complement strand
GTGTGTCCCGATTCAAGTCCACCCGCACTGTTCACTGCATCTTAGCACAGCCCTTGGCCAGTCCCAAAGCTCAGAGCTGATGGGGGGGGGGAGCAATGCAATACCTGATGATGGGGGTCATGGGTCAGAGCTGTAGGGGTGTGTCCCGATTCAAGTCCACTCCCACCGTTCACTGCATCTGTGCAGAGCCCTTGGCCAGTCCCAAAGTTCAGAGCTGGCGGGGCGGGGGCGTGAGCCTGGTCGGGGCGGGGCACAGTGCAACACCTGAAGATGGGGGTCGTGGGTCAGAGCTGCAGGGGTGTGTTCCACTTGAAGTTCACTCCCACAGTTCAGTGCGTCTTAGCATAGCCCTTGGCCAATCCCAGAGTTCAGAGCTGGTGGGGGGCGGGGGGGATGGGGGGAGCAATGCAATACCTGTAGATGGGGATCCTAAGTCACAGGTGCAGTTGTGTGTCCCGATTCAAGTCCACCCGCAC
>NW_006400038.1:3206842-3207438 GCF_000299155.1 Elephantulus edwardii | reverse complement strand
GGGGGAGCTATGCAATACCTGAAGATGAGGGTTGTGGGTCAGAGCTACAGGGGTGTGACCCGATTCAAATCCACTCCCATTGTTCATTGCATCTGCGCACAGCCCTTGGCCAATCCTAAAGTTCAGAGCTGGCGGGAGGGGGGAGCGCGAGCCTCGTCGGTGGGGGTGAGCAATGCAATACCTGAAGATGGGGGTCGTAGGTCAGAACTGCAGGGGTGTGTCCCGATTCAAGTCCACTCCCACAGTTCAGTGCGTCTGAGCATAGCCCTTGGCCAGTCCCAAAGTTCAGAGCTGCCGGGGGGCGGGGCACGAGCCGTGTCGGGGGGAGAAATGCAATACCTGAAGATGTGGGTTGTGGGTCAGAGCTGCAGGGGTGTGTCCTGATTCAAGTTCACTCCCAACGTTCAGTGTATCTGAGCATAGCCCTTGGCAAGTCCCAAAGTCCAGAGCTGGGGGGGGCGCGAGCCATGTCGGGGGGGAGCACTGCAATACCTGAAGATGGGGGTTGTGGGTCAGAGCTGCAGGGTTGTGTCCCGATTCAAGTGCAATCCCATCGTTCACTGCATCTGCGCACAGCCCTTGGCCAGTCCCAAAGT
>NW_006400038.1:3201818-3203840 GCF_000299155.1 Elephantulus edwardii | reverse complement strand
GAGTCGGGGGGAGAAATGCAATACCTGAAGATGGGCGTCGTGGGTCCTCCTTTCCTGATTTTGAACCATGCAGTGTTTCCTTTCTTTGTTCTGAGGCCTGTTTCCTGGTCGAAATATATGTTTCACATAAGTACAAACAAGTATTCTGAGATTCCCATTTTCCTCAAGGTTAGCCACAACTTGTTGTGATCCACATAATCAAATGTCTTTGCATAGTCAATGAAACACTGACATTCCTCTGGTACTCTCTTCTTTCTTCTAAGATTTATTTGACATTGGCCATAAATGCAGTAACTTGTGAGAGCATACATAATCCAAACTGGTAACTCAGAAGTACTTCTAACTATTGAAAGTGCATAATCATTACTAGTATCTCAAGAAGTACTTCTAACTAGTGAGAGTGCACAATTATTACTAGTATCTCAGGAAGGACTGTTAACAAGTGAGAGTGCATTATCATTACTAGTATATCAGGAAGTACTTCTAACTAGTGAGAGCGCTCATAATCATTACTAGTTTCTCAGGAAGAACTTTTAACTAATGAGAGCGTGCATAATCCAAACGAGCCTTGTTACTTTCAAGTTCTGACTGTCAGCAACTCCATGTGCTTCAGACTACAACTTTGCTCTATGAAGTTTTCAATGGCTGATTTTCCAGAAGAGATCACCTCGCTTCTCAGCTGAAGTACCTGGAGGTAGATTCAAACTACCAACCATTCAGTTAGCAGGTCGTGTGTCAGTTTGTCTGCTGGTGACTCTGGAGTGATCATTCTCTTGATAAGATTTGATCATTCCTGTGATGAGATTTGCTATGAGCAGCATTCAGTTGAGGTGGGCTCACAGGGAGTATGAACTGCTTTGACAGTAAAGAAGTCTAGTGGCTCTTGCTTGCTTTTGCCTGATTTCAGTCCTGCATCTCACTCATCCCTCTGATTCTTAGGATTTCAGTCAGCAGCTTGGGCGTTAGATTCACCAACTTGTGCTGGGAGCTGAGACTTTGCAGCCTCAACCAGTCATTTCCTTTAGCTAAATCTCTCTTCACGTATGTGTTCATTGGTTTTGCTTCTTTAGGTAACTAGCCTAAGACAGCAAATGAGTACGTTAGCAATTTACATCACCCAGGGACTCCAAAGGAGTGTCCAGAAGTAGATTAAAAGGCCTAGCACTGCTCCTGCCACTTGAGAGACAAAGAAAGACACTAAGCTTCAGGAGAAAAGGTGAGGTTCTGTACCAAAAGCAAGCACTCTCCATTGCCTGTAGGAAGACAGGACTGAAGCGTCCCTGGGTTTATAGGTCCCTCCATTTGGGAGTCCTTGCCTCCACAGCTGTGGAGCAAATAAGGCAAACAGGACAAGA
The DNA here is from genome assembly GCF_000299155.1 of Elephantulus edwardii. Classification (NCBI taxonomy): domain Eukaryota; kingdom Metazoa; phylum Chordata; class Mammalia; order Macroscelidea; family Macroscelididae; genus Elephantulus; species Elephantulus edwardii. Next base: position 3,202,485 of record NW_006400038.1, on the reverse strand, counting down.
GACTTTAGGATACAGAACTACAAGCAGAGGAAAGAATTTTCTTGGCTATCCACAACAGAGAGCTGGCTTGAGAGCCCCTGCATACAAGCAGCCTGAGCTAGCATCCTGATCTACTGCCACACCAGAGAAAAAGGAGAACACTAAGCTGCAGGAGAAAAGGTAAGGCTCTGTGTCAAGAGCGGGCACTCTCCATTGCTTGTTGGCAGACGGGACTGAGGTATCCGTGGGGTTTTAGGTCCCTCCATCTGGGGGTCCTTCCCTCCACAGCTGTAGAGCCATCACAGGGTCCAAACAGAACAAGAGACTTTAGTATACAGAACTTCAAGCTGAAGAAAAACCTTTCGTAGCTCTCTGAGAGCTCTGTATGGAAGCTCCTTGAGCTGGCAGCCCTGATCTTTAATCTCATGCTACTCCAGAGACAAAGTAAGACATGAAGCTACAGAAGAAAAGGTGCATGAGAAACTACTTGAGAACACCTGATCTCACAGCACTCAGCCACTTCATACATGAAGGAGGCCTATAGAGTTGATATCATGGGACTACATCAAGGTAAGATTCCTACAGTGCTGCAGTGCAGAACAGAGAGAACCACAAGGGCTTTGTTGTTGTTGTTATGTGCCGTCGAGTCGTTTGCGACTCATAGCGACCCTATGCACAACAGCCCTAA
>NW_006400038.1:3191505-3199358 GCF_000299155.1 Elephantulus edwardii | reverse complement strand
TGTAAAAGTTGGTAGAAATCATCTATTTCTTCTTCTTTGGCTCTGGTTGTTGGTGCATATATCTGAATGATAGTGGTATTCACTGGACTTCCCTGTAAGCATATGGATATAATCCTGTCACGATGTTGTACTTCAAGATGGATCTAGGAATTACTTTTTTTACTATGAAGACAACCCCATTGCTTTTAATTTTTTACTCATGCACTTTTAACTTGTTAGTTAAATTTGTGTCTTCAAGGCTGCAATAGTTCCATGATGTATATTCAAGGATATGAACATGTATGGCTAAGCACAATTAATAACAGTGCATCTAAATTCCAAAATCAATCTCCACAATAGTCTGTGTTTCCCATTGCCAAAGGAGCCCTTTAGAGTAGTGAGAGAAGATCTTCATCCTGAAACCTACAGCATCCCTTTTCAGCAGGAAGTAGCTAAAAGAATATGCCATCCCCTTTTCCTTATGAATCAGGGTGAAACCTCGCTCAGGGAGGAGTGATAGGGAATGGCAAAGGACACACTGACAAAGGAGATTAATCAGAACTGGTTTTGACAAGCACTGTGACAGTGAGACAATTAAAACAGACTTTCAAGGAAAAAAAAGAGGAATGAACTGGTGGGGGTGGGTAAAGAAAATAATGCAACAATGAATGAATGGAAACCCAAAATCTCTGAAAATGTTCATTAAAAATAATAAAATTTTAAAAAAGTTTGCTGACCCAGAGCAATCAGTCTTAAACCTTAGATCCAATAAAACCATTTTTTTCTATTTAAAAAAAACTCTCAATAATAATGCTCTGTGTTAGACTGAACTCCCCAGTATACTCTTGAAGGCCTGCCACACTCTTCTTCCATCTCTCATTCCTACCCTGATCTCTAACATAACTGTCTTCTCAGTATTCTCCAGGTCAGGCCATGTCTTCTCATAGTACCATGGCTCTCCATGAAGTCAATCATGATAGGTCACAAATTGTAGGACTTCATTTATATGAAATTACAGAATTTTAAAGTCCATAGAGACATAAGGTAAAGTAATGCTTGAATAGAGATGTGTGATAGTTCACTGGTGGCCTAGTGGTAAGAAGTTGCATTTTCATTTTTATTTTTATTTTTTTAGTGTTTGTAGATAAGCTTTAATAGATTTAATAGATAGGACTGAGTAAGAGTTAATAGCTGACTAGTGAAGGAGGATGTGACTGATTGGAGATATGTGGACCCTGATATATATGTTATATGCTGACAGATTTCCCTGCATTCACACCACTGAATCACTAGCTCAAAAAATTAGGGCTATTTGGAGGTTTGGCCCAGTGGGATCTCTGTGCACACAACATCTCCCTCCAGTACCAATTGCTCAAATCTGCGCTAATGAAACAGAAAATTCCCTAGCAAAGGAAGGACAAACATTGAGGAGAACAGCTTTTGATTTTGTGCTGAATTCACAGTCAAAAGCCTCTCAAAATGGAGAAAGACAAACTCTCAGCCCGTGGGGTGGGAGCTTGAAACTGCCAGGAAAGCAGAAACTCTCGACGAGACTTGACAGAGGCAGTGATGACATGGGAAGGTCAAATGTTGTGCACACGGCCTGCTGGGGATGTTTTCTGTGCAGCTGCAGGAAGCATGTCAGGCGGATGGGCCCAGCTCTGTCCACCCAGCAGGCCTGATGCTTGTCCCTGTAACAGTCATTTGTGCCCTAGTGGCTGGAGGTGGAGTGTGCCTTTTCTTCTGTGAAGCTACCACAGAATATGCCTGCACAGCCTTCACATGGTAGGCACTCAAGCAGCCTCTGGTAATGCAAATGCTTACCATTTGTCTACTAACTATAAGGTTGGCTATTCAAATCCACCCAGCAGCAGCACTGTGGAAGAAAGGAGTGGTGATTTTGTTTCTTACAGTCTGCCACAAGGAAACCCTGTGGACCTCAGTTCCACTTTGTCATGTGCAGATAATAGCATGATTTTTCTTTCTCCTTTTTCATTCTGATCCTTCCTTAGATAAGAAGTTGCATTTTCAACTCTAAGGCATGGGGTTCGAATCCACCAGCTGCTCCACAGGAGAAAGATGGAATTTCTTCATTCACGCATTGGATTTATTGCCTTTGAATACTTGCTAGAGAGTAATCTGTTAGTTCCAACTTGACAGTATTCTACAACAACAACATGAGTAGGGGGTGGGGTGGTGTTGGAGAATGTTGGGGAGGAAGGGAGGGTCTCTGGCCAGGACAGACCGCCTAAGCACCAGATAAGTGCAAGCCTCCCAACGGCCTTTAATACGGAGTAGAGAAAGCTCCCCTGTGTTTGGCTATACTGGCTTGAGAAAACTCGCCACCTGGGAAGACGGCTTCCGCATCTGTTGAGCTGGGAGTGGTCACATGGGGCTGAGGTTCTCCTAACCAATCCATATGTCCCTAGTCTGTAAGCCTACCCTATCCTGTCTTCCTACTTACATGTTTGTATATAAAGGCACTGCAGATCCCAATAAAATTGAGCTAGATTGACTCTCTGATCCTCTCCCAGAGTGATGTATCTCCGTCGTGCTTACCCCCATCAAGGTGTCGCTGTTAAGTTGCCAGCAAACTGATAACAACAGGGTGGAAATGAAAGTTAATGGGTTTCATTTTGGGGTGTTAGAAATGTTCTGGAACGAAGTAGCAGGGATGATGACACATGAGTCCCTCGATATTATGCACTATTAATTAACCTGCATGGCACTAACTGAAATGCTTAAAGGTTTCAGTTCACTCTGAGGCTCCTCAGAAGAAAGACTTGGTGATCTACTAGCCTCTAAAGACAGTGTGGAACAACACACTTCCACTCTGGCAGACATGGGATCTCTGTGAGCCAACAGCGGTTCCAAGACTTGGTTGTTGGTTTGATGGTTGCATAATTCTGTAAAGATAATCTGTAAAAGACTGAAGTAGATACGTTAAGTGGGCAAATTTTGTGATGTGTCTACTTTATATATTTCAATGAAGATGGAAGGGGTTTGGTTAATTTTTATTTTTTAAGAAAAATAACACTCTACCTCAAAACATTCCTGTGATGATGCAGTACTATTCTGTCTAAAACAACCAAAACAGAGCAGTTCACGTCCGCCGGCCACCGGCGATGCACACACCTCCACCAGTTTTCCAAGAAATAACTTCACCAAGATGTCCAGTGATTGGCAAAGGTCCGATGATGATGTTTCCCAGCACCAGCAGTGGTAGTTCAGATGCAGACCAGCGAGACCCAGCTGCTCCAAAGCCTGAAGAACAAGAAGAACGAAAACCTTCTGCCACCCAGCAGAAGAAAAACACCAAACTCTAGCAAAACCACTGCTAAGTTATCCACTAGTGCTAAAAGAATTCAGAAGGAGCTAGCTGAATAACCCTTGATCCTCCTCCTAACTGCAGTGCTGGGCCTAAAGGAGATAACATTTATGAATGGAGATCAACTATACTTGGTCCACCAGGTTCTATATATGAAGGTGGTTTGGTTTTTTCTGGATATCACGTTTTCATCCGATTATCCATTTAAGCCACCAAAGGTTACTTTCCGCACCAGAATCTATCATTGCAACATCAACAGTCAGGGAGTCATCTGTCTGGACATCCTTAAAGATAACTGGAGTCCTGCTTTGACTATATCAAAGGATTTGCTGTCAATTTGTTCCCTTTTGACAGACTGCAACCTGACAGATCCTCTGGTTGGAAGCATAGCCACTCAGTATTTGACCAACAGAGCAGAACATGATAGGATAGCCAGACAGTGGACCAAGAGATATGCCACATAATTCACTTCATTTGTATGCAGTGTGAAGGAGCAGAAGGCATCTTTGCACTGTGCTGCAGATCTTTATAGCCTTTACAATATGGACTTCCGTGCATATGTTATACTGATTCTACTCTCTGCTTTTAACCTTTGGAGACTGGGAGATTCCCTAAAAAAGGTAAATGCTATCAAGAGCAGAACTTTGTAGCTGTAGATTAGTTATGTTTAAAACCCCTACTTGCAAGTCTTGCTTCTTTGGGATATCAAAATGTATTTTGTGATGTACTAAGGATACTGGTCCTGAAGTCTACCAAATATTATAGTGCATTTTAGCCTAATTCATTATCTGTGTGAAGTTATAAAAGTAGCTGTAGATGACTAGGAAATTATGTCATTTGTATTAAACCCAGATCTATTTCTGAGTAGGTAGTACATGCTGTTGTGAAAATGTTTTACCTTTGACCTTTGTCAGTTTGTAATGAGGGGATTTACTTTTACCCTTTGTAGCTCAGAGAGCACCTGATGTATCATCTCAAACACAATAAACATATTCCTGAAGGCTTAAAACAAACAAACAAACAAAACAAAACCCAAAACAAAGTTCCGAAAAGATGAGTTGTTGGGAGAAGTTGTCCCTAGCTGTTCTGCTCACCAGCACCACCAAGGATAATTACAACTTCAGAAAAGGTGGGTGAAGACAGGAGAGATTACCACCAGGCAACTAGAGATCTGAGAGAGCAGCTGCATAGAGATCATGGTTCTCCCCCATTGTCCCTACATCAGATAGAGTGCAGCAGCCAGGGGGGAGGTCACTCCAGGTGTCCTGCACGCCAGCAACACCAAAGGCAATTGCAAACTTTAGAAGAAGTGGGTGCAGGCAGGAGAGATTCCCACCAGGCTACTAGAAACCTGAGAGGGCAGCTGCATAAAAGTTTGGTATCTTACTCCCTCACCCCAACACTGAATGCAGAGAGTGCAGCAACAAGGCAGAAGGTGGTCACCTGCTGCCCTGCACATCAGCAACGCCAAGGACAATTACACATTTTAGAAGAGGCAGGCTCAGGCAGGAAATATTCTCATCAGGCAACCAGAGACTTGAGAGGGAAGCTGCACATAAGTACTTGGTCCTGCCCTCTTTATTCCACCCTAGATAGAGTGTGCAGAAGTTGAGGAGGTGGGGAACTGTTCGCAGACCTCACTGTGATCAAACAAAGAAAATTACAAGTTTTAGAAGAGGAAGGCAGCACTATGGTGAGACTCCTTCAGGGTTGTACTGCAGTCCAAAGAAAAGTGGAGGACTTTAGGAGAGGTGAGCTTTTTCACTCTGAACAGAAAGGACTCCTGGTATAGCAAGTTGCCCTAACCCATAAAGGGAATACTTTAAGTCTGAAACTAAATGATAATACCATAAAGATAAAGAACTTTCAACAAACTACCCAGACACAATAGAAATGGCCTTATACATGCCAAGAAAAAATTAACATAATGTCAAGAAAGCAGCAGGCAGCTTCATATATTGGGGGGAGGGTGGTGAATAAGCTTTCTCCTTGAAAAGCAGACCACATTGCAGACCCAATGAATATCCCAGAGACAGAAATGCAGAAGAAATATATTGACACAGAGGCACATAGATAGCTACAGAAGAAGGTGCAAATGATAGAAGAAAGAATGGAAGCCATAAATAAAGCAAATACTCCAGAGACAAGAATTCAAAACAAATATATCAATACACAGGAAAATTAACCATGGAAGAAACTGAAAAAGATGCAAGAAAAAATTGAAACCATAGATAAGAAGTACTGTTGTTACTGCTGTTATGTACCATTGAGTTGCTTGCGACTCATAATGACCCTATGTACAACAACCCTAAACCCTGCTCTATCCTGTGCCAATCTCACTGTCTCTGACACACCCACCCCGATTACCCCATCACTGAGTCAATCCACCTCATAGACAGTCTTCCCCTCCTGCGCTCTCCCTCCACCCCCCCCCAAGCATGACATCCGTTTCCAAGGACTGGTCCCTCCTTGCAACATGTCTAAAGTATGTCAGATGAAGCCTCAGAATCCTTGCCTCCTGGTTTAACCCTCTCTAGGATGAACCTGTTTGTTTTCTTAGCAGTCCATGGTATATTCAGTACTCTTCTCCAGCACCACAGCTCAAAGGCATCAATTCTCCTTCTATCCTCCCTAGTCACTGTCCAGCTCTCTGATGCATAGCAAGTGATTGCAAAGACCATGACCTGTATCAGGCACACCTTAGTCTCCAGAGTGACACCATTGCTTTACAGTACTTTGGAGAGGTCCCTAACAGCAGACTTTCCCATCACAATACATCTTTAAAAAAAAATCATCACAAGACAGAGAGGGTACACCCAATATATTTCTAAAAATAATAGAAATACATGAACATGCAATCCAGAATATCAAGACTGAAATGGCAGAAGTTTCCAACATGCTGAAGGGACAGAAAAGCAGAAGAGAAAAGATGGAAGAGAGAGTCAGCGAACATACTAGAAAAAAAATAGAGGAGACAGAAGGAAAATGAGAAAATATTAGGATCATGTGGGATAAAATCAAAAGGAACAACATACATATGATCAGACGTCTAGAACCTGAGAGGGCAGGGAAAGCATTGAGAAATTGTGGAAGAGATACTAGAAGAAAACTTCCCAGGTGTTGTGAAGAATGAAGAAATCCACAAAGAACTCACCAAAGTCCAAAGAAAAGACATATCACAGTCAATCTCTCCAAAATAAAAGATGAGAATGGGATACTAAAGGTAGCACAAGAAAAACAAAGAGTCACCTAAAAATTAGAACAAATTAGATTGCATTCTAATTTCTCAGCAGAAATCATGTGAGCAAGAAGACAATGGCAGAGCATATACAGAAGGTTGAAAGAAAACAATTGACAACCAAGGATCCTGTTCTCAGTAAAGCTATCCATGAAATATGAAGAAGTTAGATTATTTGCAGTAAAAACAGGATCATAAGGAATTCATGAAAATAAGACCAACTTTACAAGAATTCCTAAGGGAAGTCCGTCATACAATGAGTAACCAAAGGAAAGTGGATGATCCATAGTAACCAGGAAAAATAAGAAACACATAAAAATGGCAGTGATAAAACCTGGCCTGTCAAGAACCATACTTAATGTGAGTGGGTGAAATACACCAATCAAGAGAAAAAGAGTAGCAGAATGGATAAAAAAACCAAACCGCATCTATACGTTGCCTACAAGAGACACATCTAAGAAACAATGAAAAAAATAGTCTAATAAATAAAGGCTGGGGGAAAATATAACAAGCAAATGGCAGCCATAAAAAAGCAGAAGTGACAATACTTATCTCTGATAAAATAAACTTTAGGATGAAAACCACCATAAAAAAAAAATAAGGTAGGGCACTGTATAATGATTAAAGGCACAATAGAGAAGAAGACATAAATTTGGTCAACATCTATACACCAAATGATTTTTTTGGTGATTTTATAGTTTATTATTCTCTCTCAAAGTAAGAATAGTAGCAAATATTCCAAAATAACTAGGAACACTGAAAAAGTTTAGACAATTTAAATGTCACAAGTATCAAAGAGTTCTAGTTAGCATATTTTCTTTGAAAGTGGCTGAGAAAAAGGTAAATAAGCACTGGCTAAGATATACAGAAAATAATTAAAATTTCATTTTCATTAACTATAAAGTTCTCTAACAACACTAATTAGTTAAATTCCATTTAAAAAAAATTCCATTTTAACATTAACATGATCTTTAAAGAATATAAACTAAAATTGTCAATGGATAGTTAAAAACTGTTGTGAGAAATACTGCTGAGGAAAGGACAGATTACAAAACAACTATGAGATTATCATCTCACCCCAGTAAGAATAGCAAAATTTTTTTTATTTATTTTTTTAATTGGGAAAAACATATTGGGGGTACAAGGAGGTGTGGGTTGGGGGCAGAAGGGTGAGGATGGGTCAGGATGCAGTTGTAGAGCTGCACAGTTTGGTCGGTGGGGGGAGCAGGTGAAGGAAATGATGAGGGTCCAGTGGGGACCAGATGCTACAGAGGAATGACATGCATTTTCCAATAGTAATTAAACCAA